>NC_143560.1:136451666-136793333 GCF_054136105.1 Typopeltis vanoorti
ATCTAGGGGGGGGGAGAGCATAGTGACTCTTCTGACATCTTGATCTTTTTCTAGTTTCCAAAGACTTCACAGTATAACACTTCCCATTTTTAAAAAAGAAACAGCACATTATATGACAGTTATAGAGGCATTACCTGTAATAGATAATAGGCTAATTATGTATTAGTCAATTATCTGTGGTTACTTGTTTTGTTGACTTCAAGAGGGCTTTTGATTTGGCTGATAGATAAAATTTATAGAAGATGGTATGGATTTATACAATATCTGATAAACTTATTAGCATTACGACTGATTTCTATCATAACAGCAAGGCTTGTGTTAAAGTGTATAAAGAAAATAGTGAATTGTTTAAAATAACAATTGCTGTGAGATGTCTATTTAATCTTTAATTGATTTTGTGATGAATAGGAATGTGCAATGAATGGGATGGGGGATCTAAAAATCAGAGTATCTGATCTAGATTATACTAATGATTTGGCCTTGAATATGAATTTCTTATTGCACAAATTATAATGCTAGAAGTAAACTTGGCTTGATTATTAACCCTTTAACTGCTGAGATACTAAATAACCAGTATGACCCTCCTTGTTGAGTTATTTTCACAATTATAAAATATTTTATAATTATATAAGATCATGAAAAAATGAACATAAATGTTGTAAAAACTCACCATTCATGATGTAGATGTTTGTAGATGATCCAAATTTTCAAAAATTCTAATTTTTAAATATTAAAATTCCATGTCAAATAATGTCACACACAACTTCAAGTGAGAAACACCTCCCCCAAAATACTTCAATACTTTAGTAGTGTGTGGTAATTTTGAAAGCAGAGGTGTACACATAAGGCTGTGTCACATTTCACACACATATACTGGCTCTCTTTTCTTTTTCTTTGCTCCAATGTGGTATTTGAACACACACACATGACAATTTCTAGTGGGATTTGCTTTCTTGGGTGTGGGTGGCACAGGTATTAGGAAATGTCTTTCCCCCAGTCTGAGGGGTTCATCACCCTGCGATGGTCGTCCAGATGTAGTGGTTGGTCTTGGCACGTGGAACTTTTGAAAAATTTCTCTGATGAGAGTCAATTGAAAATTAGCATGTGTGATATTTTTACCAGTATGTACATTATACAAAATATGCAAATTGAGAACAGTGAGATCCAAGAGATGGAAAGAGAATTTTCTATACCATTTGAAGGCCTTTAGCACACATTCAAGAGAACTGACTATCATGTCTGTCCTGTCCACAGCCTCCATATTCCTATTACAATCCATGACATATTCAAGTTTCATTATTGGTGTGTTTGTTGTCCTGTCAACTTTCTCTGATTGTTTCATAGAGTCTGTGTGGAGTGTGGTCAACCAAACTTCTTGTTTATCAATCCATTTTACCACCATCATATTATCTGTGTGTCTGGATTCTACCTGTCCTTTGTCTAATTTTTTGTTCAGTTTCGGCAACCCTTACCTGTTTTTCCTAACAGTCCCACATGCATTGGTACCATTTTATGTAGCCAGTCGTACAGAAGAGGGCCAGAATACCAATTGTCTAACCACAATGTGTGCCATTTCTGCAAATACTTTGCCACTAGGATTTGCACCACGGCCGCAGAAATCCCAAATTCACGTTCTGGAATAATGTCTGTAGTTGCCCCTGTGTACACTACAAAATCTAACACATATCCAGTCTCACAGTCACACAACACAAAAACTTTGGTCCCGAATCTATGTTTTTTCGAAGGAATGTACTGTTTGAACTGGAGGCGGCCCTTGAACAGTATATTTTGAAAAGGGATAAATACTTCACTGCAGGTTTTTCTCAGATGATCGATAATTGGTTGTAGTTTGTGCAGTCTTTGTCCCGGAACCCGAGTTTCATTGTCATTGAAATGTAAAATACGTAAAAGTAAAAGGAATCTGTCCCTGGACATGTAGTCTGTGAACTGTGGAGTAGCTATGAGGGGATCCTTGGACCAATATTCTGCTATTGTTAGTTTTTTTACCCTAGCCATAAGCATTATGATTCCAAAAAATATATATAATTCCTCTGGGATAGTATTTTTCCGTTTTTTCAAATGAGATTGGGGTGCTGGTGGTAGTTTCTGAGTCAAAAATACATAATATTTATTAGTTTCATCAGCAATATGTTGCATTATATGAAGGGGGGGGGGGGGGAAATTGTTTAAAAAAATCAAAAACAGTTGAACTATCATCTATAATTGCTGAAATACCTGAATTATCATTATTGAAATGGTGAACTGTTGGACGAAAATTTGTATCGCGGCATCGAAACAATGAAGCGTCAGTACAATTTCTTTTTCACGGATGCACTGGTGCTGGTGGTTCATTATCTGAACTTTCACTATCACTATTTTCTAAAAAAAAAAATATCATCATTGTCACTGTCACTCAAATCTGATAAATCAGAAGGTCAAGTTTCTAATACTTCTACTAATTCCGCCTCAGTAAGAGAATGCTGCTATCTGCTTGTCGAAGCCATTTTTACTAACCCTGGAATCACCGCATCATGTGATCACCTGGCTCCTATTGTCAAGGACGGCTCTGATAACATTGTGCATGGTCTCACAATTTGTTACAAAGATAGAGCCACAAAACAGACAGAAGCTTGAAAATTAGTTCCTTCTAATCCTAAGAGATGGCACTATAAGTCCGCTCAATTCAAATGCTTTCACAAACTAAACTAAATGAGTATTATACATTGAGAGTTCAAATCGAGTTAACTCGATCGTAGCAAGTCGCCATTTTTTCCGCACTTGAATTAACTTGACCGTAGCAGTTAAAGGGTTAATGCTGAGAAAAAGAATGTCACATTCTCTTGTCTCTGTAGTTGTGTAATAACTAATACTAGTAAGGTGAGGAATGAAGTAGGCACACTGCTTGGAAAAAAGTCAACGACCACCCCCATAGGCAAGGTGCATCATACCATGTAACGAGTCACATTTGCAGCCAGCCATATTCTGAAATTAGTACAACTGTTTCCGGGTGAAATGGCTGTGAGAAGGGAACTGACAAAGTTTGAAAGAGGCATTGTGACAGGATGCCATGTTGCAGGCCAATTTATTTGGCAATTGAGCCACAGTCAACAATCATACATGATACCATACTGAGATGAGTGAAGGGAGTCAACTGCAAGTGCTACCTGCAGGTGGACAATCCACTACACTCACTAAATGTGACTGTAGGGTGCTATGAAGGATAATATGTAAAAACTGCAATCAGTTTTGAAGATTCATATTTGCACAAAAACATTCAGAACTGAGGGTCACAACATGGGGCTCCATGGGAGGACTGCAATATGCAAGCCCCACATTACCCAACCCAACATCATCCACAAAGTTATTTTAAAGCCTCTTTAAATTTCAGAACAGCTGGTGCAAAGAGCATGTACAGTGGGATATGGAAGTTTGGAAAGGTGTGTTATGGAGTGATGATTCATGCTACATCCTCTACCAATTACATGGATGGGTGAGTGTCGCAGATGCCTAATGAACATCTCTTACCAGACGCTTAACCCCATGGTGATGGTGGTGGTAGTGGTGTGATGGTTTGGTCCTATTTTTCCTGATTTGGCCTCTAGACAAAGCAATGCTTCCTACTTTGCAGTATTTCTATGGAACTGACCATTGTCTCTTTCAGCAAGATAACACACCATGTCATAATGTTGCTGCTGTAACTGCATGGTTTGTGGACATGAACATCACCACACTTGACTGGCCTCTACAGATTCCTGATATCAATCATACTGTGAACATCTGTGGGATGAACTAGAGCTTCAGGTAAGATCAAGGAATGACCATCCCACAATGGTCCAGGACCTCATTGCATAAATAAGAATGGTCCAAAATTCCCATTGATCACTATAATATGCTTGTGGAAAGTAAGCTTCATGGGAATGCTGCAGTCATCAGAGCAAAAGGAGGTCCTACATCATGGCTGTTCATTCCTCACACTATGGTGTCCATTGACTTCTTTCCAAGCAGTGTAAAGATCAGGAACAGCTTCTGTATTTTTAGAAACTTATGGAAAGTTTGAAAAGACAGCAAAATAGTATTAAGGATGAAACTTAAGATTTACTATAATCAGGTTCTCCCAAATAATGAAGCTGATTTGGACATTTAAGGAGTATCTTGGGAATGAGATGGTTTGCTTTCTATGATACAATGGAGGAGTTGTCAGCCACCTCTTAGCAAAGAGTAAGGAACATGTGGCCTTTTATTAAAATACTATGTTGTGTAAAGAAAGATTGCTAAACCATTGTAGTCTTTCTTTACACAGCACTGTATTTTATGTAGGCATACACTTGTTCAACAAGATCATGTGGAGTGATCCAGAAGGTCATGTTAGGAAGAGCTTGGTTCTGAACCAGACCTTAACAGCAGCAGATGTGCAGGACAGACCTACCGAATCATTTGCTGCTTGAGGAACTTATGTGTGTGTGTGTGTGTGTGTGATTATGTATGTATATATAAATATAAAACAATACTTTAAATACATAAAATATAAAATTCCTTAGTATTAAAGAAAAAACATTAAACACCTTTGAACACTCCTACTAATCCACACCCATAGAATGTGGATTAGAAGGGATCAGCAGCATCACAGAGTGTTCAAAAAAACAGACCACAATGGCAGAGTTAGGAGTTATTGAAATTACAATAAATTACATTAAGTACATGAGCAGTGAAAAGTCTAATACTCCTATTTCAGATTTATTGTTACATGCTACATTAAATAATATAACAACCTAAGAAATTTTCTCTTTGGATGTGGTATTGCTTTCATTCTGTGAATAAAATAATATGAAAACAATGTGTTTCCATGGTTACATGAAAGCATCTCGAAAGTGAAAGATGTCATCTGCATAGTGATTTTAACTATAGCAATAATATGTGAGTATGTGGTAGGCTAAGCATTAGATAATACATTTAACTCTGCTCTAGAGATTAAAATTTTTCAAGCTGCTTCAGGTCTGCATTAAATAGGGTACTGGTCTCACTGCAAGGAAATTCATCTACTAGTAAGGGCATTCCATACTCTATAGGCTATGGGCTTGAACCCAAACTTATGTATTCACCCATGCCAAAGTTTGGATTCAAACCCATTGCCTGTAGAGAGAAAGTAGAGACACTGTCCACTCAGCTAACCAAGTCAGTGAAATAACTGCCTAGAAATAATTATTGAAAATGCATCAAATTAATGTTCAGTAGTTACCTGAAGCATTTAAATACAAAAACGGATATCAGAATAGTTGATATGCCAGCTTAGTGAATATTGAACATGACTTAAATTAGCATCAGCAAGGTCAATATTTCTGCAACAATTTCATCCTAAACTGTTTTTTTCCCCTCTCTCTTTATGATGATGATCTCACGCATGAGAGATTGGTCAACTTATAATACAATGGTACTGTGGATGGGAATTATAAGTTTTAATTTATTTATATCCCAAAAAAATCAGACAGTGTAAGAGGACTGATATCAAATTGAGAGCTAGCCTTGCTCACTAAGAACAGTTAGATCAAAAAATGGAATATTGCTTAAATATTATCAAAATACTCTGCTCCTCTTGACCTTCAATTCTGTTCTTATCTCTATTTTCTATTTCTAGATAAGTTTTAATAACATCATACAGTCCTCCATGATTATTCTCTCTAGCTGCCTTCTATGCCACACAGTTACCCCAAAATTTTAATAATTTGGATGTTGTAACCATCCCACACACTTTCTATATTTGATCTTCTAGGCTATCTCGTTCATAAAGTCTAAGCAACTCGTGCAAACTATGGTAATGTTCGGCATTACCACAGTGTTAATAGTGACTGTAGGGCTTAGCATCAACTGTAATGTACTTTTAATGAGGTAATAATCAAATCTATCCCTGCACCTTTGTACATTCTAGTGTTTTGTGCAAAACCTACCCATTTACTATTAATTAGCACAAAATCATGTTTTTGTAGTTATCATCAGGTGACATCCAAGTGTATTTGTAAATTGTTGTCTAGTTGGCTGAGTTGATAGCATCACATCTCTCCAACCAACAAGCTGTGGGTTTGAATACCATCGTGGACTAAATATCCACAATGTTTAGAAACATTTAAATATTTCTAAAAACATTTAGAAAGATGTAGTCCACAATGGTATTCAAACCCACAGTTTGCTGGCTGGAGAGCTAGCAAACTGTGGGTTTGCTAGCTCTCCAGCTACCAACTCAGCCAACTAGGTTGCCATTTACAAATACACTTGGATGTTTTCAGGTAGAAAACTTTCAGTGCTCCATGTGCACCCACCATCCTGTTTACAGGAAGCCTGAAGTGGTTTGTAAAAAGTACCATGTTCAGTCTCTAGAGCAGGGTAACTATATTATTTTAATTGCAACTCAAGATATTAAAAAAAAAAAAAAGTTTATGCTTAAAACAGGTGTCAGTTATTGAGAGGTTTAATCCCAGTCATAAAATCAGCAGCCAAGAGCATTTCACTAAGCAGGGCACTGCTAGTATTTCTATTACGTAACAGTTCTACACCTTGCATTCCTCACATTCAGATTGTATGAATTGAGTGATACCTTTCCGAATGTCACCTTTTTCTGTCCATCTCACTTCCTGCAGAACAAAAATCTAATCTGTATTGCCAAAATTCTTAAGTAAAGATATCAAGCACCAGACAGTAGATGAGTTTTATCACCTAGTGTAATATCACAACTTTGCCTGGTGGCAACTTGAAGTGGCCAAAAGCCATGTTTGAATTATAGAGCAAAGAGCCCAGTTTACTTTCTTCCCATTTTTTCCAGCATAAATGACATTTTCAGAATTACATCAAATATCATGGAGAAACCCAACCTTCTTTTTTACAAGGGCGCAGATTTAAAACTGTTATTTCACAAACCAGTCACAGAGAATATACTGGATTGAACTTAATGATAGTTATACTTCAGAAGAGTTCGAGATTTTTTTCCAGCAAACACTATTTGTCATTATTCTGTTAGGTGTGGCTGGAAAAAGTTGGTGTAGTGGTATGTGGTGCTTGTATAGCAGCTGATGTGATATTATTATTACATGACACCTCCAGGGAGTTAGAGACATCAAGGGAGGGCATCTACTCTACAACTCTGTCTCCACCACTCACTCCATCCACCAACTAGAACAAACTGCAACTACACCAACACCATCTACTGCCCACGACAATCACAAACATCCATGCCCATCGCGTAATTCAAACCCGCAGCCTTTTGACTGGAGAGCAGATACACTAACCACTCGGCCAACCAAGCCAGCACTTAACTCAACTGCTATATGCAATTGAATGAAATTCTCCATGTGCATAGCTTAGTAATAATCCATTACTATCTATTTTTTTTTACATTACTGCTATCTATTACTCAAACAGCATCCAAGAAAAGTCAAGCAAAAATAAACATTGCATTCAGAAAAAGAAAACCCTCTTTTAGCATCAGATTCACCTTACAAATATACAATAATTCCAAAGTAGGAATGTCTGCTTCTTTCACAGTATGACTCAATTCAGTTTTCTCCATCATAATACTTTTTGACTCAAACATTATGTTTATTTATTATCCTATGTTACAGTTTCCAAGTTCTGTTATATCAAGTTCATTTTCTAATTTCACACTCTCCTAATGGTACAAACCATTCTGAACTATTTCATTTCTTTCCTTCTTTTAAATACTGATTTTTTACATTTGCTAATATTAATGTTATCTTCCTTGGAGATTTTAATGTTCCAAATGGCATTCCTTTTTGAAATAAGCTGATAGAGATGTCATGACATATGCTATCAACAATGATCTTACACAAACTGTTCATGGGTCTACCGCAATATCAGATATCCCTTAACCACTCTCTAAATCTCTTCTGTGATCACTAGCGACTCTTTTTAAGTATACCATGGATTTTTGTCCTCTGTGCAATTCAAAGCACAATCCAGTGTTGATTTCCTCTTGAGAGGAAATCAATTTATGCATTTCCTGGCTGGATTACTGTTTTCACTCTTCTGTTGCAAACAATTCTTACTGGTATGGAAACATTTATTCTTCATTATTGTGCCAAGGCTGTAGAGAAGAAATGGGCATAGTGCCACTGGCTTCATCAACATTTTTATTATCTTTATCATCAAAAGCTTCAAATAGCAGCAAACAAACTATCAACACATACACACTGATTTTGAAAGAGCTCAAAGCATAAAACTTGCAATCACGTCCAAATGGCAGCCCTGTTTTCTGATCTCTTGCCAAAACAATTGAGAGGACAGCACCTAAGATCTGCACGTGTGATTGATCTATATAAAATTTTTTATGGATTTTTGAGACTGTATATTGCTTTAACAGCAGAATTTTAATACAGGAAGCCTGAAGCCTCTTTCTTCTTCTTTTGATAGCTGGAGAAATTCCTTTATAAGTTCTTTGTATTGCATGAGTTTTACTAAACATTTTTTTTATTTTTTTTGCCTCTGTGATATTATTTTTATTATTATTATTCAGGCCTCCACGGAGTCAAAAGACTCATTGTGGGGGGTCCTTCCTAAGAAACACAAAGTCTATCAAGACTCATCGAGGGGAGGTCCCCCCCCCTAAGAAACACAAAGTCTATTATACCACTCCTTAAACTCATTGACCGTTCTTGCCCTCACCACTCTATCAGGCAATGCATTCCACGGCTCAACCACCCTCCATGCAAAGAAACCACTCCTCACCCTCTTGCTCACAGTTTCCTTTCGTAACTTCCAGGGATGGCCTCGTCATCACTCCTTCCTGCTGTTCAACCAAGTGAAAGAACTCCCCAGTGTCAACCCTGTAACCACCTCTCAACAGTTTAAAAGTCTCAATCATATCACCTCTCCTTCTTCTATCTGCCAAACTCTGCAGTCCACATTCCCTCAGCCGATTCTCATAACTATCCTTGTACAGTCCTGAAACCATCTTTGTCATCTGTCTTTGTATCTTTTACACAGTTAATTTATCCCCTTCAAATCCTGGGGACCAAATCTGAGAACAATAATCCAAGTGTGGTCTGATCAGAGACTTATACAACGGAATGATAACCCTCTTATCTCTGTAGGTCATTGTCCTTCTCATAATTGCAGCAATCCTCTGTGTTACCTTCACCACCTTTGCAATATGTCCCCTAAATTTCAGGTTTCTATCAATCATCAACCCCAGATCTCTTGTCTCCCCAACTTCCTCCAGTATAACTCCTCCCATAGAGTATGCAGCATCCCATCAGTTTCCCAAACCTCAAGACCTTACATTTTGCTGCATTAAACTGACACCCCCATTCATTTGCCAATCTATCTAGCTTATTCAAATCCTCTTGCAGGGCTGCTGCATCTGCACTATTACTAATAACCCTTCCCAGCTTCGCATCATCTGCAAACAACTGAATATCCCCTTGCCATCCACTGACAATGTCATGTGTGTGTTTTCTCTGAATCTAATGGTTTGTGGGATAGCAGTGCTACTTTACTAGGGAATAATTGTAGAACAAGGTGGTTTTCCATTATATTCCCTGTGCAACAATATTTATGTCTATGTTTTATAGGTATGTGCATTCATGGGGCCAGTTTGTCTGTCTTGAGGGACCAAAAAACTCGAGTTTCCAGTTAAGAAAAATCCATCCACCGCTGCAAGAGACTGAACTTCTCTGTGACTGAAAAGCTCTGCTAAAGGTTCTTTGCATCATAGATGAGATTTGAACCCAGGTTTTTTCAACCGAGGAGCTCTGTGATGAGCAGGAAAGATTATGGTTTTAAGTACTGTGGTTTTCAAATTGGTCTGATTTTCCAGTATTTTATAGAGTTTCAATGCTTTTTTGTTTGGGTTTAGTTCAAAGGGATGCCCTTTGAGATTTCATGCTCTATGGATTTTTTATTTTGCCATAGGCTCTTTGATAGCTGCCTTTGTCTACTTCAATCTGTAGGAGGAAGCAGAGAAAAATACATGCCTGAAATGTCAAATGTTGACATTTCAGTTCATTTCAATAGGCAAGCACTCCTGTGGCTCTACACTGCACACCACGAATCATTGAATCTCCATGCATGACACTCATATTCTTTAATCCTTCTCTCACTGGCATCCCTGACTCTTATGGCTTCCAATCTCCCCCCCCCACCCCCATTCTTTCACCTTCCTATGTCCCTTGCCATCTGATGCCTTATTTCTACATTCTCTCAACTTACTTCCTTCAATTTCCTCTCATCCACTGTCTTTCTCATTCTCTTGCCTTCCTCTCTCCCTTGTTGTCTGATGCCATTCTCTTACACTTACTATCGTTCCTCTCACATTAGTCAACCTTTCTATCCTCCCAAGATCTTCATTCACCTTCCTCAGCTCAGTCTTTATTCCTTCCATCTCATTTCTCAGTGCATTCTGCTTTCAATTCACATTCGTACACACAATTACGGACATCAGACAGGTCACCTTCATCTGCTAAACTTCCCAATTCTAAATCCACATATACATCTTTAACATTCTCTCTACCCTTCGACACACTATTGGCATTCACAAACTGAAAATCACCCATTTCCAAAGCACTATCTCTGCTGCCACCAAATCCCAAGATCGAGACATTTATGTCTCCCAGTGCCTACATTTCCTGCACATATGCACATTCCCATCTTGCACCTGCCACATTTTTAAACAATGGGATATGTACATACTGTACGCATAGCAAGTGACACAAACATCAACTATGTTATGAAAAACATAGTCTTTAAATGGTGAGAGGGAGCTGAGAATAGTGCTAAAATAAGAAGCTGCCAGGTTGAATATAATTGATACACGTGAAGGTAATACTGAGATAGTAAAATCCTAACAAAATATCACACAATCATACAAAAAAAATTGTCAATTTGAATAGCGTAAACCGAAAAACCAGTAATGTCATTAAATAAATAAAATAATATCTTTCCTTACTACTAATACTTATCTTTATTTACCAGCTTGCATCATTCATTGCATTCATCTTCACAAGATAACAGCTTCATCCTATGACTATGCAGGCATAAACTACACCAGGGTTTCCCAAACTGTGTTCTGCGGAAGGTGAATAACTCTTCCGGGAGAAATTCTCCTGGAATTTGTCATTTTAGTTTTCTAAGCATTTTTAGAATAATATTTTATAGTGAAAATATTCTGAGGAGAATAATATTCATGAATATGTCGAAAAGCTCAGACCCAGAACACCTAATAACATCTATGTAGCAAATATTAGTGACCAAGCTGTGTATTTTTAAACGTGGAAGTATTCATGAATTATCATTCATTTTCACACATTAAAACCTTTCAACATTTGGGAAAGGGAATACCGCTGTTTATGACCAGTCATAAAAATTGCTTGCAAGCGGATTATAACAATGGGCGGTGTATCCCGTTTTCAAAACTGAAGGAAATGACATCTGAGTAGCAAATGTCAGTGACCAAGCAGCATATTTTTAAACATGGAAATATTCATGAATTATCATTAATTTTCACAGATTGAAATCTTTCAACAATTGGGAAAGAGAATACCACTGTTTTTGACCGATCATAAAAATTGCCTGCAAGCTGATTACAACAATGGGTAGCATATTCTCTATTCTCAAAACTGAAGGAAATAACATCTGTGTTGCAAATGTTAGTGGCCAATCAGCAAGGAAGTATAAAGAAAATTTTTCCACTGAAATTGAAGATCAAGTTAGTCTGTATCCAGTTCTCAAATCTAGTAATACTGAATACTTTCTTCGCAAGTTTGCATTGTTGGGTGCAAGTTTCGAAACCATAGTGGCGTGATTTTTTAAAAGTAATAGGCCTGCAGTTTTAAATTTTAATATGAATTAGACAAAGGGCTTTGTTTAATTTTGGTATTAAAAAAATCTCTTGATAAATTTAGTTTAATCCCAGTGAGAGCAAACAAAGTTTGCACCTGAAAATATCTTCAGGACTGAATATAGTGTTGTACTATCTTACCTCGGTAAGTAGTACAACACCAGGCAACTCGTAGCAAAGGAGCAAGCTACGAACACTCCTATCACAGTATCTCCCATAATGCAAAACACATCTCCTTGTGGATATGTATACTGTAATGCATTAAGGGTTGGCCACTACGCAGACTAGTTTCGACCTTTATTGAGGTCTCTTCAGTGGGAGCCAGGCCCAGAGTTGGAGAAACCAGGCAGAAGCAGTAGCAAGGTCATCTTTACCTATAGGAGTTGCCAAAAGGTTTGGCACCCTTTTTTATTAAATTACTCTGGATTTAGAGAAAGATGTTGAAAGTTTATTTTTCACTAGGTTAGACTATGATAAATTTAGTTTAATCCTTTATCCCAGTGAGAGCAAACAAAGCTTGTGCCTGAAAATATCTTCAGGACTGAATATAGTGTTGTACTATCTTACCTGGGTAAGTAGTACAACACCAGGCAACTCGTAGCAAAGGTGGAGCAAGCTACCAACACTCCTATCTCAGTATCTCCCATAATGCAAAACATATCTCCTTGTGGATGTGTATACTGTTATGCATTACAGGATTGGCCACTACCCAGACTACTTTCGACCTTTATTGAGATCTCTTCAGTGGGAGCCAGGCCCAGAGTTGGAGATACCAGGCCGAAGCAGTAGCAAGATCCCTTAATGCATAACAGTATACATATCCACAAGGAGATGTGTTTTGCATTATTGGAGATACTGGGATAGGAGTGTTCGTAGCTTGCTCCACCTTTGCTATGAGTTGCCTGGTGTTGTACAACTTACCCAGGTAAGATTATACAACACTATATTCAGTCCTGAAGATATTTTCAGGCACAAACTTTGTTTGCTCTCACTGGGATAAAGGATTAAACTAAATTTATCATAGTCTAACCTAGTGAAAAATAAACTTTCAAAAAAATCTCTTATTGAAGGTGTTTGTGACACAACAGATAGTGAGTCATCCACCACAGCCTACAATGCGATCTCCAGGATGTACAAAAGGAGGGGAAAACTACTAGCACACAGGAGAAAAAGTCTGCATTCACTCGTAAGTACTTATAATAATATTATAAATTTTTGATGATCAGAATGGGATATGTCAATGAAAATCAGAACAAATTAATTTAATGATCTTTATGTTTAATCGATCTTTAATTAATAATTAATGATCACTTATTAATTAATAATACTCATCAGCTAAATTAACAATTGATTATTAATTAATACATTACAAAATAACCAAGGTGTTCCGTGAAAATTTCAGGATTTGTGAAGCGTTCCATCATAGGAAAAGTTTGGGAAATGCTGAACTACACTATCAACATTCTTGTAATCTCAAATAAGATCATCTATTAAATAATCTAATGTCATCGTCTATCTAATTAAGTAATCTTTGTCATCATCATCAAATTCCTGATATCTACTCTCAGAGAAAAAGGTGTATAGGATTATGATAGTACTACATGAAAATATATCAATACTAACTTTCGATCAAAAATTTTCTTCCAAATTAATCTAATATCTCTCACAACTCCAATATTATCAGATTTTATATAACAAACTTACAAGATACTTCTTATACATCAACCACTTAGATCCTAGTCTTCCTCTGGTTCTTTTACTGCCATCCCAGCAAAAAATAAAAAATAGATTTACTAAGCTTTCCTCTCTCTGTTTAAGAGACCACTCCACCTGAGACTAGCTCTGCTAACAATGTCATATTCTTTCCTAATATCTTTATTTGTAATATGATACTGCCACTGATACCATCAGTTCAGTCCACTAATCTCACAATTATTTTCATATCTGTGGGCCTCGATCAAACGTTTTATTTAGAACCCAGCTTACAGATCATCCATTAATTAATAATGGTTTGAAGATCACCCACAAGTTAAAATAGTTTAGAGTTTTGACCAATTTGTCTCTTATCATCATCGTCATCAATTTCCTGATGTGTACTCTTAAAGTGGTGTCCAGGCTACCGTGAAGGCACTTCTGTGTGAATCAATTCACTTTGACCTTTGACTTCTTCTGGGTCTGTCCAGCCATCTTGGCATCAAATATCTGTTTTGCTAACCTTTCTTCTCGCATTCTGTTGAAGTGACCATACCACCTTACATAGCCTAACTCACACATTCTAATATGACTCTGCCAATGATGCCATCTATCTAACAGACAAGCTTAGGTGTTGAACATCATTCCTAATTTATTTTAACAGTATTAACAACACCAAATGAACTATTTCATAAAAGAGATGTTAATTAACTGGCTTATATGTCACTGAATTTCAAAACAGCATGTTACAGTTCACACATGACAACGAGTAAGTGAAACATTTCAAATTGTAACAGACAAAAGATCTAAAGTCCTAATTTGGCACTCTCTAATGTTGCAAAAAAAGAAAAAGTATTACAGCTATGTAGGAGTTGATCTTAAGATAACAGTCTCCCAAATTTTTGGCAAATTAATGCAACCATACTTGTTCAGGTTAGGAGAATTCATGGCCAATTCTAAAAATAATCTTTCTGATCTGTCATGACTTCTAAATAGCACACTGGTATTTACACTAAATAAATAGTACACTTCCATCTAATCCTGTGTGAAGGGGGTGTCCAAATTGTGATCTACCAGTCCTGACTTGCCATAATAATGGTAGCAAATTATGTTTTATGTTATCCAATTCCTACAAAATAGATAAAATACAACATAGCCCCCCATTACCTCTCCCTCCTCTAACACACAAGAACAAAACTTCACAATTCCTGTTTCCTATGTTAGAGGTAGATTAGAAAAGATAGCGAAAGTACTAATAAAACATGGCTTTTTGCACCACATTCAAACTGCAATTGGCAACTATGATCTGCCTCTTAATAAATAAACTCCATCTTTTAGCATATTATTATTATTATTATTAAGAAAGACCTCCAAGGAGTCAGGAACTAATCGAGGGAGGCCACATACTACACGCACTAGCTATCATACTTATTCTTGCATACACTGCGTGCACTCACAACATCCAATGGCAATCTATTCCAATCATGCACCACCCAATGAAAGAAAAATCTAGCCCTCAACCCCTTCATAGCGGCATTCACTCTCAGCTTCCAAGGATGCCCACTTGTCCTTTCCCCACCCTCAATAAATTGAAAAATTCCATCAACAGAAATCCTCTATGACACTTTAAGAAGTTTGTAAGTCTCAATCATATCACCCCCTCTTTCTCCTGTTTGCTAGTGTCTCCAGTCTACAAATTCTCAATCTCTCTTCATAATCAGTATTCAATAAACCTGATATCATTTTTAACACTCTCCTTTCCAATAACACTCTCTCCAATATATCAGAATCACACCAGAAACCAAGAGACCAGACCTGCACACAATAGTCCAAGTGAGGTCTTATCAAGTATTTGGAAAGAGTCAAAATGACATCCTTATCTTTATATGTGAGTGTTCGTTTCAGTATTGCAATTATTTTTGAGTGTATCTGCAATCTTTACTACATGGCTCCTGAACTTCAACTTCCTATTTATTAACACTCCAAGGTCCCTAGTCTAATCAGTTCCTTCTAGCATAATCCGACCAATATAATACGACATTGGATATGTAATCACACCGAAGTGAACAACCTTACATTTACTGACATCCATTTTCCCATTCCTATAATGCCAGCTATTCAAATCATTCTGAAAGTACTGCATATCAGCAGCAGCCTTCCTGATTACCCTACCTATCTTTGCATCATCTGCAAATAACTGTATGTCGCTTATCAAATCCTTCCCAATATCATTAATGTACAGATTGAATAACAGTAGACCAAACACTGATCCTTATGGTACACCACTGGTTATGTTAAATATTGCAGAATTACACCCCCCCGCATTTTTTGATATCTGTCCATCAACCATCCTCTTATCCATGCTAATATTCTATAACACAAACCCATAATCTCCAATTTATGCAATAGTCTACCATGCCATATTCTGTTATAAGCTTTGGCAAAATCCAAAAGTATCATAGTGTATTATTATTATTATTGTTCCGGGCAACTCCAAGGAATCGACAGACTCATCGAGGGAGGCCCTAACATCATGTCAAGAACAACTATTCGACATTCACACAGTATCTATCATACCTTGCCTTGAACTCATTCAAGGTCGTAACACCCACAACAGACTCTGGAAACTTATTCCACTCATTCACTACTCTCCAAGTAAAAAACCTAGCTCTAACACCCTTGTCAACCACACTCTTGCCCAACTTCCATTCATGGCCCCTAGTCCTCCCACCACCAGTCACATTTTCAAAATTATCTTCTGGATCAATCTTATAGAAACCCTTCAGTAATTTGAATGTCTCAATCATATCACCCCTCCTTCGCCTATCGACCAATTTCTGCAACCCACAAATCTTCAACCTATTCTCATAAGGTTCATTCCACAGGCCTGCTATCATCTTGGTCACTCATCTCTGGATCCTCTCCACTTCCTCCCCATCACGAAGAAACCCTGGTGGCCATAACTGGGCACAATAGTCCAGATGGGGTCTTATCAATGCTCGATACAGAGGAACAACTTGTTTGTCTCTGCATGTTAAAGTATTTTTCAGAAGCCAATTGATTTGGTGAGCTGTTTTAGTCACTTTTGCAATGTGCCCCCTAAACTTCAATTCCCTATCCACCAACACTCCCAAATCCTTGGCCTCATCAATCTCCTGGAGTACAGTTCCACCAATGCGATATACTGCTGCTATTCTTTTCACCCCAAAGTGCATAACCTTACACTTTGGCACATTAAATGGACATCCATTTTTCCTAGCCCAGTCCTCCAAACTATCCAAATCATCCTGTAAAATTTTGACATCCTGTGCACTCGTAATTGCTCTACCCAACTTTGCATCATCAGCAAACAAGTGAACACTTTTTCTCAAATCCTTTCCTATATCATTGATGAACAAACTGAAAAGCAGTTTTCCAAGAACAGAGCCCTGTGGCACTCCACTAGTCACAAGCAGTCTTTTAGACTCCATTCCTGAATAAACCACTCTCTGGAATCTCTCCTTCAACCACCCTCCTATCCATCTCACCAACCCTATATCTATCCCCATCTGCTCCAGTTTACTGATTAGGGTTCTATGTGGTATCCTATCAAAAGCCTTGGCAAGGTCCAATAGTATTACTGTAAACCCATTACCCCTATCCAGTTCAGCCGTCACTGTGTTATAAAACGTGAGCAAGTTACTGAGGCATGATCTACCTTTCACAAAACTATGTTGTCCCCCATACAATATCCCATTTTCATCTATCCAATCCTGTATTCTTTTCTTGACTAATTTCTCTAAGACCTTGACAATGATTCCTGATATGCTAATTGGTCGGTAATTTACAACAGCAGTCTTGGAACCACCTTTATGCAGTGGAACTATTTTCCCCTCTTTCCACCCCCTCGGGACTAACCCAGACCTGAGACTCAAATTAAACAAAATGGTCAAGGGTACTGACAATTCTTTAGCTGCTTCTCGTACGACACGAGCTGGTATACCATTCAATCCCACAGATGTATTGACATTGAGGTTATGCAATAGACTACTCACCTCCACTTCATTCACCACAATTCCCGTATAATCTACTGGTACATTCGTTTCTGCAATGTCACCACCTGGATGATATATTCTTGCAAAATGCTCACTCAGTAACTCAACTATATCAACTGATTCAGTTACCTCCCTACCATCGGCATTCTTTAAAATCATTCTGCCATGTACATTTTTCCTTTTACTTGCTACATATCTAAAAAACTGTTTAGGATTCTCTTTAGCCTGCATGGCCAATGTTCTTTCGTAATCCTTTTTTGCTTTTCTTACCACACTCGTTACCCTTCTGGCCTGCACTTCATACCGTTCGTGTGCCTGCCGGTCACCTTTCTCCTTAAATTCCCTCCATAGTTGTTTCTTTTTTTGCAGCTCAAGCTTAATGGTGTTATTCATCCATTTAACCCCTAGTTGATTTATTATTCGGACTCTAGGTATACAATCAGCCATTGCTTCATGAAAACACTTCTTAACTACCTCCCATGCACTATCAACTTCTAGTCCTTGCAGTTGTACATGCCATGGCACTGAACCAATCAAACTCCTAAGCTTGTCATACTATCCAGCCCGATAATTCCACATGTACCATCTTAATTGAAAATTCTACACCTTTAGCCACCTCCCAAGTCAAGACCCTATGATCACTCTCACCGATTGGTGGCAATGTGGTCATATTTGTTACAGCCAAATCCTCAGATGTAATTACTAGGTCAAGCACTCTCTAACCCCTTCAGCATGTAATGGAAAATACATGTAATGTATTTTCCATTACATGCTGTCGCAGATAGTTATCCCTTAATAACTGCATAAAATCCAATTCCTTCCTCCCGTGTGTCCTCTCCTCACTCCAATCAATGTGACCATAGTTGAAATCTCCCATAATAATCACCCTCCTTCCACTCATTTCTTCTATTTGCTTATGCATACTGTCACCACCATCTTTTCCATCACCTGGTCTATAGCAGCACCCAATTGTATATTTAGTTCTGCTAGCCACAATCTCACACCAAATGGCCACAAATGTGCTCTTTTCTCTATCCTGCAATTCAACTTCTATTCTCTTTGGCTGCAGCTCATCAGCTATCATCAACAATACTCCTCCCCCCATTTTATTCTCCCTGTCATTCCTGAACACACTATACCCATCACATTCAATCCCACTAGCTATATCATCTACATTCAGCCATGTTTCACTAATACCAATAGCCTGTTGTCTGGAAGTGTCAACCATGGCCAAAAACTCTTCCTTCTTGTTCCTAATACTTCTAGTATTAGTGTACATGAATTTAAGACCCCCATTAGCCCCAACCTTACCTTGATGCCTTATATTAACTATCCCACTCTGATTTGTTGTCCTTATTTGCTCTAGCATATTATATTCATTCTTACATTCAACTGCCTCCCTAAGGACTGTATATCTACTCCCCCCCCCCTCCATAACGAATATAGTTTCCCTGAATTTGCACATCCACTACATTCAGCAACACTTTCTCAAGTCTTCTTACACCATAATAATTCAAATGCAAGCCATCCATCTTATATAGATCCTTTTGCCCATCGAACTCACTCCACACGTCCACAAATTCCACACCACTCATCATACATAACCCACGCATAAAGTCATTCGCAATTATGGCCCTCCTTTTAAATATTTCACTGTCATACCGTGGCAAAAGACTAATCATTCTAACTCTCTCAATCTTTTTTTCTGCTACCTCAAACAATTTATTCAGGTCTTCTATCATTTCCATTTTGTCTCCTTTCAAATGATTCGTACCTGCCACAACAATCATTTCTTTCACCCTTTCCTTTTGCTCTCTAATAGACTCAGTTACATCCTTTATGGTTGCATCAGGTTGGTACGATTTTGTTAAATCCTCTACTATCACACCTCGTATTAATGAGTCTCCATACAGCACTCTATCCTTCATTTTGTTCATGTTCACACTCATACATCTATTTTTCCTGTCATACTTTTTATTATTGGCTGGTTCATTCAGTCAACTTTTGCTCATACGTTCTAGCTGCTGTTTTGCCCCTTTGTATCGCACCATTCAACAATGCGATATCACTCATTGCGTCTATCTCATCTTTTTTATTCTCAGAAAAACCATTAATACTATCATTCACACTCTAACAATTCTCTGGTACAACCTCGCCATTTCTTGTCATATCCCTATTTTCTTCATTCTGAAGTTTGACAAAAATATCACACTCACGATCTGAAATACTCTTCAATTTCTCATTCTCCCTACATTTTCTACACACATTCACTCCTTTATTATCATCTAACCACACTCCGACCGCACTCCGCAAAGCATACATTTCGCAGTTAGTACACTGAATCATCTCTTTTTTATAGTACCGTTTTTTGATAAAGAAGGCGAACCATCATTACTGGCTGCCATTTTCCTTCGTACTGGAGCCATACTTACTTGCAACGTATTTAATCAAATTATAAATTATAACACACCAAAAACACACAAAAAGATGCACTAAGAGACGCAAGGCAAACAAAACTACGCAATATTAAATAAATTTATCAACGATAACTGAAAATAATACTTATCTTATCCGGAACTTTCACGAACACTACACACTACGAATCCCTCTAGCGGCGACAGCCCCAATAAAATATGTTATAAAGACACACAAAATACTCTAAAAACATGAAAATTGTTCTAATATACTATAAAACCAATTTTCTAAGGAAAAACACACAAAAAACACCAAAAATCACCAATTTTACATGAGCGCTAAATTACACCGACCACTCACTATCCATTCGCTTTGTCTAGTTCAATGGTATCATTGTTATAGAATGTGAGCAAGTTGCTAAAACATGACCTTCCCTTAGTAAACTCATGTTGCTCATTGCAAAGTATAAATTCACTGTCAACCCATTTCTGAATGCGAGTCCTAACCAATTTTTCCAAAATCTTCACCACCACTCCTGAGATACTAATTGTTTGATAGTTGGATACATAAGTCTTTGCACTACTCTTGTGTCATGGAATTACATACATTCTTTCCATTCCTGTGGAATCTTCCCTGTTCTGAGATTCATATTAAATAGCCTGGTCAAAGGAATAGGCAGTCCAGCCTAAACACTCTTTCAGCACACATATCCCATCAGTCCCTATTGCTGAATTCTTATTCAGTTTATGCAACAGAGTTTCTGCATCCAGTGAAGAGGTAGCAGTGAGCTCATTGTCACATACACCAGCTTTTAACAAAATGGGCACTCATTAGTTGAACAACCTCTTCTGTATCTGTAACCCTCACATGCTTTCTTTTCTTTCTTTCTTTTACTTGCAGCGTATCGACAGAATTCTTGTGGATTGTGTTTAGCACACAGAGCCAGTTTCTTTTCATACTCAGACTTTGCTTTCTGTACAACAGTTGTGACTATTCTAGCCTGCTGCTTATAATTTTCGTAACGGACATCATCCTTATGCACACGGTATTCCTTTCACATCATCCTTTTCTTACAAATCTCTTGAATAATAAGATTACACATCCACTTGATCCCTGCAGTATTTATTCTTCGAACTCTCGGGACACATTCTGATTTAAGTAATGCATCATTTAAGTAATGTTTAAATGCTTCCCATGGACCATCAATATTCTTCCATCCAGAAACCGATACCATTCCAATGAACTCAAGTATACTTCTCAGTTGGTCATAATTTGCTGCTCTGTAGTTCAGCATGTACCCTCTTTTGGATGAAATATTCATAAAATTAGTCACCTTCCAAATGAGTACCGCATGATCACTGTCACCAATCAGAGGCAGAAGAGTTACATCTTTAAATGAAACGCCCTCTGACACTATAATGAAATCTAACACTCTTTGACCTCGAGTTCCTTCTGTCACATGTTGCTTGAGGAAGTTCTCCCCCAACAGCTCAATAAGTGCATTTTAATTTTTCTCATGAGATTCTACTGCTACCCAATCAATATTTGGATAATTAAAGTCTCCCATGATGATTACTCTTGTTGCCCTCATCTTTTCTATTTGCTGACACATTTCTTCATCACCAGCAACTGTTCATCAGGTCTGTAACAACACCCCACTATGTAATTGATCTTATTAGATTCCACCTCACACCAGATGGCTTCAAACTCAATGCCACATGAAATAATGTTAGTAGTAGTACTATAATCATAGGTCTCAAATGTAACTGGATTCAAGTCATCCCATATCATTAGCAGATTGCCCTCCTCCTCTCCTCTTTATCCTTCCTAAAAATACTGTAACCTTTACACTCGATACCAGTTAGTATGTCTGATTCTGATAGCCAGATCTCACTAATGCCTACCATCTGAGGTTACAACATACTCACCAAGGCAACAAACTCTACCCCTTCATTTCTGATACTCCTAGCATTTGTGTACAGACATAATAATCCACCTGCATGTTCTTTTGTATAGTCTTGTCTGCATGACATATATCTGGGGGCAGTGGTTCTCAACTCTGTGAGACCGTGGCTCAGTAAATTCTTTTTTTATAAGACAATGCCCAGTCCCAGCAAATTTATTCGTAAATACTTTCCAATTTTTTTTTGAAGTTCATACATTAAACTAACATAAGTATTAATAAATAATTATTGCATAATCATAAAGAGTATTAGTACACTTATGTATACAGTGTAGCATGTTGATAAATATAAAATTACATTTAAATTAGTTATCAATCACTGGACTAATAAAATCTTGTAGTATATTGTAGTTTCTTCATGCCAACATCATTAAATTAATTTGTGCTGATTTTCATTGATATATCCCATTCCAATCACCAAAAAGTTATTGTGCCTAGAGCTTTTAATCTAATCTATTTAAAATGACTCTCAGAAGATGGGACAAGATTTTATCAGAGACTAAAATGACGATAATTTCTGTGATTATATAAAGGGTCTCTCAACATATAAAGAAGAACTCTTGTATAAACTTTGTCAAGAACTAAACTGTGATATACTGTGCATATAGGAAATACACAGGGATCTAAATCAACAATGTCCAAAAATTCCAGGAATGAAATTGGCAATGGAATGTCCCCATAGCAAATATGACAGTGCCGTTTTCATTAGACCAGACCTTCACATCCTAGCAACATCTATTACAGAGGAGAATGAAATAGAGATAATCACTGTAGAATTCAATAATTCTGTCATCTATTCCATCTACAAACCCCCAAATGCAGTTTTATCCTTTAAACCTCCTGCCAATCTTAACAGGCAGAAAGTGACTTTAATAGCCACAGCAGTATCTGGGGTTACCCGCAAGATGATACGAATGGAGAGGTTGTGTTGGAATGGGCTGAATCATACCATCTATCCCTTATCCATGATAGTAAACATCCTCCTTCGTTTTACAGCAGAAGATGGAAGCGAGGCTATAACCCAGATCTCATCTTTGTGAGTGAGAAGGTAGCTAGCTCACCAGTGCGTAAAAGCTGTTTGTATGCCTATTCCAAATTCACAACATCGACCTATACTCTGTCAATTACTAGCAGCAATCCGACCACAAACTGTTTGCTTTAGACGAAGATATAATTTTAAAAAGGCAAACTGGGAAAAATTTTCCAACCTATTAGATGAGAAAATCAAGAACATTAACCCAGAGGCCTATGACCTCATTGAAGAGCTGTTCGGAAATGCTACCGAGAAACCATCCCAATTGGACATAGAATTAACCACTTCAAAGGATTAACTCCCGAGATAACTGCTCAGCTGACAGAATTCTGCAACTTATTTGAAAGAGATTCTTTTAGTGATGAAACTATAGCAAGATGACAACAGGTTGTTACATTCATATCTGAAGCAAAACAGGAACAATGGATAAAGTTAATGAATGAAATAGATATGGGAAGGAGTAGCCAAAAAGCCTGGAGGCTAATTAGATGCCTCAGTAATGATCCAAACAAAACTTCGACACATTCTAATGTCTTGGCAAATCAAATTACACACCAACTTCGTAAAGTGGCAAACCTATAAATCCAGTTCGAATACAAAAGACAGGACTTCAGAGGAAATATGGAAAAGAAATAAATTTTTTCTCCAAAGCTTTCGCAACGAAAGAACTTAATAAGGCAAATAAAATTTGTAAGAAAGGAAGAACAGCAGGTCTGGATGAAGTTTGTATTGAACAAATCAAGGCATTTGGTCCTGCAACCAAAGACTGGATGCTGAATTTATTCAACAATTGTACTGATACCTTCAAAATACCCAAAGTTTGGAGAAGAGCTAGAGTTATTGCAGTTCTCAAACCAGGGAAAGATGCAAGTGATCCCAAATATTATAGACCCATTTCTCTATTGTGTCATCTATATAAGATTCTTGAGCAAATGATCCTTGAAAAACTAATGAGGATAATTGATCCACTCCTAATCCCTGAACAAGCTGGCTTTCGAGCTGAGAAAAGTTATGCATCATAAGTTCTTCAACTAAAAAAATATTATTGAGGATGGTTTTGAGAAATGGAAAATAACAGGAGTAGTTTTCATAGACTTAACTGCTGCTTACGATACCGCATCTTGTTAAGTAAAGTGTACAAAATGATGAAAGATTATAAGGTAACTCAACTAATTAGATGCCTTCTTCAGAATTGAAGATTTTTGTTGAATTTCAAGGACAACATAGTCGTTGAAGGAATCAGAAGAATGGCCTCCCTCAAGGCAGTGTTCTTGCCCATATGCTTTTTTAACATCTACAAATGACCAGCCTCTCCCCAAAGATACAAAAAGTTTTACCTACACTGATGATCGGGCCATTGCCACTCAGGCAGATCATTTTGAGAGTGTAGAACAAAAGCTCTCTGAAGCACTGATTGAACTTAGCCATTACTATAGTGAAAACCAGTTGAAACCTAATCCCCTAAAAACCCAAGTCTACACTTTCCATAACAGGCAACAGGAAAACTACATATAACTTGGGAGAGCATTCACTTAGATCATTGTCCAACACCTAAATATTTTGGGGGTAACTTTAGACTGTACTCTCACTTATGAAAGACATTGTATAAATACAAAACAAAGTAACCGCGTGCCCTGTATGGTATAGATCCTGCCACGCTAAGCAGGTGGATGTTGCCTTAAATGAGACATGTAGCCTCGTTACTGGTTGTTTGAGACTGACACCTCATGCAAAAATCTATTATTTAGCTGGCATAGAACCTCCAGATATTAGATGCAAGATGGCAGCTAGAAATGAGAGGCTGAAGGCACTAGTGTCTACAGATCATCCCCTATTTGAATATCAATCTGTTCATCAACGGTTAGAATCGAGGAAAAGCTTTCTTCATACCACTGAAAGCCTTACTGAACTACTCCAAAAATCAAGACTAGTTTCATGAAAGACAAGAAACAACCACCTTACAGATTGGGTTGTACCATCTGAAAGTTTTCTGCCAGGCCACAGAGAAAACTGAACTACCTGGAAAGCTTTAAATAGGCTGCGATGTGGCATTGGAAGATCCAAGGATAATATATAAAAAAGTGGGGACTCTCATGCAAATCATCCCTATGTGAATGTGGGGAGGAGCAAACTGTGGCTCACCTCTTGAACTGTAGGTTATATATCCCTTTAGCTGCACAATGGATGATTTGATTAATGCAACACCTAACGCTTGTGATCTGGCCAAATTCTGGGGGCAGCAAAAATTTGATGGACCTTCTGGTGTACTTTTACATTGTGTACTTATGATGTAAATGTGTTGTTTTTCTTTTCTTTTTAATTCCAATATATAATCAATTATTTTTTGTAAATTTATGTGTGTTTGAACTATGTTGCTTCTGACACGAATAAAATAAAATAAAAAAAATCACCAAAAAGTTATATTATTCAGTGTAAAATTGATTATTGTATTATTAAATTGATTTTAATAATGTTGGTTTAAAAAAAAAATGGTAGCGAGAAAAATATTTATGCATTGTAACTCACACAGAAGTCAGCTGAGCAGGGGAAGCAGCAGAAGGACGTCAACTTGTCGGCGAAACACTTATTATCACATACACTCGCCAAATATTTATATATGCAAAGTATGTAATTTAATAAATAAAAACGTATGAATCTCTCAATTCTAAACACTAGTTCCAATACTAATTAATATTTTGAATTTAAAAACGCAGCACTTTAACACAGCAATTATAAGTTATTGAAAAAGTTGAACTTAGTTTCTTTTATTACAACTGAGTTTTTTGAAGGTTTTAGTTAGGCTAGTGAGACTTTTGTTGCTGTTTTCTGTCCATTGGCTTATTAATTCTAGGATGAATTGAAGTGATAGCCAAACGGAGACAGTTAGAAAGTTGCAAGTGGTACCTCTGTTTCGTTTTAAGCACAGTCATGACAGAAGATGCAGTTTCACAAAGATATGTGGTGGAAAAACAAAGAAGAAATCTCATTGCTATTTCATGTAAATTTGGATATTCATTTTTCATTCTTATCCAGAATTTTGAATTACTCATAGAATTAGTACCTTCCAGTCCTTTGTCCAATGTTAATCAGTTGAAGGGTTTCTTCATGGGAAAGGGCTGTCTCTTTCAGGGGCGAATTCTCCATGCTTGCTGTGCAAGCTCATTACTCGAGAAAGAAGTAATATTTATTTGTTAATAAATGCATGCATTTATAAGCATTCCATTTAGGCTTTTATTTTTGTAGACAGAAGGTGTCTTAAGCTTGCATTGCAATAATAGCTACCTTGGCTTGCTCATTTGTCGGAACTTCCAGGTCCTTGCTGCAGCACTGTGATTTCATACGTGTGCATAGCCATTTCCTCTCCCTTCATGTCGTCTTAAACAGAGGCTCTAGCCAGTGAGCTTCAGCCAGCCTTTACAAGTGTGCGTGTTACTTGGGAAAATTAAGTTACAACCAACTTTTTATGACGATGTTATTGACCAGTTCATAAAGAAGAAACATAGGGTAGAATTTGTATTCAAGTAGCTAAATTGAAAAAGATAGAATTTGTAAAATAAATGTTGTATGTATTTGTATGATTAAATGTACATAAATTTCTAAATATATAGTTTTAAATGGTCAGCAATTCATTATTCTGCTAATCAGACTTCAATCACGCCTCAAACACCCTGAATGATAACAAGAGCAAGCATGAATTTCATGACCAGCATTCGTCCCTGGTGTCTTTGTATTCAACAAAGCGGTTTACAATTCACATATTTTGCCTCTGGGGATCTTCACGTTTGAGATAATACTTTTCAAACGACAACAACATCTTCAAGTGGGCTGCAATATTATCTGAAACTCAATTCTGTGAAAAGAAATCATCTGCTTCCATAATATAATCTGAGTGCGACTGAAACATTTCATTATTTCTTTCTGCAATCATATTAAGCCAGAGTTTGAGTTTCTTTTTGAATGATTCAATCTTGTTCCAAGCATTAAATATTGTTATATCTGAACCTTGAAGTTTTAAATTCAACTCGTTTATGTAAGAAAATATGTCGCTGAGATATGCCAGCCTGCCACCTATTTTTTATCCTGGAAATAATGGGACAGGTCACTTTTCTTATCAATTAGAGAAAGCTCAACTTCCTTTTGGAGTTCATATAACCTCTTGAGAACTTTGCTATGGGACAGCCAATGAACTTCCATATGGAAAAAAAGATCTTTCATCGCACAATGCTTTAAACAGTCTTGTATTTAAAGCACTGCTTTTTTATATAATTAATAATATTAACATATTGAAATAGGACTTCAATAAGCTCAGGTGCTAATTTTTTGGAGGCCAGGTTTTGCCTATAAATGTAGCAATGTACTGACAATAAGTTATTGCCCACCATATCCTTAATTTTAGTGATTATACCTGAATTTTTATCTGTAAGACAGGCAGCATCATCAGTATAAACTCAAACACAATTTTTCCATTTAAGACCTTTTTTTCTTCAATGAAACCATTTAAAACTGAAAATTTCACTGCTGGTAGTGTTCATAGGTAATTCAGTAAATTCGTAAGTAAAATGCTGTTGTTCTGAATATTTGTAGATTCGTCCAGTTGTAATGCAAACAATTTTGATTTTTTAATTTTTTCAACCAGTTGTGTTTCTATATCTTCTGCAATATCAGATATCCACCATTCAACAATGGGATGTCTTTTATTTTACTTGCCACAGACTGACCTAGTACTTCATTACAAGCAGCAATCAAAGAAGGCCTAATGAGTTCTTCGCCAATGGAATACGGTTTTTTTACATTTAGTTATCCATAATGATATTAAACAGGATGCCATCAGAAGTGAAGTGTCAGTGGTTGAAGCTTGGGAAATAATTTTCTTTTCTATTTTAAGTGCATCTCTTTTACACGTAAATAACTCAATGGGTTTTGACTAGATCGGAATGTTATGTGTTGAGATGTCAGGCAAGTCACGATGGCTTCATAGCTTCATTTCCCAGAACAGTAGCACAAAGACATACTGAGGTTGTGGCAATTGGTCAGTGTCAGGGCATTGTATGAAACCAACTTTTAAATAGCTGTCCATGTACTTACGAGTGAATGCAGACTTTTTTTTCTGTGTGCTGGTAGTTTTCCTCTCCTTTTGTACATCCTAGATATCACTATGTAGGCTTGAGTTGAACGAATCACTATTTGTTGCATTACAAACACCTTCCATAAGAGATTTCTTAACACCAAAGTTAAATAAAGTCTTTTGTCTCTTCTTCAATCTTTTGGTTCTGTCCACTGCTGGACGAAGGTCTCCCCCATGATTTTCCAGACCACTCGGTTTTCTGCCTCTCCCATCCATCTCGCTCCTGCAATTTGTTCCAGTTCATTCCTCCATTCTTCTTGATCTTCCTCTTTGTTTTGCTCCATCATTGGTCTCCACTCAGTTGTTTTTCTAGTCCATCTCCCGTCACTGCATCTGGCAATATGGCCAGCCCATCTCCACTTAGCCTGTTTAATGTATTTTACAATATTCATGACACCTGTTTGAGATCTTATCCAGGTATTTGTCTTCCTATCTCTTAATGTTATTTTTAGCATACTTCTCTCCATGCGATGTTGTGTTGTTCTCAGCTTTTTGTTTAGGGTTTCTGTAAAGTCCATGTTTCTCCTCTGTATGTTAGGACAGGAAGTATGTATGCATGCATTGGTCGAAAGATTTCCTTTTTAGACTCATAGGGATGTCACTTCTGAATATGTCTCTCATTTTCCCATAAGCCATCCATCCAAGGTGAATTCTTCGTTCGATCTCTTTTCTTTGGCAATCCTCAAAGGATAACAATTGGCCCAAATATACATATGAAGTAACTTGTTCTATTTCATGGTTTTAAACTTTGACAGTTCTGTGGTTTATGTATTTATTTATCATTATTTTTGTTATTTCTCTATTTATTTTTAATCCAATTACTTTGGAGCCTTCATAGCTGATTTAGCCTTTCTTCCAGATCTTCATGATTATCTGCTATTAGGACAATATCATCTTTGCAGATGATGATGATGATATTTCATATGATGCAGCCTTTCTCCATTTTTGTTTATTCCTTTTATTTCCCAATCAAGGCTTCTAAAGACTTCCTCTAGTGCAGCTGTAAATAATTTGGGGGATATGGTGTCGCCTTGCCAGATGCCTTTTTGTATTAAGAACTTTTCACTGTTTTTATATAATTTAATTACAGAAGTTGCATTGTTGTAAATATGTTTTAGTGTTTCAATATATGGTTTCTCAGTTTTCTGAGTTTCAAGATCTTTTAGGATTGCAGATGTTTTAACTGAATCAAATGCTTTTTTGTAGTCTATATAGGCCAGACAAAAGGGTTTATTGTATTCAATTGATTTTTCAATGAACTGTCTTAATGTGTGAATATGGCCCAAAGTATTGTAATTCTTTCAAAATCCAGCTTGTTCAAAGGATTGCATTCTCTCTAGTTTAGATTTTATTCTATTATTTATAATTTTTGTGAAGACGTTATATATGGTGGGGAGTAGGCTTATAGGTCTGTAGTTTTTAATTTCTTCCTTATTACTCTTTTTAAAAATTAATATCAGAAGTCATCATCATCATCATCAAATTCCTGCCATGTACCCTCAAGGGGTGTACAGGATATGACAGTACTACATGAAAAAATTACATCATTACTAACTTCCTATCTACAATTTTCCTCCAAATCAGTCTGTTACTTGTCAAGACTCCAACATTATCAGATCTTATATTTCTATCGTCAAAGGCACTTTGTACCGTATCAATCCACCTATATCTTGGTCTTCCTCTGGGTCGTTTTCCTGCCAACCTGGCAGAGAACACTTGTTTTGCTAATCTTTCCTCTCCCATTCTATTTAAGTGACCATACCATCTGAGATTAGTTCTGCTAACGCATTCCTGAATGCTGACAATGTCTAGTTCTTTCCTAATATCCTCATTTTTAATATGATATTGCCATTGATGCCATCTGTTCATGCCTCTAATCTTTCTCAGGACTCTCATATCTGCGGTCTCTAGTCTTTGGTCAAGTGTTTTACTTCTGACCCAGCTCTCAGATCCATAAGTTAAAATTGGTTTGAACACAGTCTTGTATACAGCTAATTTAGTGTTCCGACTAATTTCTTTCTTATTCCATATGAATTTATTCAATTGACTTCCCACGATACCAGCTTTGCTGATTCTGTTGTCTATTTCTATATTTAGTTTACCATCTTCAGTAAAAATTGTGCCTAAGTAGCTGAAATGTTTTACTTGTTCCACAGGTTCTCCATTCACAACACAGTTGACATTTTCAATGATTCTGCCTATTTTCATTGTCTTTTTATTGCTGACCTTCATACCATATCTATTACAACAGCTATTCAATTTAGTCAGAGAATCTTGCAGACTTGTAGCGGATTTATTTAGAAGTATAACATCATCCGCATAAAGCAAAGAGCTGACATTAACATCTCCAATTTTGATATCAGGTTTAATACCACATTCCTTCATAATGTGATCCATATAGATAACGAATAACACAGGGGATAATGTACATCCTTGTCTCACACCAGATTTAACATTAAACCATCTTCCTGTACTTCCTTCAATTCTAACTGCTGACTCACAACTCAAATAAAGACTAAGTATTGCTTGATATAATGCCCCATTGACACCATATAACTGCAGCGTATTGAATAGCTTCTCTCTTGGCACCTTGTCATATGCCTTTTCCAAATCGACAAAACTTAAATACAGATCTTTGTTATATTCCCATGCTTTCTCGACTATTTGTCGTAAAGTGAAGATCTGATCCTGACAGCCTCTATTTGGCCTGAATCCAGCTTGTTCTTCACCAAGCTTTTCTTCCACAATTCTTCTCAACCGTTTCTCAAGTATACTTGCATAGATCTTGCCAGGAACACTCAGTAGGGAAATACCTCTGTAATTCTCACATTCAGTTTTATTTCCCTTTTTATATATGGGTACTATGAGAGCTCTACTCCAATCATCGGGAATTCGTCCCTCTGTCCAGGCTTTCTGAACTATGCAGTGCAGTCACTGTAAGACTTTTATACCACCATACTTTAGCATTTCTGGTCGAATATCATCTACTCCTGCTGCCTTTCCACATTTCAAGCCTTTGATGGCTTTTTCTACTTCAAGTATGGATATGTATTCCTGACTGCATGCCTGGTCAGTGTTTTTTTATCACTGTGCTGTCATCACTGCTTGTTTCATTTAGCAGTTTTTCAAAGTAATTACTCCATACTTCAAGGATATCTTTTTCTCCTGTTTTCATTTCACCTTTATCATCTCTAATTCCTTTTACAGCATTCTTTCCTCCATTCCTAAGCTTCTTCAACAACCTCCAGAATATTTTCCCACCTTCTTGATATTTATTTTCTATATTCTTGCCAAAGTCCTCCCATGACTTTTGTTTAGCTAGTTTTACACACTGTTTAGCTTTCTTACATTTGCCTCTGTATTCTGTAAGAGTAAAAGCTGACTTATTTGCCAGGAACTTTTGATATGCTTTCTTCTTTTCCTTCACTGCCTCTTTAACTTCCTGTGTCCACCAGGGATGTTCTGATTTTTTTATCCTTGCACACAACCTCACCACATGCCTCTCTGGCAGAATCAATCAATGTTTCCTTCAGAGTTTGCCACTGAATCTCCAAGGTTTGATTCCTGTTCTCAAACTCTTTCATTTTCTTTTCAATAATATTTCTGTATTTTAGTCTACAGTTCACATCTGAGAGCTGCTCAACTTTTATTCGCTTTAAAACTTTCTTACATGTTATTCTTTTCAATATGAAATTCAATTTTATCCTGCTCAAGACTAAATAGTGATCACTTCCAATTTCAAATCCTCTGTACACTCTGGTGTCCTGCACCAGGGAGAAAACATCACCATCAACAATAACATAGTCAATAGGGAGTGCTTAAGGGTCAAAGCTGTATAACTGAGAGGAGACCTCCACATAGCCTTTAAAGGAATGCAGAGAACCGATCAGGGCTTCTGACCTAATGTCCAATCCTCACCTTCTCGTGGTGCACCCTGTTGGGTATCTACTTTGATACTGAACGAACGAGGATGGGCTGGCAATTTGGGATTTAGCCGACCAAATTGTATTCTTATTGGTTAAACCAAAATAAAAAATGATGGTACAACAATATCACTTCTGATATTGTTGTACCATCATTTTTTGTACCACCAATTTTTTGTCTCTTATTCATATTAAAATTTTAATCTCTGTAGGTCTATTACTTTTAAAAAATCACGGCACTCCGGTTTGAAAACAAGCACTTACATGCTGCAATACGAACTTGCGAAGACACAGTATTCAGTATTACTAGATTTGAGAACTGGATATGGACTACGTTGATCTTCATTTTAGTGGAAAAATTTTCTTTATACTTGCTGTTTAAATCTGTTTCACTATAAATTTACAATTCACACTTCACTCAGTGATTCACTAGACACAGAGGGCAAACAAATACTGGTCACTGTTCAAAACAGTAATGAACATTTTTTTCACAAATCGGAAAAACATGAACCAAAAACAGGCACACGTGCTTTATTACTGCAATAAAACATGTGTTCTATAGCTACCTCGCCAATGGTCGAGACAGGCCAACCCATAATAAAATTTTAAGACAGAAAAAGTGTCCCATGGTCGAGGTTGTTAGGTTACGTATCTCAATTACTTTTACGATTATAATTTGTGGAATTTTTTTACTTCATCCCAGGGATTCCTCATTCCCCCCCCCTCTGCGGATGCACATGACCGTATGATTGCATTTTTATCGATGTATGAAAGTTTAAGAGTGCATAGCGCATCAGTGCTCATCTTAATTGGTCCAATGCAATTAATTGCAGGATAACATTGAATACTTCTGCAGTGGGGAAACAATCAGTTTGTTTTAGAATTTATTAGAAAACAACAATGAAGGAGAATGCTATATTTGGTTGGTATATTTGAAATACTCAAAGATGAAAATATGTGAACGATCATTAATAAGACATGTGAGAATAGGAAATGAAAGGAAAGAATAAGCGCAAGTAGAAATACTTTCATTAATGATAAATGAATTATTAATAATTAGCATTTGTGATAGGCATGTCCTATAAGTTGCTGGGTAGAGCGAATAGCACAAGCCTATAAAGTCTAGACATGAATAAGTGAATTTATGATTGCATAATTAAAAAAAAAAAAATTACGAGGAGACAGAGTATGGCAGGAATAAATATGGTCTGATGGAGCAGCCAATCATTTCGTAAAATTTGTTGCCCATGTTATGTGTATTTCTCTGGTTCGTGTATATTTTGCTCCGTTTTCAAGAATTTTCTTTTCTTTATTGAGACTCAGTGTACATAACATCTGATCATTATCAAAATTATCCACACTTTTGGGAATCCTACATTCATTAGTTTTTGTTTTTTTTTTAGTATCAGCAGTTCGTCTGTCTTATCAATCTCACATATGCTGGTATTTTTTTGTATATCAACAACGTCTTATAATACACAGAATATTCATTTTTATTCAGGAACTGATATTTTTTACTGTCTGTTGTTTCCGAAGATTAGAATAAACATGTCTCTATACTGTTAAAAAACTTTGCAATCTCAATAGATGCTATACTGCATAGCAAGAGAAACATTTTTCTCCTAATATCCACTTTCAAATTTTCAGTTCCAGAAAACATGTGTAACAGCTGTTTGTAATACAGCCATTGGATACGGAAAGCACTCAACTCATGACAAGTGACATTCAATTGGATTGGTTGACACAATAACCAATCACAGCCACTAGGTGCTGGGTGAGCTCTCAATGTGAGCTCACGCAGCCTCGCCTTCTGAGTGGTTTAAAAATAGTAAAATGCTAAGAATTTGACCTGCTGTGCCCTCTTTGCATCTTTTAGAAGGGTTCAAAGGTGTATGCATTTTTAAAGCGCACCCAGGCTATTAACGCATATGTGACGCAATGTTTACATGTCGAAAAGTGCCTCTTCACGAAGCACTAATGCTTCATTATCCTCGTGAAGAGGGCAATGAAGCATTAGTATATTGTGTTTAATTATAGGAATCACGCAAATTCTGCAAAGAATTAGGGGAGTCTTTGATGGAATAAATGCAAAAATATAATATCGGTGATACTCATATTTCGTGGATGACCACTGCAGACCTAGCACACCTGGAATATTCGCCCCTGATATACATATATATATATATGGCTATTCTAGTGGCAGTTCTACTGTTTAGCTTACTCAAATTACTTCGTTTATATTTGGAATCATACAAATCAAGCTTTCAATCTTCAGCTGGCTTCTTTAACATATACTAAATTAGAAATATATTTTAAACTACACACACACATATACAAACAAGGGCTGTTCGATAAGTCCATGCAAAGTCTAAGAGATAGCGCCACCAGTATGTATCAAGGTCATTTTTAGTTGCTGGCAACTGCTAGAGGATCACACACTAAGTTTCAGTCAGAGAGATCTATTACTCTGTATTTGGTGTTCATTTGAATTGATCAAGTGCCATGATTTGTGAAAAATGGATGAGAAAGAATTTCGTGTAGTGAATAAACATTACTTTTTGAAAGGCAAAATGGTTCAGGAAACCAAAGCTAATCTTGATAAACATTATGGTGAGTCTGCACCTTCGATTAGAATGGTTTATAAGTGGTTTAGTAACTTTCGAAGTGTCCATATGAGCACAAGTGATGCTGAACATTCTGGACGCCATGTTGAGTTCACTACCCCAGAAATTATTGAAAAAAATCCATAATATGGTGATGGATGATAGAAGAGTGAAGGTGCACGAAATTTCTAAGGCTGTGAGCTTCTCAAATGACTGCGTAAATAATATTTACATGAATATTTACATATGAGAAACTATCCGCAAGATGCTTGCCACATTTGCTCACACCGGATCAAAAGCATCAATGTGTGAACTGTTGCAAGCACAGCTTGAAGCTGTTTCAATGGAATCCAGAGGAATTTTTGCATTGTTTCGTAACATTGGACGAAACATGGATTCATTACTACCAGCCTGAGACCAAGGAACAGTCAAAACAATCGGCTGCAAGCAGGGAATCTGCACCAAAGAAAGTGAAAACCGTTCCTTCAACAGGAAAGGTTATGGCCACCGTCTTCTAGGATGCTCATGACATAATCTTCATAGACTTCTTGGAAAAGGGCAAAACAATTACCGGAGTGTATTATGCGTCTTTGCTGGATCGTTTAAATAATGAAATAAAGGAAAAATGACCACACTTGCCGAAAAAGAAGCTTTTTTTTCACCACGACAATGCACCCGCTCACTCTTCTGCAATTATGACTGCAAAATTGTTCAATTTACGCAAAACATCCTTTTGCATCCTCCCTACTCTCCAGATTTGACTCCCCCAGACTACTGTTTCCAAACATAAAAAAATGGCTGGTATGAAAGATGAAGTGACTGCCAAAACAGTGCCTATTTTGAAGAGTTGAAAAATCATGCTATATGGACAGGAACAAAAAACTCGAGCATCATTGGACTAAGTGTATAGACCTCAAAGGAGACTATGTTGAAAAATAAAAAATGTTTGTCCCAAAAAAATTATGTTTCCTTTATTTTTGCATGGACTTATCAAACAACTCTCGTATAGTTTGGGTTGTTCGATATCGTTTTGTTGTGTTTTTTCATCAGAAAATTAGAGTATCATAATGTATTAGTGTAGATTTTTGTGTTTTTAGAGTATTAGTATATTTACAACATATTTATTGTGATATTTTCGGCATGGCATCAACGACCATGTTGTCTGGTGATTTGAATTTGCGGGATACTATTCAGTGCAGTGAAACTGTGGAATGTGTTAAGAACAATGGGAGTACCAGAGCATTTCATTATCCTTCTGAGGAATCTTTATTATGGAGGAGTCTTCAGTTGGAATTAAAATTGGTGGAAGAAATATTAATAATTTGAGGTATGCAGATGATACCACCTTGCTAGCAGAATGCAAAGAAGATTTGGAGGAACTTATTATGAAAGTTAAAGAAGAAAGTGTTAAATATGGCCTTAAACTTAACCTCAAAAAGATAAAAGTTATGGCAACATGTGAACTTAATGATTTTGAAGTAGATGGGGAGAAAACGAAAGTAGTTAACAATTTTCTGCTCCTAGGATCCCGAATTGATCAAGATTATTGGTTATTGTACTGAAGAAGTTAGGAGATTATTACTCGGAAAGAAAGCAATGACAAATTTAAGCAAGATCTTTAAAGATATTAGCCTCAAACAAAAATCAGAATTGTGAAAGAAACGGTATTCCCTGTGGTATTGTATGGATGTGAAAGTTGGTCTCTGAATAAGAGTGAAAGAAGGAAGATAGACGCATTTGAATTATGGGTTTGAAGACTTACTAAGCAAACCAATAAATCAGTTGTAGACAGAATAAAGCCAGATTGCTCCCTCAAAGCTATGATCATCAAGCAAAAATTGTCATACTTCGGACATATTATGCAAGCAGGAGAAGAGGAAGACCAAGAATTAGATGGGTGGATGGAGTTAAAGAAGCAACTGGAATGCACTTGGAAATTCTGAAAGATATGGCCAGGGACAGATCTGAATGGAGAATGTATGTTCATAGAATCACCAGGAGTCGAAAACGACTCAATGGAACATAACAACATTCAGTGCAGTGTATGCAAAATGTATGCATCGAGAAAATTAAAGAATATGTGGAAGGAGAACGCAATAAATACCAACAATAAGATCGAAAATTATGTTAATATTGAATTAGACAAAGAATGAAATGGATATCAATAAAGAAATAGCATGCTTAAATGTTAAGTGTTTTAAAAGTGAGTGTCTATTAGGTGAGGAGAACGCAACAAATACCAATGATAAGATAGAAAATGATGTTAATATTGAACGTGCAGCTGTGGAAATAGACAAAAATGAAATGGATATCAATAAAGAAATAGCGTGCTTAAATGTTATCCTTCATAGGACAAAGTGAGAAACTGAAAAACTGCAGAAGCAGCAAGAGTTAAGCAGGGCTGAAAAAAAGAAAGAAGCAGGTGATCTGAAAGAATAATAAAGACCAACCGAACAAACAAGAAAAACAAGCAAGGAGAAAATTATGAGTGGAGACTCAATGATCAGGGGAGTACTTAAAAAAATTATTTCAAAATCATGTTTCCTGGGTGCAAAAATTCACGATAATAGCAATGCCATCCAGATGCAAAAAAGGTAAGTCAAAGAAAATGATTGTCTTGGTTGGAATCAATGATTTGAGAGGTGAGAAGTATTCTATGAGGGAGGATGTAAAGGAGTTGTTAGAAGAGACAAAACTGTAAAGCGAGGAGGTGAAGATTGTAAGTCTCCTACGACGCTATGATAGAGGCGAACTGAGGAGAAGGACACTGATAGCCAATGAGCTTATACGTAGATTGTGCAAAAGAAATGATGTAGAATTTGTGGATCTGTGGTCTCTGTTTGATGGAAAAAACGATTTATACAATGCAGATGAACTCGAATAGGAGACAGGTGGGACAGTGGCGATTCATTTGAAGCAATCTTGTGTGAGATTAAGATCAGTATGACAAAATATACAGTTGGTTGTTGCTATAGGCTAGGGAATTCCACAGATGATTTGGAAGACATACGTTGCCAAATTAGTACAATGAGCACAGGTTGAGTGATTATTATGGGGGGGACTTCAACTATGGAGATATAGACTGGAAGGAAGAAAGGCTACACGGCAGAAAGGAAACAGAATTTATACACCTGCTGAGAGATAATTACTTAAGGCAGCATGTGATGGAAGGGACTAGGGGTGGGAGGTTATTGGACCTGGTCATAGGATCAGAAGAGCTATCCATAACCAACATGATCACATTGTCTCTGATGATGAAAGTGACCATGCAGTCTTGACTTGTGAAATTGTAAAACAAGAGGAATATTCTTTCAAGAAGGGGGTATATGTGGAACTACAAGGCAGATGATTATGACAAGCATAGGAAGAAGCTTAAATTTGTGCCATGGCATAAAACACTGGATGGAAAAGATGTTAGTATGCATGGGAGATAGTTAAGGGTCAGCTAGAGGAAGCAGTATTAAATTGTATACCTCAGGTAAGGAGAGTTAATTGGATAAGGAGTTAAATGGATGAGTAATATCATTAAACATGAGCTGCAGAAGAAGAAAATGCTGTGGAAGGTGTATACAGAGAAAGGTGACTAGTAAACTCATGAACAGCACAAGGCTCAGGCAAGAAAGATGGCCAGTATATGGTAAGGAAGGCAAAATCAGATTATGAGAACCAAGAATTTAGCTAAGCAGGCCAAAGGAAATTCCAAAGAGTTCTTTCGTTATGTGGCAAGTAAGAGGAAGAATAACTATGGAATATTAACCTCAATGAGTGATGATGGTCACGAGGCGAGAGAAGCGGATAAAATAGTTGAGTCACTGAGTGACCACTGTGCAAGCATATATCTTCCTAGTGAGGTTACTGCTTTAACCTACATGACAGACACCAATGTGGGAACAGAGGTGGATGAATTGGATGTCCTTACGATATTGCAGAATCTCAACGTAAATATAGCTGTGGGATAAGATGGGATATTAACTAGGGTTTTGCAAGAATGTGCAAGAGAAATGGCAATGCCTTTGACTAAGGCGCTTAATTTAAGTCTCAGCTCTGGTAGAGTTCTAAGGGAGTGGAATGAGGGCAAAATTATTCCTTTGCATAGGGGAGGATCTAAGACTACAGTAGCAAATTATAGACCAATTAGTATCTCAGGTGTGGTGGTAAAAGTATTAGAAAAATTGGTAAAAAAAAAAGAGAATTAAAGAATGAGTAGATAAAAATATGATACTGTATGAGGATCAACATGGCTCTGTGAAGGATCGGTCATGCCTTAGTAATTTACTAACTTTTTATAATAGAGTAACAGCTGAGTTGAATAAAGGAAATGGGTACATGATGATTGATTTTGCTGGAGTTTGCAAAGGCATTTGACAGAATATCACATGAAACACTGTTATGCAAATTAGAATAGATAGGAATTGATATGACACTGGTTAAGAGAGTGGCTGCTAGACAGATATCAAAAAGTGATATATGGAGGGGCAGAATCGAGGCAAAAGCAGGTGACTAGTGGTGTGCCACAAGGTTCAGTGCTGGGACTTTTGCTGTTCATTTTATACATAAATGATATAGGAAATAACCTGAAAGGAAATATTCAGTTGTTTGCTGATGATGTGAAATTAGGGAGTAATAGTTACTCATGCCGATGCAGAGAGCTTGCAGGACAATTAAAATAGGCTGTCAATATTGGCAAAAGATAATGGGTGTCAATTTAATGTCGAGAAATGTAAAGTTATGTACTTTTGGATAAATAGATTACAAGGCGGTTATCACATTGATGGAACTTGTACTCCAGGAAATAGATGAAGCTAGAGATTCAGGAGTGGTGGTAGATAGAGAGTTAAAGTTTAGAGAGGATATACTGCTAAAGCTGGTAAGGTAGCACATAAGATTACTTGGCTAGTGAAGAACACATCAACAAGTAGAGATAAGGAAGTTGTAATTCCTTTTTATAAGGCCTCGATACACCCACATCTGGATTACTGTGATCAAGTCTGGTCCCCTGGGTTTCTTCGGAATGTGGAAGTGGTGGAGAGGATTCAGAGGCAAGTGACCAAGATGGTGAGTGGCCCATGGAATGTAGCCTATGAGGATAGATTGAAGGTGTGTGGATTGCAGAAGTTGGTTGATAAGAAAAAAAGAAGGGATATGATAGAATCATTTAAGTTTCTTAAAGGGATTTATAGGATAGATTGAGGGGAAATGTTTCAGCATTTGGCTAGAGGGACCAGATCAAGGGGTCATCCCTGGAAGTTGAATAAAGGTGTGGTCAGTAGGGATGTGAGGACTAGATTTTTTGCTTGGAAAGTGGTGAATGAGTGGAATGGGTTGCCAGAGTCAGTTGTGAGTGCTTTTTCTGTTAATGGGTTCAAGGAGAGGTATGATAGATTGTGTGGATATATTGGGTCTCCCGCACCCGCACGGAGTCTTCGTGCCCGTATAATAATAATAATAATAATAATAATAATTATTATTATTATTATTATTTAACTGAGGAGTTTTTTCACTGTTACTGTTCTGAACATCTCAAATTTTAAAGCACTAATTAATAGTCACATACAGAGATAATAAGTTAACTTTATATGCAGACTGTTCATAATTCTAAATACTTTTTTTATCTTACCCAACATTTCATCAGCAAATAAACTTGCTAAGCGTGCATCTCCCAGCATTACTGGACATATTGGATGATCATCACCCTGTAAAATAAAACATTTTTAAGTATACGGATTTTAAAAAGTCATAATTTTTGAAGTGGATTTGCATGTTTTCTATGGATAACTGCAATTGAAATGCAAGGTCAAATTTCATTCCAGAATTTCCATAATACTGCAAAAACAGGGAGATAGGTTAGCCGCATTAGATTAGATGAAAAATGAAACATAGAATGGAAAAGAAGAGAGAATTAGGTCAACAAAGAATGAAACGACAGAAAACTATATCCAGTAGTGGATGGGAGGAGACTGAAGAAGAAGAGCATGTTTAAAAATGAAAATGTGACATGAAAATAATGGCTACTGTACAAGAGTTGCTTTCAACACAAATAACTATAATATGCAGTGCGATTCCTGATTGTGGCATGCATTTTATTGCATATTATAACTGATTGATAATTATGGTTGGACACTAAATTGGTTGTCTATGCTGGAAGAAGAAAGCCAGTAGTGGTGTGACATGGATGTGTTTTAGGAAAATTATTTTAATTTAAAGATGACATTATATTCTTGTTTAATACTTTATCCAAGTGTAAGCAAGCAAAGTTTGCATATGAAGTATCTTCACGACTAGGCTACTTGTATATAGAGGCCAGTGACTTCACATTAATTGCTTTAGTATTCCATTATGCAAAGTGCATATCTTTTCAGGTTAGTATAATGTTATGCATTATGGGAAGGGTCATTGCCAAGACTAGTTGAGAAGTATGAGGAGCAAAAGTGATGGTGTGTGTCTCTCCAGGAGGATTTGTATAGATTAACTGTGTGGGCAGTTAAATGGAACTAGTAATTTAATCTTGCCAAGACTGCAAAGTTTTGAAATTTGGAAGGCAAGGATGAGATGTTGTATACACTATTGAATATAATTAGCAGGGATATATTGAAGTAGGCAGAAAGGATAGAGGACCAGAAATTTTGGAGCCACATATAAAGATGGTAAGAAAAATCACCACAACAGATAATGGCAAATGAATGTGGTAATGTTGGTTAGTTAGTTGGTTGATTTATTGGTGCAAGGATGGCAAAGATCATATTGTGCATAGCAATGGCCACAGCAGTAGTACACAAGGTATTAATAAATAGTCAGAAAGAGATGCATTAGTAAATATGTCTGTACAAAAATGAAACTAATCAATGCAGTATCAACACATAAATAAAATTTATAATCAAATGTATTTGTATAAATTAATTCTTTGTGTTGTCTTGTCTTAAGCTTTTTACGAGCCTTTAAGGCTCTTTAGCTGTGGACTGCAACCGTCTTGAGGATGAGGTGGTTGGCCCTATGCCTCCCAGTGTGTCATACGTCTATACCTGTGTGTGCTTATGGGTGAAAAAACCACCAACCTCTGTATGAGACCAGCTAACTCACCTTTAGTCGAAAGAGACTAGATAAAGATTCCTCATGTCACGGACAGGAATCGAACCCAGGTCTTTCCAACCAAAGGGTTTTGTCTATACCAAATGAGCTATGGAGGCTCTCAAATTAATTCTTCATAAAAAATTTAAAATGTCATACAATTTGTGATAACATCTGCCTGAGTAAATGGGAAGGCTAAATAGACAAAAATTTCATTCCTCTCTTCTCATGTGGCACTCTACCAGAAAATAAAAAAAATGGTAAGATGAGTGTTGTATTTTTCACACACAGGTGAGTCATCAGCCCTCAGTAAATAAGAATGTGTAAGATGACCTATTTGCAGCCTAGCAAGAACAACTTCCTGTGTACCATCCCAAATGGGTGTACAGTATTCTGAGAATGGGCAGATTTGAGATTTATATAGGGAGTCAGCAAAGGTTGGTCGACTGGTAGAGCCTCTGTTACTAATGGCTCATGCAAAAAGTTAAGCAAGTTTGAGTGTGGTTACTAGTTGGAAGGGAAACAATCGTTCGATGCTGTTGGCACACTCTTCTTTGATGAATCTTTGGACTCCCTGGCGGTGTCACATGATAATAATAATAAATAATAATAATAGTAGCTTCTTGTAAAATAGCTTCTTGAGCAGAAAAGCATGCCTAGTTTTTTTGTTTTTTTCTTAAGCTAAGCAAATTATTTGTGATGTGTTTGTGCCAAGAGGTAAATGTCAGTCCAAGGAGAGAGAGAGTTCAGCTTGTATGGTGATGTGAGTATTACTGAGGATGAGGGAAGGTGAGTTGAGATCCCTTTTGCAACAGAAAAGAAAGTACTGTTTTTTGGTGGCATTGAAGGTAATTAGGTTATCCTTGCTCCACACTGAAAGATGATATGGAGATCAATGTTTAAGGTACTGGTTGCAGATGATTTTGATGTAAGGGTTGTCTGAGAACTACATGTTTTGTCAAAGGAGTATGATGAGTGGAGAGTGCTATTGTCAGCAAAGCTATTGATAGGATTCATAGTGATGGAGAATAAATCATTTATGTATAAGAGAAAGAGGGTAGGTGAGAGAAGAGAGACCTGGGGTACTCTTGCATTGGCGGCAAAGTTCAAAGAAAGGGTGCAATCCACCATGGCATGCAGTGAATGACCGGAGAGAAAGCTGGCTATCCAGTTACAGAGGATGGGTAGTAGACCAAAGGAAGGAAGTGCAAAGGGCCTTGATGCCAAACATGATCCAAAGCCTTGGAAATGTCAAGGGCAACAGTACACATTTCTTCAAACCTTAATATGGCACGTTTCCAGTGGTGAATAATGTAGACTAAGATATCAGCCATGGATCTGGATTGGCAGAATCCATACTGGGGTCACTAATTAACTGGTAGGTAGAGAAGAAGTTGACCAATGATATCTTTCTCCATTATTTTGGAGAGGACTGAGATGATGGCAATTGGTCGGCAGCTGAACAATAGACTTTTATCTCTCTTTTTTTTTTGGAATAGGTTAGATATATGTTAGGTTCTATGAGATGGGGGTAGGTGCCAGCTGAGTATAGAAGGTTGAAGAGACTATAGAGGACAGGTGTTAGCTCTGGAGTACAACAGTTGATTACAGTAGGAGAGATGCCATCATGACCAGACAACTTTGTAGTGTTCAGGCTGTTTGATATTCTTCTTATGTCTTACTGTTGAAAGGCCACAGAAGGCATATGGTGCTCATTTGTTGGTATGGAAGGAGGTGATTTGTCTTTGACGTCTATGCAGGAGTTAGAAGAAAAGAGTGATACTAGGAGGTCAGATATATCTTTGTGTACTGGAACAGTGGTGCCATCTAGATGGGAGAGAGTTGGGAGTGCAGGTGATGATTTTTGTGAGGGATCAGAAGGCAAGGCTACTGTTGGACAAGAGACAAGTTTCATACTAGTGGCTTTTATGAAGTTGAATTTGGATTTTCTGATAGTTAATTTACATTTCTTGCATGCTTCTGCACAGGCTGAGTATGAAGCTTGGGTTCTTGATGTAAGTCACCTGTGGTAAGCTGAGTTTTTTTTTCTTCGAATGTTTTTATACATCTTCTGTTGAACCAGGACTCAGAAACTGGATGGGAATTTTGGATGGAATGGGAGATGAATGCCTTCATGCCACTGAGGATGATTTCTCTGACTTGCTCAGTGCAGGTATCTGGGTCAGAAGAGCAGAAGCAATAGTCATGTCATGAGAGTAGTAGCTCCAGAGATCAATCCCACTTTGTATCACTGTAGTGCAAGAAGTCATGAGGTTAGGTGTGGTCAGAGGAGGGATGTACTAGAAACTTGCACTAGATTGTGGTCTGAGTTAGTTAATTGTGTAGAGGAAAGATAACTTCTACAGTGTGTCTGGAAGGAAAGCTAGTTAAAAAAAATCAAGGGTATTGGGAAAGAGAAGGGGATTATCTGGAATTTAGATAGGTAGCTGCATGATTTGTGTTAGATCGTTGTTTATAGTAAACACCTGCATCACCTTTGGTTTGATCTGTAGCGTTGGAGAAGGGGAGCCAGTTGGAGTTGTGGACATTCAGGTCACCAAGTACAATAACTTCACTGTTTTGGTAGCTGGTCGATTTTCACGGAAAGGAAGGTGAAGAGATCTTTGTGGTCTTCAGAGTTTGGAGACCAGTAAATGCAGCAGATGAATATTACTAAGCAGGGCAAGGAGACCTTCAACCAGAGTAGGTCAAAAGCAGGGGATTCTAAATTTCACCTTCTCTGGCAGGCAATGTTAGAATGCACAAAGGGACAGGTGCCACCTATGTGGCGAAATAAATCACAAAGAGTATAACTGGGAGAACTGTGGTTGAAGTAGCTGTAATTTAGATTTCTGTTAAAAGAAGGAGGCCTGGTTTGGATGTCTATATGTGGTGATGAACACTGTTTATGCTGGAATTTTATGCTGTGGATGTTTCCGAAGTGGATGTGGAAATGAATTTTTTTTTTTTTTTTTTCGTAGGGATCTACCAAACCATGGTGAGTTTGGAATATTGTGTTTGATTTGAATTGTTTGGATAAATTGATTGTTGAAGGAGATTTACTATTGTTAAATTGTGAATGAAGAATTTTATGATTTATTAATACTTTATTCATAATTTAACATATATTGTATTTCCTGAGCTAAGTTTGCGCCTGTGTAAATTGTAAATTAAACACTTACTGTTAAATTTTTATTGAATAATAATTGTAATATTTTTTAGTTATTTATTCTGTATAAATTTCTTATATAATGTAAATATATCCTAAATGAATTGTGATATATGTTTTGTATTATTGTAAATGAAAGTGAAAGTAAATTTAAGCAATTCTGCTATTATGAGATTTGATTGGTCACTGTCAAGGAAACGGAGTTATTTTTAGGTAGCACATGATTAGAGCGTGGAGTACTGTATACAAAGGGAGAAGCGAGTTGTTATGAGCTGAACTGATCAGAACCAGATTTTGGCAGGAAAGAGGAGAACAGAGTTAATTCGAAAACGAAAGTAAGATATAGAAAGAAGCCCTAGAGAGAGCATAGAGTGTGGTAGCGAGTAGCAGAGGGGAAATTTATATATGCCGTAAATTGACTAGGAAGGACCGGGAATTAATACGCATTTCGAATTACTTCTATGGGAGTTCTGATACTACGATAAATTCCAAATGTTTAGTGGAAGAATAGTGCAGAACTGAAGTTGATACATAGAAGAAAATAAGGAATTAGTAGATAACTTAAACCAAGTGCATCAAGATTTGTATATTTCTGTGTCTACAATCCAGTTATTATAGTGGAAGATTTCCTTTGAATTGTGTTGCCATTAAGTAAAAGTCAACAAGAATTTCAAATGTGCCTATGCAAATTAGATGTGTAGAAGCAGTAATCCGGTAGATTACTGCTTCTAAAGAAGAGTTGTCCTTTCTATAACCTGTGTGAAGCAATAACAGTTAACTCCGCTGGATATATTTTGACCTTAGCTGTGATGTTATGTCGATTAATGGTCGGATGTTAGATGTACTGAAGTACTTTCCCCTCGAATAATAAGTGGTATGTTGTTCTATTAAGTGTTAGCTGACTGAGAAAGAATATAGTGTAGCCTGTCACAGGATTAGTTATTGTGACATTAAGAAACTGAGCATAAAGAACTAAAAAATTAATGTTTGATAGTTAATGAATTGTAATTATTCTGAATACTTTAAACTGAGCTAATCTATTTATGATTTAATTCATCCAATTGGGTAGAGAGAACTATGTGAAAAAATTACTGATGCTTTAAGAATTAAGAAGTGTCAACATTAGCCATAATCCTCAAACCTAAATAAGAAGTTACTAATATCTGAATATGAATTTTTGTAATTGTTCAATTTGATAACCTTTTGCAGATATTTATGCTTGAATGTATACGTTGTACTATTCCACATTAAATGTTTTCTTTTGTTGAGTTAATCTTGGTGTTTGCCTGATTTTCTTTCATTGCACCGCTCATAAAATTAATCGGACCTTTGCAGAAGCCTTAAAAGCTATTAATAACCTCGGCCTGAAAACAAGGTGGTAAAATAAGTATAGTTGATGATTGATTCCTCTATATGGTTTAGACTAATCTGAATATAGGGTGGCGCAGTATAATATAAATTTTTTTATATTCAGATGAGCATCAATCAACTATCGAAGAGAAACGGAATTTAAGGAGGTAAAGATAAGATTAATAAACCAACAAAAATGGAACAGTCAGTTATGTAGGACATTCCAACACTATTATTATTATTTACAACATCTACATGGAGTACAGAGATTCATCGTGGGAGATCCAAATTAATGATTATACACACAAATCCTAACGTACCTCCCCTTGCATCCATTCACTGTCAAGGAACTCGAAACCAATTCTTGCAATCCATTCCACTCACTCACCACTCTCCATCCAAAAAATCTGGTCCACATACTACACAACTTCCAAGGATGGCTCCTATTTCTCTGACTAATTTTTCCTATATTGAAAAATTCACTTACATCAATTTTTAAAACCCCTTTAATATCTTAAAAGTTTCTAGCATGTCCCCTCATTTCTGCTAAACAACTTTGGAATCCACAAACCTTCAACTTATCCTTGTAGGGAGTATTCCACAGACCTATCACACATTTGTCTCTGAATCCTCTCTACCACCTCCTGGTCTCCAAAGAAACCAAGGCCTTATAATCATAGCCTTATAAAGTGGGATAATAACTTCCTTATTTTTACTTGTTAGTGTATTTTTCAACATCGGAGTAATTCACTGAGCTATTTTAACAACTTCTGCAATATGCCCCCTGATCTTCAACTCTTTGTCCACCATTATCCCCAAGTTCCTAGCCTCATCAATTTCCTGAAAAACAATACCATCAATATGATATTGATGGTATTGGTATTCGAGTGGAAAAGGTTGCACCATGTACAACCTTTTCTACTCGAAGTGTATAACCTTACATTTTGCAACATTAAATTGACAATCATTATAAGCACCTCTGTAGCGCAATTGGAAGAACGACGGTACGTTGCGCTCTTCGATTAGAAAAGGCCTAAGTTCAATTCATGTTGTGATGGGAGGAATCTTTATATGGACTTTTTCAATTGAAGGTGGGTTAACCGATCTCATACGGAGGTAGCAGGGTTTTTTTCCTGGAAAAACGGGTTTTTCATCCCACATACAGACAAATTGGCCCTTCAGAACACATGCAATTTACAGACAAAAAATACTAGTTGTACAGTGGGTGTCCTCCCGCGATGAGTCTTTGGACTCCTTGGAGGTGTCACGAATAATAATAATAATTATTATCCTTTGGCCACAATTCCAATTTATTTAAATCATTCTACATCTACATATCTACACATTTATCAACTATTGTTCTTCCCAGTTTCGCATCATCAGCACAGCAAACAACTGAATATCCCCTGTTAAATCTTTCCATATGTCACTGATATACAAATTAAAGAGTAGTGGTCCTAGTACCGAACCCTGAGGTACTCCATTAGTCACTATCATTCTCCTGGACTCCACTCCACCATATACTATTCACTCGTGTCTGTCCATCAGCTCCTCCCCCCACCCACCCCTATCCATGCTACTAGCCTTAAATCCATTCCCATTTGCTCCAGCTTTTGTAATAGTTTTCCATGTAGCATTCTGTCAAATGCCTTGGCAAAGTAGAGCAGTATCATGCTGTAGCCATTACCTTTATCCAATTTTGCTGTCACTTTATTATAAAATGTGAATAAGTTATTAAGACAGGACCTATTCTTTGCAGAGCCATGCTGCCCACTATAGAATATCGCATCCTTACCCACCTACTGTTGTATTTTACCCTTCACCAATTTTTCCAATACTTTAACAACAACCACTCACGATATATCGATGATGATATAGAGTAATTCATAGTAAAGAATTTACTATGAATTACTGTATATCATCAAGAGTAGTATATGGTGGAGTAAAATAAATATCACTCTCAGGTAAAGTGGAGGCATTCCACCAGAACATGATATAGAGTAATTCATAGTAAAGAATTTATGGAGACATAGTTTGCTACCCCTATCTTGAAGCCACCTTTATGCACTGGTACTATATTACCCTCTTTCCATTCTCCTGGAACCCAGCCAGAGCTGAGACTTAGATTGAACAACTTTGTCAGAGGCAATGGCAATTCTCTTGCACATTCACGTAGTACACAGGCTGATATGGCACCCAATCCCACTGCTGTGTTCACATTCATATTTTTTAATATGCTGAGCATCTCCTATTCATCTACCTCAATTATTATCTGTCTGTAACATCAGCAACTGTAAAATCACCACCTGAATGATAAATCTTTACAAAATGATCACTCAGCAATTCAACTATTTCTTCTGGCTCATGTTTGGCAACTTCCCACAACAAGACTGCATGGTCTCTCTCCCTAGTTGGAGACAGAGTGTCTACCTTGGTTATGGATATATCGTCTGATGCCGTTATGAGATCTGGCACTCAAACTCCTTGTCCCCTCTATAACATATTGTTTCATGTAATTATCCCTTAGCAACTGTGTAAATCCCACTTCCATCTTGCCACCCCCACCTTTCCTCCATCAAATCGATGTCTGCATAGTTAGTCTCCCATAATAATTGTTCAACCTATACTCATTGTGCTAATCTGCTGATACATGGCATCTACATCTTCCTGTGGATCTCCCCCCCAAGTCTATAACAGCACCCAACAACGTATTTTGTCCTATTTGCCTCTATCTCACACCAGACAGCATCAAATGAGCATTTCCCCCAGGCCTAAAATCCTCCTTAACTTCTAATGTTGTTGGTTGTAATTCTTCACTATCATCAGCAATATCTCACTTGCTGTCAGGGACACCTACACTGCTTCTATGTCTCAATTATATTGAGATATAGAAGCGGGCAAGAGGTTCAGATCAATGTGGATGAGGTTTTTCACAGAATGAGGAGGGAGGAGTACAAAAAAAAACATCCCTGGAACTATATAGGAGGATATAAGCATGGGAGTTAAGAGTAGGTTTTTTGCATGGAGAATAGTGGGTGGGTAGTTGGAATGTGCCAGATGCAGAGACAGTGAATACAGTTAAGTCACAGTACGATGAACTGTGTGTATGACAGTGGAACTTCTCACAATGAGTCTCTGGACTCTACAGAGGTCTGATGACGATAGTAATATACAAAACAACCAAATGAAAAAACTTTCTTCAACTTTCTCTGATTCAGAGTATTTTAGTAATAACGTGATACACTTTTCCTAATTGTATATGGAAAATATATTATATCTACATAGATTCAATCTTGGTATCTTCCTGGGTCTAGCTCCCACTGATGAGTCCTCAATAAAAATTGCAACAAGTCTGGGTAGTAAATCTTCCCATAATGCATAGCAAAATGCATGTCTGAAAGGAAGTGTGCTTTACATTATGGGACATAGGCAACTGATGTGAAGTCAACAAACTATATGGAAGCAGGTTAGCTATGAAGATACTTCACATGCCAACTTATACTTACACCCAGGTAAGGATTAAAACAAGAATATGATTTCTGGTCAAGTTTAATATATTTGAATAGACGATTTAAGTAGGCAGTTGTGTGGAACTACAAATTTAATTTTATGAAGTGCAACGTTCTGACTTTTAGAAAGCATAGATAGGATTTAATATATACAATTGATGGGCATATCTTAAAAGTTTGTTTGGAATTTATTAGCATAAGGGCAATTACGGCCAAAATGTCTAACGTCAAAGGTTATAGCAATGCATGTGAAAAATAAATAACTAAATAAGTAAATAAATAACTGTGTACAAGAAAACAAAGTGAAAAAGTTTAACAATGCAGCATATAAGATACATTTATGATCCAAATTAATTAAAACCTTCATGTATTTTGTCTGAGTCCAATAAAACCTACATGAATGTGTATGACTTAGCGAGCAGTATAAAATAAATATCACTCTCAGGTAAAGTGCAGGAATTCCACCAGAACATGATATAGAGTAATTCATAGTAAAGAATTTATGGAGACACAACACACATATTAGAATAATTACTTTACTTAACATTAGGAAAGTAACATTCAGTGTTTTGACCTCTGTATTGAGGTCATCATCAGGAAAAATACATGTGTATTTTTCCTGAGTTTGCTGCCCCTCTCAACACACACCAAAAATACCATAAAAAGTCAAAACGATGTATAGGGAAATAAATTAAACACTATGTTTATTTTCGAAGTAAAACTTTAATTTCAACATTCTAAAATGTTATTTTTCTTGCTTTTCTGTTAGCAAGTTTTCTGTTAGAAATTTAGGTAATTCTTAATCAATTTTATTTAGAAAAACTCCTCTCACAGCTAACAACGCTTACAGCAATTGTGAGGAAAATTCGCTGTAGTATTACAATAGTTGGAACTGAGTTCTCAAGACTGTATTTTAGAATTAACTGCAAAAGTTCAAAAATGTTCAGAGTGCCGTCTGGGGTGGACAGCCCCCTCTAGCTATGCCTCTGTCTTGGAATGATTAGTCGATCATTTTTGTTCAGGTTTGGATATTTCAGCATTTCACAAGCTTATTTGAATTTTCTTTCAAACCAGGTTTTGGTGCAGTGTAGGGACTTAGTCAATTCTGTGACATGTTTGGAGTGCATGGTCTGATAGGCCAGTTTTACCATAGTGGAGGTATTTAATGTGCCGTTTGGGATGGTGCATCCTGTTACCCCTATGTAAGGTTACACGTACACTGAATTTTGTAAACTCCTGGGTGGACCAGGTATGGCAAAGGATCTTTGAAAGAGCTAAGTAAATTTCTTAATTTTGTAAGGGGTTTGAATGTAGTCTTAGTGTTGTATTTCAGTAGTGTTCTATCTATTTTTTCTGAAATTATATTTTATTTTGGTTTTGCAGAAGAATTAAGAAGAATGGGAACTGGTTCGAATTTCAGCTACTAATTCCGCTAAGAAATAAGCTAATTGGAAAGGCTAAGAAATTTTTTATTCCTCCCCAATACTAAGAAACACATTAGATTATTCAAAATTTAAAGATACATTAATTATCAAATACTCTAAAGTTAGGAGCATAAGCAAAAATATATGGAAATTATACAACTACATACAAAGGGAGAAGGAAAGTGTTGCAGACTTTTATCACAGATTACTGACTCTTGCAAGTAGTCTGAGTGTTTTTGAGGAGGATAAGCCGCATTTAGATTAGGCAGTCTTCCATCAATTTTGATTGGGATTAAGGGAAGAACTAAAAGAAACAGCATATAAAAAGAATATAAAGAACTTGGAAGAGTGTTACCTTGCAGTCACAGACAGAGAGGAAAGGCTTGGTGATATACATCCCGCCTCTATCCCCAAACAAGTACACTCAATTAAACAAGAAGGCGATTCCACCTGTAACTCAAAAAAGGTTCTTGATATGCTGAAAGAAAACCCCGAAGAGAAGTGGAAGGAAACAAGGCTCATATTAAGGTTATAAGTAGAGAAATTGACCACTGAACCGAAGTTAACTGATCCCTTTCACATGGAGTCAGTAAGATTATTAATTAAACATGAAATAGAGAGGTGTTAAATATTGTGTTGTTCTGCACCATTGTTATGTCATGTTACTTTTCCTAAAATGATTTACTTCCTTTATGAATTCGACCTCTCTACAATAACTACAAGACTTACCAAATTTCCCTGACTCTAATATTTGTATCACTTCTTACGTGTTCATTTAATAAGGAAAGCAAATTCTATATCTCTAGCCGACTCCCAATTTTACTCACTTGCTCACCCCAACTGTTAAAGGTTATTCCTTGCTAAAAGAAACAAATCCTCTAATTTCTTTCTGGGGTCGTCTCCTCTTCAGATATTGATAAATTTATTTTTTAAAGCTGCGCCAGCCAATATCTTAGAATAGAGGGGACTCTTATTCAGGGAGACTTTTCCAGACTTTTGGTGCACATAGGTGAATAAATTTAGTGCTTAAACTCATAAATTAAACGCTTTAATTTGCAATCATAACCTCTATAGCAACATGTTATACCTTTCTTTCAATCCCCCCCCCCCCTCCCGCTAGGATTCAGATTAATGAGTGGTAGTTTTGATTCATATCACAGGCAAAACTCAGGTATAGAAGAAAAGACATATTTATTGGAATCTAAAGACATATACACTTAGACCAATCTCACTTTCAATTAGTTCAGTGACATGCTAAATCAAACTGTATCAAACTGATTAATAGTCTAATGCATGAACAATAAATCCTTCTTTTAAGTTAGAGATTAAACACACCTAATATACACATTATACACTTCTAATCAATTTTCTACCTACTATGTTAGTCTTGCACATTAAACTAGTCACAATCATCTAAGATCATTCCAGACAATTTGTCTTATGGACATTAGTCACTAAATAATCACTTAAATTCTTAAATACTGTCCATACTCGATTATTACACTACAATGATATTCCCTTTTATTGACTGGGTAATTTTACAACAAAATCTGTACTTTACCATTTCTTGGGGCAGGATCTCCAGGTCAGTCTGAACTGTCCTTCTTTGTTTGAATTACCTCTCGATACTTCCATAAGCCTGCATCCATGTGGTGGGTCACTATGGTCATCATATTAAGCTATACTCTGCACCTGGCGTTTTTCCCTCATCTATTCTCGATCTGTTTCGGGCCATCCTCGTTTCTACAGGATACGTCCACAATATCATTCCGTTGGAACTTTCAGCAAAGGAGTGAAGACAGCATATGCCGACATCTTGCGCTTTAGTACCGGCAGAAATTCAGACATCGAAGGGAAAAGGTGCACCTTCCGATATCATACTATCGCCAAGAAACACTATCAGGAACTTCCGATCCACGGGCGAAGTCGAATCATCACCCAGCAAAATAGGCGAAAAAAGAACCTCGAGGAAGGGGTGCAAACCCTTTTTATTCTCCCTTCACCCCCCCCCCCCCTTTTAGCACCCTGTTACTCGCTGCGATAGCGTCCTCTTCTTTCTGTGATCTTTTCCCGCTCGCTACTTTCTTCGTCCGCAGGAATTTTGGTACATCGCGAGATCTCTAGCAGCATCTTCCAGGAAATTAATGTGCGTCGCTTTCTGAGATTGCCAATGCCTCAGGCCCGCCCGTGACCCTTGGACTATTGTTTATATCTAATTTACCCATTCATTGTATACATAATGCATTCGTATAATACTAATTTATACACAAAGTTCTTTACATGGTATTACAATTCTACTAAAAGGAGGTAATTCTATTTCTATTTACAGTTAGTACTTTATTTCTTCTGCTCGAGTACAAGTTTTTTCTCTCAGCTGATTTTTCTGACTTGTTAAATCCTAAATGAATTGTTTCCTTTTAAAAGTTCTTCATTCAGGATGTAACAGAGACTACACCAACCAGTAATGAAGTGATTAGACGCCATTATCAAAGAATTGGCGAGCTCAAAATGATAGCCCCAAAATTTAATCCATGTCAGGAAAGGTGGGATACTGAAGAGAAAGGCAGAAGAAAGCCACCTAAATGTTACAACTGTAACAAGGTAGGACATTTGGCTAACAACTGCTTTATGAGGAGAAATTCACCCCCTAGAGGAATGTGATATGAATCAAATGTCATGTTTAATAAGAAAAGTTCTCAAGAATATATATCTGAGAAAACAAAAGAGTTACATCAGAAAGAGACCTGATAATTCTCTGATTATTCAAGGCTTGGTGGGGGGGGATACCTTGTGATATCCTACTGGATACCGGGTCCCACGTCTCAGCTATAACCGGGTCATTCTTCAAGAGAGAGTAAGTAACTGTATCACAAATAACAAATAACGTGATAGAGCTGAGAAAGCCAATCAAGCTTAACAGGCATCTCAAAATCTGAAGTATATACTCAGAGAAAGATAAAAGTAGGCATTAAGCTACCTGAGTTTAATTTGAACGTTTCCCAAGAAGTGTTAATTTTTCCTATGTCCTCTCGTCCGAGCGTTCAAATTATTTTGGGATTAGATTTTCTGCAGAAGTGCGGCTTTTCATGTGATTTCTAAAAAGGGAAAATTTCCCTAATGGGAATTAAATGCACACAAAATGGCAGCAGCAATCCTAGGTCTCAGGCAGAAAAAGTAGACAAGAGAACCAAGCCAGTAAATAATGGCAGAAAGGTGATTAGACAGAGAAAGAAAGAAAAAAATAAGTACCGATTTGACTCGAATGACTCTTTCGATAATCTTGTAGAAAACAGACGTCTCAAAAAGGGAATGGTTACTAAAACATATACGATCTCCAGTGTTGCACTATCTGACCCTATTAAGAGGGAAGACAGTAACATGAATAAGCTAGGCAGTACTGAGACTTTAGGTAAAGTCTTATATAAGCCTCCTCATCGCCAAACCTGGGGCAAGCCCTGTATTATAGAGGCTCAGAAAGGAGATCCTGAGTTGAGGAATATATATGAAAAAATTAAGAGAGGTGACCATATTCCTAAGAACCGAGCATTCCTCAAAACACTTTACCTAGATAAAGATGGACTTCTCTTGTCAAGGAAGAGAGTTTTAAGAAAATTTGCAGAAAGGGTTCTTGTTCCAAGAAACATGATTCCATGGATAATCTACCAGTTCCATGATTCAAACGGATATAGGGAATTTGATGAAATATGGCACCAGATTAGTGAAAACTACACATTTGAACATTTCCCAAGAAGAAAACGTTCAAATGTGTAGTTTTAGGAATGAAAAATGATATCGGCAATTATGTGGCAAGTTGTCGTATGTGTCAACAGAGGTTTAAAAATTGAAAGTGTAAGGAACTAGTCAAGGTCATCTCCAGAGAACGAAGGAAGCAAAGAACAAAAAAATTAAACCTTTGAGTTTAATTTTTTTAGAGAAAAGGGTGGCCTTTATAAAATATCGCGAGAAATAAGTTTTGATTAAAGAATTTTTGCTAATTATTTTACAATTACATTTTTGTCTAGAATAATAAAATATAAGAATGTACTATGTAGTTGCACTAATAAAAGAATTGTAAAGATGTATATGCTGTTAAAAGTGCACCTGCACTATAGAAATGTTACTAAGAGCTAAAAAAGACATAAGTCGGATTAGCGTCGAGTGCCACAAAGATCGTAAGGTCAAATGGCCTGCGATGACGTAGGTTCATTCGTTGCTCTTGGCTAATCTTGGAATGTTACGAATTGAGAACCAAGAACTGTGATTTGAATAAAAGGGCAATACAGCACGTGGTTCAGGGCTTTTTTTGACCTGTGGCTGACCTTTCCTAGACTTTAGCACAGCACCTACGAGGGCCCCTTCTGGAGTAGAAGGAGGACAGTTTTTTCCCGTCGCCGATGTACTTCTGCTGCCCACTATTTCTAGTCTGTGGATAGTCATGGCAGAACTCCAGTGCATAATTCGAAGGAAGACTATCGAGGATTTTACCTGATAGAAGTGGCCATGTGTATCATTAAGGAATCGAACTTTCTTCTCGGAAAATTGTTAACAAGTAAGCCCTCGTTTTGTTTTGCAGTATGTGATACGATTGTGTCTAGAAATCGTAAATAGAAAGAGACTAATTGTTAACTGGCGGCTATATGTGAACTGAATGTCTTGTTTTTTTGAAGAACTTGTTTTATTAATGTTGTCTGATTCTCAGGATGCTTGATACAATATCTGAATTAGTCTTAATTAAGAAGTAAATGTAACGAAAGAGAATTAACTGTGATAATGTTCTTAACAATTGTGTATGCTTATGAGTTATATTTGTCCCATAGAGGATATTCTGCGATAAGTAAGACTGAGTAATTTTGCTAGTAAAAGTGTTATAATCTATATTGTTCAGAGAGTAAGTTAAAGTGTGATATAAGGTGGATTTTGTTTAAGTTAGTATTTAATCATTCTTTCTATGCTTTGTATCATGTCTTTGAAGTCAAAATAAATGTTTGGTTTTTACATTTGCCTGATTCTAATTCTTAAGCCAATGCACTATCCCAAAAATAATTAAAGAACCTGTGGGAGTAAATTATAACAGCGAACCACGACTTGCATTTTTGGATATTTGTGTAGACGTGTAAGATTACATTTTGTCTTCTTCTCACCCTGACTGTTAACATAAATTAGATCAATTAAGTGGCACAGTCAGAAAATTAAATAAATTTCTTGATTTGTGTACGATGGCGCAGGGATTTCCACGCCAGATAGATCTTAAAAACAAGGTTTATCTAGCAGCAGAAGAAATAATAAGTAAGGAAGTAAGATAGATATAATAATAGAAGACATGGAAAATATAACAGTAGGGCTATGACATTCTTGTAATCTTTTCTGTTTTTAGTGGTGTTTTTATGGAGGATCTCGTGAACAGTTTTTTTTATTGTACCCATTTATTACAAATGTTTGGTTAATGATTTCAAATTCTTGGTTTAGAGCTCGTTCATTTGAGCAAATTGTTAAGGCTCTGTGTATGAGGGTGCTGATATGAATTTTTATGTATGTATTGGCCTGTTTGTGTAGGTTTGCAGTAGACTGTGAAAGAGAGACAACCTGAGGGAAGAAGTGTGATGAGTCTAGAAAAGGAAGAGAGTTGTTATTTTTGATTTCGATGGTGAATTCGATATGTTTGTGTTGTTTGTTCAGGTAGCTTAGGAATGTATTTAATGTTTCGTAGCTGTGGGGCCAAATTGCAAAAATATCATCAACATATCCGAGCCAGACTTTGGGGTTTAGGCTGGCCAAATCTAGAGCTAGTTGTTCGAAGTCTTCCATGTCTGGCTCAGATATGTTGATGATATTTTCGCCATTTGGCCCGATGGCAGTGAAACATTAAATACATTCCTAAGCCACTTTAGGAATGTTAACCAGGGTAGTGTTAAAGGGGGTCTTGCTGTACCTGTAACCTATCTAACATAGGGGAAACAAGACACATCATCCCAATCAGAAAAGATGAACACAAACAACACATTAAATACCTCCACTATTTGTAAAACAGGCCTATCGGACCATGCACTCCAAACATGCCATAGAACTGATTGGAAAGGTACCAAGTCCCTACACTGCAACAAAACCTTTCAGCATTTCACAAGCTTATTTTCTTTCAAACAAAGAAAATAAGCTTGTGAAATACTGAAACATTATCCAAACCTGAACAAAAATGGACTAATCATTCCGAGAATGTGGAGGGCCCATCTGCAATCCGTATAACAAGAACAAGGCCAAACATAAGAAATCTCAACACGCGAGGACTTGAGAAATGTTTAATGTAGTTCCGTTTATATGTTATTTTTACTAATTATATGAAGAGCCAAAGGCTTCAATTCAGCGACACGAACTTATTTAAGTTAAGGGATATTACATCCCATATTGTTTCTTAGCCGAATATAGAAACTATATAAAGTTCGGCGATTCCAAGCGTAAGCAAATACCTGGATAGTGCAGCACCTGACCCATTTGGTAGTGCAAACTGAGGCAACTCATAGTAAGGGTGGAGCAAGCTCCGATCACTATTCTTGGTATTTACCCATAATATGAACTTAGCTCCTAGGAGCTGTACTACTGTTCTACATTATGAGAGAAGGTCACTACCCAGACCGGTTTCAACCTTTATTGAGGTCTCATCAGTGAGTAGGTAGACCAAGTTAATACCTAGTTTGTAGCAAACAGAACTTACATCCCTTATATGAGAATTGCCTTCTTGGCAATTCTTATAGAAGGGATGTAAGTTCTGTTAAAAATATGTTATTTTTATTATTTTTTTAAATTTTTATTAAAATTTTTTTAAATTTTAATTTCTTTAATTTATTTTTATTTTTTTCTCCACAAGACTCTGCCCTCTTGGTCAGGCTAGGTTAAATGATTAACAAGTATTTAGATTCATCTTACTTTTGTATAGGGCAGTGTCATGTAGCTTGTATCTTATACTTATGTATTTTTCCTGATGATGACCTCAATACAGAGGCAAAACGTCGAATGTTACTTTCCTAATGTAAAGTAAAGTAATTATTCTAACACATGTGTTGTGTCTCCATAAATTCTTCACTATGAATGCTGACCACTGCATGACCTTAAAAGAAGGAATGATATAGAGTAAAACAAGTATTACAGTGTTCATATTTGTTTAGCTTGCTTCTTGCTGAGAAATGAGTTATACGTAAGAATGAATGCATAGGAAGATTGGCCTATGCAAATTCCTAGCAAGAATTTCTCTACCTTTCCCATGCAGACTGAATTGTTGGTGTCTCTCAGTGTCATACTAATTGTCACTGGCGAATTACTTTATTTTTATTTTACTGGCTGTCTGTAGTCTGTATATTGGACTTACATAATTTGAGAAAATACAAACACATATAGCAGCTGCAATCTCATTTCTTTTAATTGAAATGTGACTTCGATCCAACCTGACCAGTTATCCAGATTGAAACTGTTCTATTTCACTGATAAAACTGAATATGATTTGTAAACAAGAGAAGCATGGTCTGTAAAGAAAAGTGAATTTTGTCTAAATCACCATCTTTCACAGCAATTTTCTTTTATGTTAACAAAATATGTTGTTATAAAATAATCTTAATTTCATAAAATGGTATGGAAAATGTGCAAAGCAATGCAAAATTCTAATAATTAAAGATCAGCTTCTGCAAAGGATGGGTCGAGATTTGTGTTTATAACTGAAAACAGAAAAACATGGCTGTACAAATATGTCACATTTAGGGATCTGTGGAATTAAATATTTACTCTTCAAAATGATAAAAGATACTATTAAAACAAATGGAAACATTTCTTCTAAGTTTCTGGAGCTGTTTTGGATTTCCAAATCACATTCAATCATCATCATCATCATATTCCTGATATGTACCCTTGGGGGGGGGGGGATTGAGAATAATTATGATAGTACTACATGAAAAAGTTACACCATTACTAACTCCCAATTTTCCTCCAAATTAGCCTGTTATCTGTCAAGATTCTAGTATTATCAGATCTTATATTTCTGTCTTTTAAGGAGCTTTTTACTGGGTCTTTTTCCTGCCAGCCTAGCAAAAAATACTTGTTTTGCTAAACAAATGCCAGGACCATCAAAAACAAAGGGGTTGACTTCGTTGCTTTATTGAATACAATGTGGCTTAAGATTGTTGACATTAGTGAAACCTGGCTATCAGAATCAGATATGGTAACTGGGATTGAGCATAATGAGCGAAGAGATAGGAGAGGAGGGGGGGGGGAGGGATACTACTAATATCAGATGACTAAAGTCCAGTTAGTGTAGAAATACAAAAAAACAATGATAGTAACAATGTCTCATGTAGCGGTGAATTTGAGGCTATCTAGTATGAAGTGAAGGCTAACAGAATGAAATATATGGTGGGGTGTTGCTAAAGATCTGGTAGTTCAGTTGCAGGGGATGAAGAAATGCACGAACAAGTTAGCCTATGGGTACTAAACGAGTGATGATTATGGGTGATTTAATTATCCAAACAATGACTGGGTAGAAGGGAAATATGATAAGAATGAAGAGGAATTTATTGAATTGCGTGAGACAACTTTGTCAAGCAGCATGTGAAAGAAGAAACTCAATGTCAAAGAGTGTTAGATTTGTTAATAGCGTCAGAAGGGATCTCTGTTAAGAATACGACTATTTTACCACCAGTTGGTGACAGTGATCATGCTGTGCTTTCTTGTAAAGTATCTAATTATATTGATGTTCCCATTAGAACAGGTTACATGCTGATCTATAGAACTGGAAATTATGAACTTAGGAGCATACTATCTTTGGTCCCATGGTATCAGATACTGAATGGGAAAAATATCAGCAATGCATGAGAATCTTTGAAAAAGTGCTTAAATGAGGCAGTATCTGAATATTCCTAGTGTTCAAAGAATAAATATGTTGGGAGTGAAATGGATGTGCAACTTTATTAAGCAAGAGATATACAAGAAGAAGATAATGTGGAAAATTATATTGTGAGACTAAGAGTGAGAGGCATTATAAAATATACAAAGCACAGACCAGAAAAGTAACAAATATGAAAAGAAATTGGCACACATAAAAGCAATTAAACAGAATTTTATCATTATGCTGCTACCAAAAGAAAAATAATTGTGGAAGAATAACTTTACTGAACACATTTGATACATTAGTGTTAGAAGCTAATCAGATTGTTCAATTAACGAATGCTCACTTTTCTAAGATATATCAACCAGGTGTATGTAACATGGTGCACAGTCTCCTACTGCTACATTGGATGGAGAGTTTGAGGTGCATGAAAGTGAAGTTGAAGAACTGTTCTATAACCTGGATAACAATTTATCAATAGAGACAGATGGAACATCAGCACATTTACTAAAAGAATGTTCAAACTGGCTTGGCCTTTCAGTTGTTTGTATAACTTTAGTCTCAGCTCAGGTATGACACCACAGGAATGGAAGGAATGTATGATAATTCCATTGTACAAGGTGGTGCAAAAACTGATGTGTCTAACTATCAGTATCTCAGCTGCTAGTGAAGATTTTAGAGAAGTTGGTAAGAACGCTCACACAGAAATGGGTAAACAAACAAGCTATACTCTGAAAGGAGCAGCATGGGTTTACTAAAGGAATGTCATGTTTTAGCAATTTGCTCATATTTTATAACAATATCATGGGCACGTTGGATAAAGGAAATTAATACACTATAAAATTGAAACATACTATTTGATTTTTAAGACCATGGATTTAATAAACATGTATACAAATTGTCTACTAGTTTCGCTAGCAGTAATGGTCTAGCTCTGTCAAGATGAGAAAGGTTATGCTAATATTAAATGCAAACAACAAAAGAATGAAGTAACGGTTTAAAAACAGTTAGACAAATTGGAGAGCACTGATGATCGTTTTCCAATTCTAATGTGAATTAATTTTATGATGGAAGGAGTTAATTTTTTGGAGGAACTCTTGTAAGGTATCTTCCTTATCTTTCCAGATAATGAACACATCATCAACATATCTCCACCAGACTGATGGATTTAGATTCATTTTGTAATTTTTCCATGAACAGGTCTGCACACGGAAATTAACTCCTTCCATCATAAAATTAAATTCACATTAGAATTGGAAAACAATCATCAATTACCCTTTTTAGATGTACTAGTTAAAAAACAAGATAATTTTAATATCAAACTTACAATATATCGTAAACCTACAGATACTGGACATTATCTCCATTATACATCCAATCATCACTATGCACAGAAACTGAGCATTATACATATGCTAAAAAAAACAGAGCCAAAAATATCATCACAGAGGAAAAAGACGTACTTGCTGAGCTTTACCTTATATCAAAAACCCTATCACAAAATGGTTAACCTCAAAATATAATCAACAAAATTCTCTATAGAAACAACCTCCAGCGACAACCTTGGACGACCCAATACATCTCATCCTTCATCATACCCTATGATGGATCAGTCTCCACCAAAATAGCAAGAATCATGAGACCTTTTAACATCAGAGTTGTTTTTAAACCTACCACAACTACAAGACAGTGGACCTTAATCCACTATCCTTAGTGGATTAAGGTCCACTAAGGATAGAGTCGCTTTCTACAAATACGCAGGTGTTTATAGTATACCATGTATGCATGGACATGTACATAGGCGAAACTTCAAGAAGCCTGACTGATAAATGCACGTAAACACAAGAAAGATATTTAATTAACCAAATATTTTGGTCTGGATATATTTGGTTAATTAAATATCTTTCTTGTGTTTACGTGCATTTATCATTCAGTCTTATGTCACAAGTATCCTTAAAACAGCCTAGAAATTCGAAAGAAGGAACATGTTGGAAATGTCAATCATAATAGAACAGACACCTCAGGCTTAGCACATCATTTCTCAACTTCAAACCATTCAATAGATTGGGACAACAGTTCCATGCCATATATCGAAGAGGATTTTAGATCTAGAACCGTTAAAGAAGCTGCAGTAGTCCTACGAACAGGAAATAATCTCAATAGAAACCATGGAATAATATTAAAAGACATGTAGAAAAATCTGTTAAATTCATTAAGTTTAATGGAACTAAATTCTGCAAAAAATTATAAAAAACACGACTTAATAACAATAACTAAGTCTTCACGCCTTATGCATGTGATGTCACGCATGCTCTCCAATTTGTCTAACTGTTTTTAAACCGTTACTTCATTCTTTTGCTGTTTGCATTTACTACTAGCATAACCTTTCTCGTCTTGACAAAGCTAGACAGTTACAGCTTGTGAAACTAGTAGATGATTTGTATAAATGTTTATTAAATCCATGGTCTTAAAAATCAAATAGTATGTTTCAATTTTTAATGAAAAGGATCAAATAATAACTTTCAGTATGAATACACTATGATAATGTTGGTTGGATTTTACTAAGGCATCTGATAGGATATCATATGAAAGGTAGTTGCATAAACTGGAGAATATGGGATTGGAATATAAACTCTTGACTTGGATCAGTGGATGGTTGACAGATAGATATCAAAGTGGCATATGGTGGGTATGAATCTGCCTGATTTAAGGTAACCAGTAGTGTACTTCAGAGTTAAGACCTTGGGCCATTGTTGTTCAATCTATACCTTAATGATATTAGGAAGGGTCTAACAGCAGATGTGCAATTCTTTGCTGATGATGCGATGACAAGCAATCAGGGATGCTACCAATATCCAGAACTTACAGAATGATTTCAATGGGCTGGAAATTTGGGCAAGCGAAAATAGCTATCAATTTAATGTTAATAAGTGTAAAGTTATGCAGTTTGTTGCAATGAGATTTCCAGTGGCATATTATATTAGTGGGATTATGCTACAAGAAACTGATGAGGCTAGGGATCTTGGCATAATGGTGGATAGGAATTTGAAGTTCAAAGGGTCACATAGTAAAAGTTGCAAATACAACTCAGAAGATAACTGCAATGGTGAACCTTGACATGTAAAGGAAGTAACTTTGCCTGTTTATAAGGCCTTGATAATACTGCACTTGGATTACTGTGCACAGATTTGGTCTTCTGGGTTCCAAGGGAATAAAGAAGCTGTGGAAAGGGTGCAAAGAAGAGTTACAAAGATTATATCCGAATTACGGTTTTTAGATTATGAGGACAGATTGTGAGTATGTGGATTACAGATTCAATTAATGAATGCTCACTTTTCTAAGATATATCAACCAGGTGTATATAACATGGTGCACAGCCTTACTGTTACATCTATAAACTTCTGAATGGGTGTTACAGGATATCATCTGATGAAATTTTTCATTTCATGGAAGGTGGAGAGAGAACATGAGGACATCCATGGAAGTTAAGTTTCTTCTCAGTCAAGAGAGGGATAAGAGTTAGGTTTTTCTCTCAAGCAGTGCATGAGTGGAATAGTTTGCCTTTAGGGGTAGTGAGTGGATCTAATGTGAATGAATTTAACTGAAGTATGACAGCTGGTTTGGGTGATTTATAGCCTCTCTTGATGAGTCATTGACTCCCTGGAGGTCTCAGATAATAATAAGAATCATCAATAGCATTTCCTCAAGTTCCTTTCTTTGTGAAAATCATTTATCCCTTCATTTCTGTTCATCTTGGAATGCCATCATCATCCAAGCGGGATGTGAGAGCGGTGGAAACCTGGGTGAGCAGAAGTTGTGCCCAAAGCTCTTGGCAAGGGACCAGAAGGAGCAAATGTCGTTTGGGCAGGAGATGAATTTGCAGCTTTTGGCCCTTTCAAACTATGACTTGGACTTGGTGATGATTCTTTTGTAACTGTTGCGGGATGCAGTATAGGCAGAGTGGACAGCTAGAGTTTTGGTTCTGAGCCATTTGTGATGTAAGCAGAGGTTTTTTTATTTTATAGCATTGGCACATTTTTTTGTGAACTGAGGCATCAATGGTTGCTTAGAATTTGGACAATGACAAAAGATGACAGAAGAAGAATTGAGGCGTTCCAGCTCTGGTGCTGGAGAAGATTGTTAAGAGTGTCTTGGACAGAAAAACGAATAAACAAAAGTATCCTAGAAGAACCGAATATCCACACAAGACTGATAAACATAATTGACATGAGAATAATGCACTATTTTGGACACATATGTAGAAGGGAAAGCAACTGCCTGGAACAAATAATCATCCAGAGTAAACCGTATGGGAAAAGAAAAAGAGAAAACCACCCTACAGGTGGAGTGACCAAATAGCAAGAATCACTGGACTTAAACTAGAACAAGCAATAAGAAAAGCACAGGTGAGAAAGAAATGGTGAAGCATCATCAGAAAGGTCATGAGTCTTCAGACATGAGGAGATCCGAGAGAGAGAGAAGGGATGAAAGCCTTCATTCCTTTGAGGATGATTTCTGTAATTCAGTGTGAGCAGGTGTGTTTGGATCAGAAGAACTGTAGTAGTCGTAGGACCCTGGGAAGGAGGAATAAAAGTCATGGAGCCCCGAGTTACCAGAGGAGAACCAACAACCACAGTATACCTGGAAGGGAAGCTTTTTATGAAGAGGTCAAATGTGTTAGCAAAGTGGAAGGGGTTGTCAAGTATTCTGGTAGGAAGATTGATGACCTGAGATAGGTCATTACTGATGGCAAACACCTCAGCATCCCTGCCTGCTTGGTTGGCAAAACTGGAGAAAGGGAGCAAATGTGAGTTGTGGACATTGAAGTCCTGAAGGATAGTGACCTCACTATTGGGGTATTTTGACTGAAGAAAGTTCAGCACTAGAGAGAGCATATGAAAAGGGCAAGTTGGTTTGGAAGGGAAATTTTGAGGCAAAGCAAATCAAACTGTGGGGATTCGAGGATGTACTGTAGTCTCTGGCATGGTATGTTGGTTCTGAGGAATGCACAAGTGCTGCCATTGTGGCAGAAAGAGCTGTAATGTGTGGTTTGGGCAGTTGAGGTGGACAGTTGGGGTTCTGATAGCAATAGTACTTCGTTTAGATGACTATAGGTGGTGCACATTGCTTTATATTGCTGTTTAGACAATGGATGTTGGTGAAGTGGATGTGGAAAATTTTTTTTTTTTTTGGAAGTGGGTTGTTTGGTAGAATTTCTGTTGTTTTTTTATGTTTTTTATGTTAGGATTTTTGATGTACTTGGGCAGCAAGAGGATGGAAAACCATCTTTCTTTATGGTTGTGGGTTTAGAGAAAGATGTTGGAGGTTTTTTTTTTCTTTTTTTTTCCCACTTGGTTCGACTATAATAAACAACTTCGAACATCTTTCTCTAAATCCAGAACAATTTAATAATAAGGTGAGACAGCTTTTGGCAACTCATATAGGTAAATGACTTCTCCATTACTTCCACCTTAGCCAGACCAAGAGGACACCACCTCTGGGTCTGGCTCCCACTGACGAGACCTCAATAAAGGTTGAAACCGGTCTGGGTAGTGGTCCCTCCCCTTAATGCATAGCATTATACATGTCCACAAGGAGATGTGCTTTGCATTATGGGAGATACTAAGACAAGTAGTGATGACAGCTTGGTCCACCTTTACCACGAGTTGCCTCAGTCCTGAAGATACTCAGGCGCAAACTTTGTTTGCTTACACTTGGATAAAGGATTAAACTAAATTTATTATAGTCCAACCAAGTGGGGAAAAAAAAAAATCCAAAATGGTTCTTTTTTTGTGAGAAATAAGATAGAACTGGGTTTTACTAGCATTGAAATTGATGAGGTTATCTGAACCCCATTGGAGGATGGCTTCGAGATCAGAATTGAAGGCAGAGGTGGTTGATGTTCTATAGGTTGAGGTGAGTTGTCTAGAATAAGGTTTATCAAATAAAAGGGAGAAGTGCAATGTGCTATCATCTGCAAAACTGTGCATTGGGTTTCAGGTCAACTGAAGTAGGTCACTGACATATAGCAGGAAGAGGGATGTTGAGAGGATAAGTGACCATGACCAACCTCCAACACAGATAGTGTGTCCAGACAGAACACTGGCAAACCAATTACAGAAGTCCTGAGAGAGACCAAACAATGGAAGTTGCTTAATAAGCCTTTGTGCCAGTCCCAGTCATAAGTTTTGGAGATATCAAGTGCAACCACTTGAGATTCACCAAACTTATCCATGGCATTTGTACAGAGATGAGTGGCATATGTGAGCAGATCTCCTGTTGATTGGCAGCGACGGACCCATACTGGCGGTTGTTTATTAGATGGGTTCCTTCAAGGTAGTGTAGGAGTTGGGAATTGATGATTTTCTCCATTATTTTAGACAGGATTGAAGTGAGTGAAATAGAACAGTAGTTAGACAGCACTGATTTGTCACCCATCTTGGGAATGAGTTGAATATAGGCCAATTTCCAGGCTGTGGGATAGACTCGAAGAAAAACATCAAAACGGTGACAACAACTGGACCATCGACTACAGATAAGATAAACTGGTGAAAAAATCAAGTGATGCCACTTGCTGGTCTCCTTGGTGGCTGCTAGTGGCATCACTAGCTGCTAGTGGCTGCTAGTGATGCCACTAGCAGCCACCAAGGAGACCAGCATACAGGCACTGCATAGGAAATGTGCAATATCCATGCGGTCCAACATACGACACACAAAACCCTACACATCCACTTCACCAACATCCGTGACCTAAACTCCAACCTGAATAGTGTCCACTACCACCTACAGTCTACCAAACCCCACCTACTATTCCTGGCAGAAACACAAATCTCACCTCCCCGCAACACTACTTATCTCAACCTTCCAAAGTACTCACTCTTCAACAACTTTCGTCCCATGGGTGGTGTCTGCGCATACATCTGCTCTGACATACCTTGCCAGAGAGCACCCAACCTAGAATCACCCAACTTTGACCTCCTTTGGTTGAAAATATCCATTCCCCACTCAGTTCAATTCATCTGCTGTCTCTATTGCTCCCCCAACACAACCAACCACACTGAGCTCTTTAATTTTCTCTCCCTAAAAATCGACTTTCTCCAATCCCACTTTCCCAACATCGAAATCATCCTCCTAGGAGATTTTAACGTCCACAACACTAGCTGGCTTTTCTCCTCCAGCTGTACAGATCTTGCAGGTAGAGATGCCAAAACATTTGCTAACTATTTGTCCAGCTAACTAACAACTTGTCCAGATGCCAACCAGAATACCAGATAACCCAAACCACTCCCCAAACACCCTAGATCTCTTCCTCACCAATGACCCCTCCAAATACATAGTGAAAGTAGTGAGCCCTGTGGGCAATTCTGATCACAACCTAGTGCTCATTTCCTTCCCCATGCAACAACGTTTAAACAGACACTTCCACACAAGAGTAGTTTGGCACTATGACAGTGCCAAGTGGGACAGCCTCCGCAACTTTTATGTCGTATTCCCACGGTTGGACTATTGCTTCCGGCCTTCCAACCCAAACATATGCACCGAGCTTATTACCAAAGTAATCCTCACCGGCATGAATACATACATTCCACACAGCACCCTGAACTGTCATTCCCTAACGAAACCCTGGTTCTCCAAAAGATGTGCCAAGGCTGTGGAGATGAAACACCAGACATACCACAACTGGCTGAAATCAAGAATCCCATCCTCCTTCAAAGCTTACACCGAAGTCTGTAATAAATGCAAAAAAACAATCAACACTTCCAAAACAGAGTTCGAAAGAGCAAAAAGCAGGAAACTAGCAGCCTGTCCAAACGGCAGCTGAGCATTTTGGTCTCTCGCCAAAGCAATTGGCCGTAATTTCTGCCCAACACTATTCCCATCCCGATGGCTCTACTACATCATCACCCACAGAAAAAGCCAATCTTCTGGCCTCATACTTTGCTTCAAATGCATGCATAACTGATAATGGTAAATGTCCCCCAACCATTCCAGACAACCAACATACAATTCCCCCCATATCCTTTTGCCAGGATGAGATCAGAAAAATACTGTCCAAATTAGACACAAAAAAGTCTCCTGGCCCTGATGGCATTCCCCCAAAGTTTGTGCTCCAGAACTGACCCCTATCCTATGTCACCTATATATATATATATATATATATATATATATATATATATATATATATATATATATATATATATATATACTCTCCTACTCCACTGGAATCTATCCCACAAACTGGAAATTGGCCTATAATTCAGCCCATTCCCAAGAAGGGTGACAAGTCACTACCATCCAATCTCGCTTACCTCAGTCCTGTCGAAGGTAATGGAAAAAATCATCAATTCCCATCTCCTACACCATCTTGAAGACACTCACCAAATAAATGACCGCCAGTATGGATTCTGTCACTGCCGATCAACAGGAGATCTACTCATGTATGTCACCCATCTCTGGATGAAGGCTGTGGAGAGGTTCGAAAAATCTCAAGTGGTTGCACTAGATATCTCCAAGCCTTTGACCGGGTCTGGCACAAAGGCCTACTAGGCAAACTACCATCATTTGGTCTGATCCAGGGCTTCTGTACGTGGATCGCCAGTTTTCTGTCTGGACGAACACTCTGTGTGATGGTGGATAGCTCCTTATCCTCTCACCACTCAATTAATGCTGGGGGTCTCACAAGGTTCTGTCCTCTCACCAACCCTCTTCCTGCTATATATCAATGACCTACTGCAATTGACCTCCAATACACAGTTTTGCAGACGACAGCACACTACACTCTTCGCTTGCATTTGATAAGCCTTACCCTACACAACTCACCTCAACCTACAGAACATCAACCACTGCAACCCTCAACTCTGATCTTCAAGCCATCCTCCAATGGGGTTCAGATAACCTCATAAATTTCAATGCCAATAAAACTCAGTTCTGTACTATTTCCCATAAAAAAGAACCTTTTTTTCCCAATATCCTTTTTAATGATACCCAAATCTCCAGACAGTTTGAGATCTCACTCCATGGAATCACCCTCACATCAAACCTCTACTGGCATAAACATATCTCAAACATTGCATCCTCAGCTTCAAAAAAACTAGGATTCCTCTTTCGCTTACTTCACCCATGAACAGCTATTAACATTATACAAGTCACAAATCCACCCAACTATTGAATACTGCTCTCACATATGGGGTGGGGCCCCAAAAAGCTCTCTCAAAATGCTCAACTCAATACAGAGGAGAGCACTTAGACTTATCAATGATCCATCCCTTACCAACTCTCCCCCCCCCCCCCCCCCCTTCACATAGACGTATGGTCTCTGAAGTATGCATATTCTACAAATATTTCTATGGGAAATGCTCATCGAAAATATTATCAATAATTCCTCCGCTCAGTACTAAACTCATTGGAACACGTACAGCTGCTGCACAACATCCTTTCACAGTTCACCTAAAAACAAACAGAACAAGTTTCTTTTCCTCTTCCTTCATCTCTGCAACTACTGCACTGTGGAACAGTCTTCCACCTGCTGTGTTTCCCAAGGAATACAATTTAAAGTCATTCAAATCAAATGTAAACAAATTCCTCCTTTCCCAACCCACCACCCATACACGGTACAAATGTACTATAGGTTGACCAACCAACCTCCTGTGTATGGGCTCAACATAAAAATAAAAAATAAATAAGATATCAGTAGATTAAGAGAGAGTATGTACAAGTGACATAGGATAGGAATCAGTTTTGGTGCACAAACCTTCAAGACAATTGGGGGAATGCCATCAGGGCTATGACACTTTTTTGAGACCAAGAGACCAGAAAATTTGGAAATAGTATTTTTCTGGTCTCTTTCTGACAAAAGGATACAGGGGGCACTGTATGTTGAGCATGTGGAATGGTTGGGGGGGGGGGGGGGCATTTACCATTCTCAGTTATGTGTGCATTGCAAGCAAAGTGTGAAGCCAGGAGATTTTCTTTTTCTGTGGGTGATGATGCAATAGAGTCATCTGGGTATGATGGGGGAGGAATAGTGTTGGGCAGAAGTCATGACAAATTGCTTTTGCGAGAGACCAAAAGGCTTGGTTGTCGTTTGGACAGAATGCTAGTTTCCTGTTTTTTGCTCTTTCAAACTCTGAGAATAATTTTCTTGTTTCTATTTCGGGCTTGAGTATAAGCACTAAAGTAGGATGGAGTTCTAGATGTGAACCAGTTATGGTATGTTTGATTTTTCATTTTCACAGCCTTGGCACATCTTTTGGAGAACAAGGGAACGACAGCTCAGAGCAGTGTGGGGATTGTGTGTTTCCATGCCAGTGAAGATTACTTTAGTGATATATTCGTTGCATTTGTTTGGGTGGGAAGCCAGAAGCAATCTGGTATCCGTTTTTAGTGCAATCCTCCCTTTTTTTCTCCCTAGGTGCTGGTTGTTGTTTCTCCTAATTTTCTTTGATACAATTTCTAATGTTTCCTTTCTAAAAATTTATTTTAATTGTTTAATTACTGTAGCTTTATTCTTCCACTTTTTTATATTCACCTTAAATGCATTAACATTTCCAACAATGATCTAAAATCCTAAAACACACCCCACCTTAACATCACCAGAGTTCAAGATCGGTACTATCAACATAAGAAGCCTGAATGGCAAAGAAATATAGCTAGCTGAGGAACAGGATAAGTACCAGATCGACATAATAGGGGTGACTGAAACAAAAAAGACAAAAACTGGTTAGAAATTTCTGAGCAATAAATACAAAATGTTATACTTAGGCAATGAAAATTAACGAAAAGAATGTGTAACCGTAGCATTCAATGCTAAATACGAGGCTAATCTTCTTGAATGGCAGGTAATATCAAGTAGAGTGATGTGGACAATGAGCGTATTTGTACCTATGGTCCCACAGAAGGTTCCTTAGTAGAATCTGCTGTGGGACCATAGAGGTGGAGGAATTTTTTTGTCTTTAGAGAAAGCAACTGATACAATGAAAAATGAAAAGTTGGTCCTTGTTGAGGATCTAAATAGCAGAGTAAGAAATTATTGTCAGACATACAAAAATATTTTGGGAAAATTCGGAGAAAAGAGCAAAGCTAATAATAATGGCAAATACCTGTTGGATTTCTGCTCAGGACGTGGAATGGTTATTACTAACACAATGTCCCAACATAAAAATGTACACAAATTCACATGGAGAGAAGAGGCAAGGAATAAGAAAAGTCTTATTGACTATGTTATTGTTGATAGCGATGTTTTCTCCCTGGTGCAGGACACCAGAATATACAGAGAATTTGAAATTGGAAGTGATCACCATAAAACTGAATTTCATATTGAAAAGAAGAACATATAAGAAAGTTTTAACGTGAATAAATGCTGAGCAGCCGTGAGATGTGAACTGTAGACTAAAATACACAAACATTATTTAAGAAAAAATGGAAAGGTTTGAGAACTGGAACCAAACCCTGGAGATTCAGTGGCAAGCCCTGAAGAAAACATTGAATGATTCAATTTTAACTTATGGATCTAAGAGCTGCATTAGAAATAAAACACTTGACTAGAGACCACAGATATGAGAGTCTAGAGAAAGATTAGGAGTATGAACAGATGGCATCAATGGTAATATCATATTAATTTATTATACAATGAAACTAAACAAACACACGTAATAACTACAGTAATAAGTTTTAATAAGTAAATATTTCATCCTAAGTATCTTAGGACATCGTCAGTACAGTTAATTCAAACAATACTAGGAATAACATACAGTTAGGGTGCATATTTACAACGGAATCCCAATATCCATGCAGTACCGTGTTACAGAATTAAATTAAGATATAACTGAAAAAAATATATATATATATTTTACACAATTTTGTATGACATTTTCCCATACTTTAGGAATAGCAAGAATGTCATTACAGTTTAGATTTGGTCTGTGAAGTACTGCTTCAGCACTTTCTTTATATAAACGGTCTTTTCCTAATGGATCTTATGGTTTGGGTTTTCAACCCCGTGTTGAGTGAGGCCAGATTTCTGCAGTTTGATAAGACGGATATGGTGTTGATGTTCCGAAATGCATTTATGAACAAATCTACCTGTCTGCCCATAGCAAGACAATTTACAGGAGCATGGAACCTCGTACATGCCAGGTAGCATCAGAGGTGAGAGTTTGTCTTTAGAAGAAGGTAACAAGTTATAGATCTGGTTGATGAGTTTGTAGGTAGTAGCAAGTTTGTATTTCTTCATAATTTTTGAAAGACGTTCGGAGATTCCCATACCTTTGACATAAGGTATGGGAATCCTATGGGCTTGTTCTTGTCTAGGTTGATGTGTGTGGGAAAGTGACTGATGATTTTTTGAGTTGTTTTAAGATTGTATCCATTTAGTATGGCTGCATTTTTGATTATTTCCAATTCTTGGTTTAGAGATTCTTCAGAGGAGCAGAATCTGTGTGCGCTGGTTAGTAATGCTTTAATGATGCCAAATTTTTGAGATGGATGATGAGTAGAAGAATTGTGAATATAGCAACCTGAAAATGTCGGCTTGCGATAGACAGAAGTGGAGATGAAAAAACCATCTACTTTTCTTTGGATGTGTAAATCCAGAAAGGAAATACCTGTGGACATTCTTTTTCTAGCTTAAATTTGATGCGAGTATGAAGAAGGTTTATTTTATCTAGAAACAGGCGTAATTCTTGTTCGGAATGACCCCAGATAGCAAAGATGTCATCGACATATTGTAGCCAAATTTTTGGTTTGAGTTTAAACGTGAAAATTTTTTCTTCAAGATATTCTAGAAACAGGTTTGCTAAGTTTAGTAATAAGGGACACTCCATTGCTGTTCCTTCCTCTTGCTTGTAAATTTTGTACCTGGCATGTACGAGGCTCCATGCTCCTGTAAATTGTCTTACTATGGACAGACAGGTAGATCTGCTCATAAATGCATTTCGGAACATCAAGACCATATCTGTCTTACCAAACCGCAGAAATCTAGCCTCGTTCAACACGGAGTTGAAAACCCAAACCACAGGATCCATTGGAAAAAGACCAAACTTTTACATAGATCTTTATATAAACATGAACGTTTTATATAAAGAAAGTGCTGAGCCCTACTTCACAGACCAAATCTAAACCGTAATGACGTTCTTGCTATTCCTAAAGTATGAGAAAATGTCATACAAATTTGTGTAAAATAATTTTTTTTTGCAGTTATATTTTAATTTAATTCTATAACATTTAAGGAATATATCATTTTCAAATGATTAATTATATCCAAGTCAATTAATCATAGTCCATCTTTATTTTCATATAGTTTATCATTATTTTGCACACAACATTTAATTGCATTTAGAGCACTTTACAACTTTACGAGCACTTTATACAAGCATGTAGTCATTTTTAAATTGTGTTGCTAATTCATTGGATTCTTTATGTTTTTCCAGAGCAAAAAACAGTGAATACTATTATGTATTTTTTTATATTTTTAATATTGTTTCTACTATTCTTTGGTTCCAATATTTACAGCAAATTATTATTATTATTTTTTTTTTCAAGTCTTTAAATGTCATCAGAATGGTTCTGTTTTAGCTCTTTCAGATTCTTTACTCCCTTGTATCAATCACTGAAATCTGTTTTTTTTTCTTCTTTTATGTCAACTATTTTTATACTGTGTATTGTATCTTTATATAGTCCAGAGTTTATTTCCTATTTGTCCATCTATACTCTTTTTCAGGTTATTTCGGAAGTAGTGGAATAAGCTACATTTCCAGCTTTTCTTATCATTCGTACTATAGGCTTGCACTGCATAAAATAGTTCCTTAAATTTTTTTGACACACTTCACTGTTGTCATAGTAACAATGAATTAATATCTCGCTACTTTCAGAAGTGGTATGGCCTGTAGTATATTTCTTTACTTTCAAGATAATCTGAAAAAGAGTATAGTTACTGCTGATGTGAGACTTATGAGTAATAAATAAGTTGTTTGATTTGCTTAAACAGCCTTATCAGAACTACATAATATGCATGAGGAAACAAACATCAGCATCTTCTGTCAAATGGAAACACCAGTTACTCTTAAGTAAACCAATCATTAATATACATATATTCAAAGCAATATGACAAGATTCTCACCAAAAATATTGAAGCACTATAGAGAAAATGAGAAATATTGTTCAAGAGTAAGAAAGACTTGACTCTTCAAAAAATAAAAATTGAATACGCTGAACTCAACTTGGAGAGCGAGATCAGAAAAGATGTGTGATGTTAATGCTACATTAATGAAGGATGTGCCAAAAAATAATGCCAACTTAAAAATAGGAAAACATTGGCATGTCTATTGGAAAAAAATGGATCACTACCTAAAAATATAAAAAGGAAAAAACCACCAACAACAATAACCAGTGGAAAATTCTCACAAATGGCAAGTAATTTCTATTTGTGCTATTACTCTTACTGGATAATAAATAAGCTGTTCTCCTGCTATCAGCACAGAAATTGAGAATGTCATACATGAGATGAAAAATGGAAGAACTCCAGCAAAGATGAAATAAATGTTGAACTGTTAAAACATGGACTTGAAGAATTGTTACTTATTCTGGTTGAACTTTACAAAAACATTATTATCAATGAATTTGTCCCAGATCATCTGCTAAAATCAAAGATATTTGTTAGCTACAACAATTTCTCATAATTACATACTGTTCATCAGAATATTTCGAAAGAGACTATCAGGCCAAGCAGAAGCAAATAAACCATATGAGCATAAGCAAAATTTATGGAGAACTTTCCTACAACACACCTGCATACAATAAATCAAATTACTAAAAAAACATAATCATTATAAAAAAATCTCTATACATCACTTTTATTGCCTATTACCAAAGCAATTTGTAATTTGACTCCACAGCCCATGCAGCTCTTTTAGATGCTCTAATGGAGCAAGACATACATTAATATATTAAACCGAGCCTAGCTATTTATAGCAAAATTCATGTAGCTGTCTGCACAAAGAAAGAAAGGCAGATTACTTCCCACTCAATAAAGATGTTAAACAAGGTAACCCAATATCCAATTGATTTTTTTTTGCTACCCTTGAACATGTATTCCAAAATGCCTGAATGGAAAATAACAAGATGGATCAATATTTTGGGAAAGAAACTAAGCATCACTGATAATGCCATCTTAACAGAAGATTCCACTAAAATGATGGTAATGATAAATAAACTAAGCAATACAAGCAAATCCCTGGAACTTTAAATGAATTTAACAAAAGAAAAATCATGACTAATAGCTAAAAAATTTCTATCTTGTACAATAACATGATATTGAATACCAAAGTATACCTATCTGGGATAAATAATATCCTACAACAACAGACAAGAACTAGAAATACAATATCTAGAATAATTAAAGCATGAAATAATTACAGGAGACTGGGCCAGTGGATGAAGGGCTATTCCCCATCTCTCTCTCTCTCTCTCTTAAAGGAAGGGATGATGAATAATATAACTGTAATATACAATTAATACAGAGTGACTAAACTTAGTTCTTGACAAAGAAAACTTAAAAAGGGGATCGATATTTGATCCCTCCACATTTTTGACATTAGACAGATCACAAAAACTCATGTTATTCACAAAACTAAACAAAGGATGTGGGCTGGCCATGAAGCCAGGAGGATAGTAGATGGACAGACCATCAATATTACAGTTCGAATTCCCAGAAAGAGCAAGAGATCCAGAGGAAGATAGAGGATGAGATCATGGGAATAGCAGTAAAACTGGATGAGAATGTCCCATAAGAAGGAAGAGTGGAGATAATGGGAAGAAGGCTTGGGTCAGCAGTGGGATATAACAGTCTGATAACAACAACAAATCTTATATATAAAAGGAGTACCTTCAGACTAAGCATGAATTTAAAAATTGGATCATTTAATTCAGTGAGATTAAGTCAGAATACTTATCTGTTAAAACAGACTATATCATCATAACAAAGCTGATTTAAGATCAGCAATAAAAGAAAAACACAGAAAACATCAGCTGCACTCAGTAGAGAAGCTATTAAACAAAACATTTCAGCTATTTAGACACAATTTTTAGTGAAGATAGCAAATTAAATATGAAATAGACAAAAGAATAAGCAATATTGATATGATGAGAAGCCAAATAAATAAATTTACGTAGAAAAATGCCCTCCAACCATAAGGCTGTGGGTTCGAATCCCGCCACGGGCATGGATGTTTGTGATTGTCTGTGAAAATAGTAGTGCTAGTGGTAAGCGGTAGATGGCGTTCGTGTAGTTGCGGTTAGCTGTAGTTGAAGAGTTGTAGAACAGGTGCCCTCCCTCGATGAGTCTTTGGACTCCCTGGAGGTGTTATGTAATAATAATAAAAGCCTGGGGGAGACCTGACTCCTACCAGGTGCTTCCCTTGGGTAGCAGGTGAGGGAAACCCCAACGGGTTGCTCCGAATAAAGAATAAGGAGTTGTGGACCAAAGGATGCAACAGAGGAGTGGCAAGCTGGCTGCATTATTCTGCCATTCAACCCTATGAATCAGGAGTCTCCACTGTGTCAAGAGAATGTTACTGTGTCTGAGGAAACTGACACGACTGATCCTAGATCACAGGGAGCAGCCGAGAAGTTTAGTGTGTGGTTAGCCAATAGAGTTTCGCATCTCTTAACCTTAAATATAAGGACAATGTTAAAACCTGGGAAAATAAATTTGATGGAAAAAGAACTTGCTAGGATTAAATGGGACATTGTAGGTTTGGCTGAAACCCATTGGACAGGAGAAGGAGTTATAAATCTAAATTCAGGAAAACTATTCTACTCGGGCAGAGAGGACAATATACAGAGAAGGAGTCACCATTATAGTGAATAATAGTCTACAAAATGCAGTCATGGCCATAGAACCACATGGCCCAAGAATGATTGCTATGAGATTAAAAGGTAAAGAAAAACATGTTCACTTCACAATAATTCAAATCTACGCCCCCGACCAGTCACACGAAGATGAAGAAATCGATACCTTTTATGATACGCTGCAAGATCTCATAGATAAGACACCAATAAGAAAGATATATTAATAGTGATGGGAGATTTTAATGCCAAAATTGGGAAGTTCACCCTAGGCATGGAGGATGTGATGGGCAGGTTCGGAATCGATAACAGAAATGAAAGAGGTGAAAGAATATTAGAATTTTGTAAAGAAAATAAACTATTTATCTGTAACACCCTTTTTTTCCATAGACCTTCCCACAAATACACATGGACCTCACCAGATGGTACAACAAAGAACTGAATTGATTACATTCTAATCAAACGCAACTGGAAATCATCAGTGCAAAATGTTAGAACTTTAAAAACTCCAGACTTTGACACTGACCATGAACTGCTAGCAGCAAAAATTAAACTAAAATTCAAATATCGTAAATCACGAGCTCCTATCAACAAAGTGGACCTGTCAAAACTGAAAGAGAAATCTATGCAAGATAATTATCAGACACTAATAGGAAATGAGTTTAGAAGATTATCCTATGACAATATAGAAAATACATGGAATCAAGGTAAAAAAATTGTTAGAAGTGCTGCAAGAAATATACCTGGTGCAACATCAAGACCAAATCATGAATGGATAACCCCTGAAATTCTAAATACCTTAGAAGAAAAAAGAGCAGCAAAGCATATATTAAATATAAAAAATACAGAAGAAAATAAACAACATTATAAGAATCTTAAAAACAAAATTGATAAAATGTGCATATCTGCCAAAAATAACTGGTTGGAGGAAAAGCAAAACTCTGCGAAGAAGCTAATAAAAGAAATGATAATAAAACGGTATACAAAATTATCAAAGAATTAAGTAAGATCTATAAAGATAAACCATTAACAACCATAACTGGAGCAGAAATTATAAATGCAATAAACCAAATGAAACTTTCAAAAGCTACAGGTAAAGATGAAATATCTATAGAACTATGGAAATATGGTGGCAAGGAAGCCATTAACTTCTTAATGAATTTATTTAATCAAATTCTTTATAGTGGAGTAATTCCAACTGACTGGAAAACAGGAATTATTATACCAATTCATAAAAAAGGAGACAAAAGAATATGTAAAAATTACAGACCCATAACACTCTTAAATCATAGTTATAAACTATTCATTCAAATTATACAAAAGAGAACACAGGTGCTTACAGAAAAAATCATAGAGGAAAACTGAGAAGGATTCAGGCCACATATATCCACTATAGATCATATCTTCACCATAATAATATAGGAAAAATATTGGGAATACAACCTGCCCATATACTGTTGTTTTATAGATTTTAAGCAAGCCTTTGATTCAGTTAATAGAAACAAATTGATTACTATCCTAAAAAACATAAAAATGGATTCTGATATTTTAACTTTATTACAAATTATTATGGAGACACCAAAGCTTTTGTTAAAACAAACATTATTAAAACCGAGAATTTCAGAGTCAAGAAAGGTGTAATGCAGGGATGCCCTCTCTCACCTCAACTCTTTATCCTCTTCCTAGAAGAAGTCTGTAAAACCATAGCCGATGAACCAGGTGTAAATATCAATGGTACCAACATTAATCACATAAAATACGCGGATGATATCATTATTTTAGCAGATTCTAAACCACAGCTAGAAAAAACTATTAATATTTTAAACGACTCTTGTAAAACTTATGGTATGAAAATAAATCTTCATAAAACAAAAATAATGAAGATAGGTAGAGAAGAAGAAAATATTTCTATAAATCTTGAAAATCACTCACTGGAACAAGTTAATAAATATGTTTATTTTGGCAGTCTTATATCTAGTAACCTCAACAATATGGAAACAGTAAAACACAGGCTAAACCTAGGTTGGACCAACATGAATAAACTAAACAAAATATGGAAAAATAAAAAAATCCCAACGAGTCTAAAATTAAAATTATATAAAACAATTATTATCCCAATGGCTACTTATTCTTCAGAAGCTTGGAGATCAACTCAACAACCAAACAAGAAACTTCAAGCATTTGAAATGAAATGCCTCAGAAAAATTAATAACACCTACTGGATGCAATACAAGACTAATGATCAAGTCTGATAGACTTCCCAGATAATATAATAGACACAATCATTAAGCATCAACTGAGGTTTGGTCATATTCAGAGAATGGCCCCTCATAGACTCCCATATTTAGCTCTGAATGGATATATCGGAAGAAAAAGACCTAGAGGAAGACCAAGAAGTACTTGGATAAAGTTGCTGAAAGAACATTCACATCTACCCAGCGATAGAGTCATGATTGAGATGGCTAAAGATCACGATAAGTGGAGAACCTTTCTTCTTAGTGGACTCAACCCGTTACCAATCGGATGAGATGAGAGAGAATAATAAAAGAGAAAAATCAACTACAACAGTACAGACAAAACAACACAATGTTCAAACCAATTCTGTACGGGTTAGAAATAAAACAACTGATCAAAGATTAGAGGGCACGTATATATATATATATATATAAATTGGTACATCCATTAAGCATAATGCCTCCCCTCACCATGACTCCAGCACCATTGTATCTATTCTTTTCAAGAATGTTCTTGCGATGGTAAGCAGCATCACTTTAACGATAGATCAAGTGTTGTCTATCAGAGGAAAGATTAAAATGCCTCTCATTCGTAAACAGTACATTAGTCCAATGGGGTCTTGTCCAATTTTTATGGTACAACACCACTGAAAACGTGTCCTATGATACCTATAGGTATCATAGACCTATGCCTTTTCATAGGTATATGAAATATACCTATGAAAACGTGTCATATAAACCTACTACTGCCATGGTGTGTCGATCATATTTTGCTGTTATTACAAAAAATATATCTGGCTTCATGCTCTGTGGAAGAGCAAGGGCAACATTTTAGCAAATATCTAGAACACATCTGATTGGTTTGAAACACTGTCCAGAGCCTGGATACAATGCTATGTGAGATTCCAAACGCTCTGGCAATATCAATAATTCTTCCCCATGTGAAATCATCTAGATGATGTATCTGAGACATTAGAAGACATCCAAGTTTGCAACTTTATTCTTTATCAAAAAGAGCTTCCTTCAAACAAAATTCGCTTAAAGCAGCCTTTTATCCTGTTGAGTGCTACCAGGTGACTCCTTTGCATGCGATTCAAAAATATGAATGTATACCTGCTTTCTACTTGAAATCATCAGTTATACGAATTGCTACAAGCTAATTTGTCTGAATTGCGGTTGTAATCTTCAGAAATGGTGTTCGTCCTTAGGTTTTTTGACACCAGTGTAGTTCAGGCACTACTCAATATCTGTACACAGCCTAATGCAAAACATATCAAACTAATGCCTCATTTTACCCTCTACCTGTCTCTCCAAAACAGTCATTTATATACTGTTTTTCTCAATGAGTATATAATTCACAGCTTTTTAAGAAACTTGTTAAAGATTACTTCTTTCTCCTTAATCACTTGCCCACACTTGGCACTGTTGTGTGTTGTTGTTATTATTATTACCACCCCAAGACCTCATGGAGTCAAAGACTCATCTGGGAGGTCCTTTTATCACACACACAGTTCATCATACTGTGTTTTAAGCATATTCAAACTCTTCACAGACACCACATTCTCAGGCAAGGCATTCCAATCATTCACAACTCTGCATGAAAAAAACCTGCCTCTCACTCCCCTACTCACACCCTCTTTATACAGTTTCCAGGGATGACCTCTGGTTCTCCCATGATCCCCCACTATTCTCTGTAAAACTTCTCCAGCATTGATCCTGTAATAACCCCTTACCAACTTGTAGGTCTCTATCATATCTCTCCTCTTCCTCCTGTCCACCAGACTCTGCAAATTACATCTTCTCAATTATACGCACGGCATGTATTTTATAGCCTTAATCCTTCCATTTCCCTTTTGTACTTGTATCCATCAATCAGTTTGCCACTTTTGTACTTTTACCAGCAACTTACTACCAACTAAAGGCAATCATATCACATAAAAGTATTATCTTTCTTATTCCACTAGCAAAGCTACAAATTCTAATGTTTGCCGATGATCTAGTACTGATATCCCACAACCCAAAAGAGCTAAAAGAAATAGGTGAAAAAGTATACACAAACAGCAGTAAGATAGGCTTAGAAATGAATCTAGAAAAAACAAAATGGATCAAAAACATCTACACAAGTGACAGCCACGTATGTATTGATAACATCCCTATAGAACAAGTTGACTCATACAAGTACTTAGGACAAACAATAAAAATGAATAACGATTTATCTGAAGAACTAGCAAAAAGAAAGAAAGCTGCATGGCTATCATTCAACAGACTAAAAGAAACACTTACTGATCCAAATCTTGACATCTCTCCGAAGGCAAAACTATTTAATAGTGATACTCTACCATCACTCACATATAGATCAGAAACATGGAACACTACAAGAAAAGAAGAAGAGACTTTCAGAATAACTCAGCGTGCAATAGAACGCAGGATTTGTAACATCAGCAGAATGGAACATGTTAAAAACACAGAACTAAGAAAGAGATCAGGCATAAAAGATGTGGTAACTGCAGTATATGAAAGCAAGATGAGATGGGCAGGTCACGTAGCCAAACTCAGGGATAACAGATGGATATATAGAATACTCAACTGGCAACCAAGAATAAAGAGAAAACCAGGAAGACCACCTACAAGATGGGAAGATCCACTAGTGAAATCTAAACATAACAGCCAAACTCAGGGATAACAGATGGACATATAGAATAATCAACTGGCAACCAAGAATAAAGAGAAAACCAGGAAGACCACCTACAAGATGGGAAGATCCACTAGTGAAATCTATGGGTATAACACGGCCGAGAGAGGCTCGAGATTGTTGGAGGCATCTTTGTGACCTGCACTCGTGGAGAAATCCTGAGTGAAACACGGGTCCATCAAGGTAATTCCACTAGCTATTTTTATCCACTTTTGCAACACTACTATTATCAGACTCATGTATGTAAAAGTATAGTAATTCTTTGCTGCACAATCAACTCACTCAAACTTAAAACCATGCTTGTTAACAGTCACTCCCATTTTATTGTAGTGGAGATAAAAATATTTACCACATATTCTTTTGCCATCTTATCTTAATAGTTATGCAGAATAATACTTACGATGATATTGAATCCAGCAGCTTTCATGTTTTTTCTGAACTTTTTAGTGTTACTGTTCACTTTTTCTGTCAGTGCTGAACTGCTCAGAAGGATATCAAAAACCTGAAATAAGTAAAATTAACCAATTACTATAAATATTAATTTTTTCATTGACAGGTGTCAGTTTCATTACTAGTTTCAATTTAAAATGCATTCATTGCAGCCAATTACTGCAAAAATTCTTAATAAAAGAAAGTGGTTTCTTTTGTCTAGCTGTAAGTCTGAGCATGTTTAGTGCACTTTATTTTATTTATTTACTTTTTTTTTCAATACCTTCAAGCAGACTTTCTCCCAACACAGCATCAAAATATTAACTTTGTTATGAAAGATGAAGTTTTCTCCATTTGATAAACCTAAACATTTTCATCATATACATTAAAAATAAAAAATCTTGCACTGAATTTGCATTAGAAAAAAGATAAAAACAACTAACTGTCCACTGTGAACATCTTGGTGATAATTTTCCATTAACATTTACTGCATTTGACTGATATATGCACAGTTTATTTTCACTACTCACATTACCCAGATTGAGAGTCTCGCCTTATTTATTGAAGGGCTAAATTTAACCCTTAGTTAAATTTTACTGTAATTTTACTAAAGAAAACTGGAACACTGCATTCATAATGGAATCTCTCTTTCTCTTCAAGCTTATCCCAATATCATTAATATATAAATTGAGTGTAAAAAAGCCCAGCCACCCTCTTATCGATGCTACTAGTTTCATTTCTGTCCCCAAATATATTATCATCTTCCATGCATTATCCTGTCAAATGCCTTAGTAAAGCTAGTAATGTCTTGGTATATCCATTTTGTTTATCTGAGTCAGATACAATTCAGTTATAACTTTATTATTATTAATAATAAAATTCCATGCAGTCAGATTCATTGCTGGAAGACTTTCTCAACCAGCCACATACAGTATCCATCACAGCAAACCTGCAACTCATTCCCACTCCTAGCATTCACAAAACATTCTGGCTATGGATTTCACTCATCCATTACTCTGTAAAAAATCTACTCTCACTCCTTTTTTGCCACATTTTTACAGAGTAGGGATGGCTTCTTATTTGAATCCCCCTTGCCTGCTATTCCATTAATCCTGTAAAATTCCCTCACTAAATTAAATGCTTCTTTTAAGTGTCACCTCTTTTCTGCCTAGAATTTACATTTCTTCAACCTCTCCTCAAAATCAATAGCTTTGAATGTCAATTTTGGGGTGTGCAACATTGACACAGTTTCTGAATCCTCATTAGGGTTGACACATTATGATGTAAACCAGATAACAATATCTACAATAGAGTAGTCGTGTTTGTGTGTGTGATCTAATTGATGTCTTGTACAGCAATACAACCATATCCTTATCTATACCTGTCAGTATGCTTATCATAGCAGAAATGCACTGTCAAAGTTTCACATTGTAATAGGTTCAGGCCTCTGTTGAAGGCTCCATGATCCTCCCACATTTCATCAACTATGATACAGTGCTACACTTATGCATTCTGAAGTGCAAGTCCCTGAACTTATTAACAGTAAAACTCCTACTAAAAGTCTATTTAAATCTTCCTGAAGGGACTTGATATCAGCATTACCTCTTACAATTCTCCTCAACTTTGCTTCATCAACAAACTGAATCTCCTCCAACAAGTCATATGAAATATCATTAACAAATAAGCTGAATTTCAAGAATTTCATGAAACTAGGACATAGAGCCCAGTTAACCCCCCCCCCCCAATTATTTTCATCAGGGAACCAGGACAAAAGGCAGAAAAGTTAGTTACTGGAACATATCCCAACTAAACCTCAGCAGAGTTCAAGATTGGAGCCATCAACATAAGAATTGGATAAGCCAGATTGACATAATTTGTGTTACTGAAACAAAGCAGACAAAAAAGGTGAGATCTTTCTGAACAAACAAATACAAGATGTTGTATTTAGGCAATTACAATCATGGAAAAGAACGAGCATCTATAGTATTCAGCACTAAATATGAAGATAATCTTCTTAAATGGCAGGCAATATCATGTAGAGTGATGTGGGCAAATATCAGAATGGGGAACTGTACAATGAGTTATTCGTGCCTATTGTCCCACAGAAGGTTCTACTAAGTGGAGGAATTTTTGAGGCAAAGAATATATAGAAATATATATAGAAATATAATAAACAGATAAATAATAGAAATATATAAAACATATATAAAAATATTTTGGGAAAAACTGGAGAAAAGAGAAAAATCTAATGATAATAGCACATACCTGCTGGAATTCTGTTCAGGATATGGACTAGTCATTACTAATACTATGTTGCAACATACAAATGTACACAAATTCGCATGAAGAGAAGATGCAAGAAATAAGAAAGTCTCACTATGTAATTGTCGATAGCGATGTTTTCCCACTAATTCAGGAAACAAGAGTGTACAGAGTATTTGAAATTGGAAGAGATCATCATTTAGTTTTGCATAAGATAAAACTGAATACCATATTGAAAAGACAAGTGTGTAAGAAAGCTTTAAAATGGATCAAAGTTGAGTAGCTTTCGAAGATGAGAGTAGACTAAAATACACAAACATTATTCAAGAAAAAATGAAAGAGTTTGAAGACAAGAACCAAATCTTGGAGATTTAGTGGTGAACCATGAACCTATATGGTGAGGTTGTCTGTAAGGACAGAAAAACCAGAACTGCATGGTGGACTCCTAAAGTTAAAGAAGCAGTCAAGGAAAAGTAAAAAGCATACTGAAAGATCCTAGCTTGCAGAATCATTCAACTAAGTCAATTTGTGCTCTTAAAGAATGTGGAAAAAAATGCAAGAAAGCAAAAGACTGTATAAAACTAGCTAAAAAAAAAAGTCACGGGAAACTTTGGTAAGAGCATAGAAAATAAATATCGAGTAGGTGGCAAAATATCCAGGAGGCTATTGGAAAAGAATAGAAATGGAGGAAAGAGTACTATAAAAGGAATCAAAAATGATAAAGGTGGCATGAAAACTGATAATAAAGATACTCTAGATGTATAGAGTAATTAATTTGAAAGATTGTTGAAACAAGCAGTGACAGCATGGTGGTAGAAAACAGTCAACAGGAATCCAATCAGGAATACATATCAACACTTGTAGAAAAGCCATTAAAAATATGAATGTGTAAAGGCAGCTGGAGCAGATTATATTTAACCAAAAATGCTTAAATATGGAGATATAAAAGTTTTGTAATGGCTACTCTGCATAATTCAGAAAGCCTGGTCAGATAGTAGGGTTGAATTCCAGATGATAAGAGTAGAGCTCTCTTAATACCCATCTATAAAAAGAGAAATAAAACTCAATGTGAGAATTACATAGGAATTTCCTTACTGAGTGTTCCTAGTAAGATTTATGCAAATATACTTCAGAAAAGGCTAAGAAAATTTGTGGAAAGGAAGCTTGGTGAAGAACAAGATGGGATGGCCAAATAGAGATTAATAGGATCAGATTTTCACTTTTAAGACAAACAGTTGAGAAATCATAAAACATAATGCTCTATCTTTAAGTTAGATCATTATGTTTTATGATAATGATAATAATAATGATAACAAAACATAATGATATATCTTTAAGTTTAATAGATCTGGAAATGGCATATAACAAGGTGCAAAGAGAAAAGCTGTTCAACACACTACAGTTATACTGTGTAAATGGAACATTATATCAAGCAATACTTAGTCAATATTTAAGTTGCAAGTCAGCTATTAGAATAGAAGGAGTTACAGGAAGATGATGTGGACTCTTGTCTCACAAGAGTCCACATTATCTCCACTGTTATTCATCATATATATGGATCATATTATGAAGGACAGTGACATTAAACCTGACATTGAAAGTGGAAATGTTAATCTCAGCTCTTTACTTTATACATGTGATATTATACTTCTAAATAAATCCAGTACAAGTCTTGCAAAAAAAACCTACCTAAACTTAATTGTTGTAATAAATTTGGTATGAAAATCAGCAATAAAAAAGACAAGGACAATGAAAATAGGCAGATACACTGAAAACATCAACTGCATTTTGAATGGAGAACCTATAGAACAAGTGAAACATTTCAGCTGTTGCATGCAGCGAATATGGCAAATTAAATATGGAAATGAACAACACAATTAGCAAAGCTGGTATGGTAGGAAGTCAATTGGATAAATTTACATGGAATACGAGAGAAATTAGTCAATACACAACACTGGCCTTATACAAGACAGTGATCAAACCAATTTTAACTTATAGATCCAAGAGCTGGGTTAGAAATAAAACAAAGATAAGTCATATCTCTGTCTCATATCTATGGTCTTATCTTAGTCAAAGAAAAGACCATAGATATGAGAGTTCTGAGAAAAATTAGGGGAGTGAACAGATGGAATCAGTGGCAGTATCATATTAAAAATGAGGATATTAGGAAAGAACCTGACATTGTTAGAATTCAGCAATGTGTTAGCAGAGTTAATCTCAAGTGAAATGGTCACTCAAACAGAAAAGAAGATGAAAGGTTATCCTCCCTACCTGCTGAGGTGGATGACATAGTGAGACCAAATTACACTTCTTATCGATGTTATTCAATGGGTGTTACAGAATCGTATCCAGATTTAGCTGTACATCTATAGACATCTTTTCCAGTTGGGGAGGGTAATAAAACAGGATGGCAGAAAAAAGACCCAGAGGAAGAACAAGATCTAGGTAGACCGATACAGTAAAAAGTGCCTTAAAAGACAGAATATAAGATCTAATAATATTGCAGTTAAGACAGATAACAGATTAATTTGGAGGAAAATTGTCGATAGAAAGTTAGCGAGGATGTAACTTTTTCATGTAATACTATCATATCCTGTACATCCCCTGAGGATACATGTAGGGAATTTGATGATGAAGTAAGCTGAAAGCAATAAGCTCTCAAAAAAAACAGAACCTTACAGAACACCACTAGTTACTTTCCTTTTTTTTTCTGGGACACTGTCCTCCCTTTACTCATATGACAGTAACATTATATCACCAATTTCTTATCCATTTGACTAATCTATCATTCATCCCCATCTCTTTCAATTTATATACCAATTGGTCACATTGGTGGTAATCTATTAAATGATTTAAGAAAGTCTAGCAATATCATGAAATGCAAATCCTCACTAGTCGGCATGTTTTAACAAACCTATGGTGATCATCACAGAGAATCCAATTTCTATCAACCCAATGTATAATCAATCTCTCCAATATCTTACCAGAGATAAACAAGCTAGTATATAATTGGCACTAGCATAATAGTACATAATTGGATTTTGCTATCTAATCAGTTCTCTGTGATGACACTCCCTGATACACGACTCATTAAACAACTAAGTTAAAGACACAGCCTATGTTTTGACATTTCCTGAAAATATGTATTGATACATCCAATTTTTCAGCCTTATTAACATCTACCCATTCAACATCTCATGTAACTCTGGTTTTTTCACTTCTAGTCCATACAGCATTTATTTCCCCTTTAGGTGTTGCACAGTATCACTCACAACAATATGTTATACACGAATAAGGGGGTTTACATTAAATAAATCAACATATTTTCCTCTATAGGTGCCTTACTCCCATCACCATTTGCCTTTTCCATAATCATTCTTCATTTATCACAAAGCAGGAAGAATTCCCTCAGTTTGACTGGCCAATTTCTTCTTATATTGTGATCTCCCCCCCCTTCCTTACCATCATTATCACTTTTAGATACTTTTTTAGAGCCATTTTATGATCCTTATGAACCTGATCATTATCCTAATAACTTATGGAGACAAGCCCTGGATGGGTTGTGTTCTGGAGGACCATTTGTAAGTTGATTCTTGTAAAGTGGATTGGTCTCCAAAGCCGATGGTAACCAATAGAAGTGCACCAAAAACCAATCTCTCCAATCAAAGGCACCAGGTTAGATATGTTTTATAATGTAATGTTAAGTGCTAAAAAAGGGAAATTTAAAATAATTGCTCATGGTAATAGCATAAATAAATTAAGAAAATCATTAATGTAAAAATAATTTTAAAACAATTTAAAATGTTTATAATAGTGGATTTCAATAATTCAGATAATTTAAAATGTCTTTTAATGTGAGCTCATTTTCACAGTTGATGTAGCAGTTTAAAGTTACATAAGAGATGTGTAATTCCCTGATCACTTTTGTAGTTCTTCATATTCAATTTCATCTCAAGGTCAATTATTATGTTTATGAATGGATGCACTGCTCATATAACATTTAGTCTTTTATTTCAATTACACAGGTCTATGATGGAAATATTGTCTGAGAAGTAATAATTGATTCTTATAGATTTTTAGGTGCTGAGTTCAGAAAAACTTGTAAAAAAATTAAATAGTACATAATTGTTTTTATTAGTAGTATTTGGATTTAAATTCAGAACATTGCTATTTATTTTCATTCTCCTTTGTTTACAGCTAATTATTTTTATAAGTGCCTTTTTATGGTAAATAAAGAAATTTCCAAGAAACTTCTCATTCTTAAGATAGGAGAGGAAGGGATGAATGCAGATAAAAGTGCAGGTGGCCACTTTGAATCTGATTTGCCAAAATAACGGATGACTTTCCTGTTGTCATAGACACATTTTCTTGTGTGATTCCTTAATTGAACTTTAATCGTTGACTACTAAAGGTATCATATTTCTGAAAGGCGGCATATTTTCTAAGTTAATGTGAAGATTAAATTTAATGTTTTGCAGTTTTTTAAAGATTTTTAGATAGTGTCATGTCATTCGTTAAAATTCATTTAACTGTGTTTTAAGTGGTGTTTGTAATGGCTTCAGGAGGTTGCAAAAATTTGCCTAACATTTTTGAGTGTGAGTGGGACAGCCAAGATCGAGAGCAACATTGGATCAAGAAGGAATGGACAGAAAGATTCACATTAGAACCTGGAAGTAAAAATGTGTTACACGAAACTTTGGCTGTTCAGGAAAAAATCCTTTTACCACTGCTTCACAAAAAGCTGGGCTTGATGAAGCAATTTGTCAAGGCTATAAACACAAAAACTTATTCTGATTATAAGATCATCGGTTTAATACACACATGTACTATAGCGTACTATAGTTCCTAGCGCTATAGTTCCTAGTACTATAGTTTTAGCGTACTATAGTTCCGCTATACTTAATGAATTAATCAGATTTTTCCATGTATCTTTTAATACTGCTCTTGATTTCTGTTCAGATTATTTCCTGTATGTAGGACCACTGCTGCTTCTTTGAATATTCGGCATCAGTAATCATCCTCTATATATGGCATTGAGCTCTTTTCCCAATCTATTGCATGGCTAGATGTTCAGAAGTGATGCACAAAAACCTCAGGTATCCGTTCTGTTGTGATTTACATCTCCAACGTGTTGCTTCTGTCTAATTTCCAGGCTTGTTGAATGGTATTTAAGCTGCATGGTATTCTATAAACACCTGCATATTTGAAAAATGGAACGCTGTCTTTAGGGGATCTTAAAAACTGTCTAATGGTTGCAGTCGGTTTAAACACAACTCTGATGTTGTAAGGCTTCAAAATTCTAGCTATTTTAGTGGAGAATGAACCAACATAGGGAATGACTATGGATAAAATGTACTGAGGTGCTATCTTTTGTTGTTGGAGGTTATTTTTATAAAGCAATTTGTTGATTATGTTTAGAGGATAACCATTTTGAGATAGCGATTTCGATATTTGAGAAAGTTCTGTATGTACATCTTCTTCGTCTGTGAGGCTTGTTTTGGGCTCTATTTCTATTTCCAATCATCATCATAAAGATGATGATTGGAAGTAAAATGCAGATACCATCCAGTATCTGTTGGTTTTCTATATATACTAAGTTTAATATTATCATTAAATACAAAATTAATAACGGAAAAACTCGTGTAAAAAGATTATTTAATAGTATAATATTATCATTCTCTTGTCTTTTGACCAGTATATCCAAAAAAGGGAGTTGTTGATTGTTTTCCAATTCTAAAGTAAATTTGATTTTGTTGTGAAATAAGTTGATTTTATTTAAGAACACATGTAAGCTTTCTATTTTTTCTTTCCAAATGATAAAAATATCATCTACGTATCTCCACCAGACTGATGGTTTTCGAACAATGTTGGCTACAATTTCATTTTCTAATTTCTCCATGAACAAGTCCGCACATAGTGGTGACAGGACCCATGGCTAGCCCTTCCAATTGTTGATAAACGATGTTGTTGACTTTAAAGAAATTGGACTTCAGGCAGTGATGGAAAAGTTGTGTGATATCCCTAGGAAAGAGATCTTTTATAATGTCTATGACCTCCTCAACTGGAATGTTCATAAATAAGGAGACCACAACCAGACTGGCCATTATGTCTGTTTTTAATAGCTTAACGTTCTTGAGTTTCTCAACATGTTGAGAGTTCCTTAAATAAGACTGATTGTCTGATTTTTCCTTTTAGTAGGTTGGCAAGGTGTTTGGCTAACAGATATGTGGGGGAGAATCTGCCATAACGATCGGACGAAGTGGAACTTCTTCTTTATGCAGCAATTGTTAATTCTTGACCACAAAGATTAATGAAAATTAACTATTATTTAGATATTGGTCAAGTGTAGGTGAATAACTAATTTAATTACCAACGCTTCACAGGCTTGTGCTGTCGGTGTCTTCGGGGTACAATCAGGAAAGCAAAGAAACGAAAATTACAAGCTATACGTTAACACAATTCTATTTGAATAACAAAATAGTAGTGCACGTGAAACAATACACGTGTCGCGGATACATGATTTACTTGTTGAGATGCATTTTGTAGTTTGCACTGAAGTTCATTTCTTGTGTGTTTATTGCTCTAATTAAAGTATTCTATATATCTGGTAGAATTAAACCCTGGTTCCTGTTGAGGTTATTTTTGGAACGAGCGACTGTAGCAGCTTCTTTGAAGATTCTGGAACAGTAGTTTTCCTCTATATATGGCATAAGACTTTTATTCCATTCAATAATGTGGTTGGTTGTAGAGAGTGGGAAAAAAGGCCAGAAATATCTTGTCTCTGTTGTTTCTAACATAGCTCACTTCGAAGCTTCTAGACGTCTGACCAATGTAACTTAGACCACAGGAACAAGGGATGTTATAAACTCCTGCATGTTTGCAGAAAGGATTGAAATCTTTTGGTGATCTTAGACATTTCTGGATAGTTTCAACTGGTTTGAAGGTCACTCTAATATTGTGTGGTTTTAGGAGGCGAGCTAGTTTTTTGGAGATGTGGAGATGGTACCAACGTATGGAATAGTTATAGTAGTTATATATTGGGTGTCATCACGTTGTCTTTGTGGTATATCAGAGAAGAGAATCTTGTTAACAATTCCTCTAGGGTAGCCATTTAGGAGTAAATCGTTTGATATTTTATTTAATTCTTCTTGTAGATCATTATGGTCCGTGGTGAATTGTGCAGCTCTTTTCTTTAGCATATGAATAATGCTGAGTTTTTGGGAGATGTGGTGTGATGAGCTAAAGTTTAGATAATGTCCGGTATTTGTTGGTTTTCTATAAACTGATAAGTTGACAATGTTATTTTCTTTTTTCTTTATTATGATGTCTAGGAATGGTAGTTGTTTGTCCTTTTCATGATCAAGTGTGAATTTGATAGTATGGTGGAACATATTGATTTTGTTTAGGTAATCTAATAGCTCTTCCTTTTTGTGGTTCCAAATGATAAAGATGTCATCAACATATCTGAACCATGCATTAGGTTTTGGATTAATTTGAGATAAGATTTTACTTTCAAGATCTTCCATAAATAAGTCAGCACAAGAGGGTGAGAGGAGGGGGGGGCTTCCCATAGCCAATCCGGTTAATTGTTTGTAAATTGTTTTCTTCCATACGAAATAGTTAGAAGATAGACAGTGGCTAAACAATGAAGAGACGTCTTGTGGGAATAAATTCTCTAAGATGTTGATAACTTCAACCACTGGAATGTTGGTAAACAGGGAAGTGACATCAAGGCTGGAAAGTATATCATTTTCAGAGATAGAGATGTTTTTTAATTTTTCTATAAAATGTTGAGAGTTTTTAATATAAGTATCTGAATCTACAACAACAGATGTGTTGTTGTAGAATTTTAGCTAGATATTTTGATAAATATGTTGGAGAGTTGTTAATTCCATCCACTATTGGGCGTATGAGGAGCCATCCTTATGTACTTTTGGAATGCCATATAGTCTAGGAGTTAGAGGATGCATAGATTTTAATTTTTTAATTAGATCTGTAGGCCAGTTTGTCATCTGATGTAATAATTCATTGGTATCGTTATGGTTTTTTAACGTACAATCTGTATTAAGTACATTAGACAGATGTATCCGATAAAAAATTGTTGAGTTCGTCTTCATAATCTTTTGTGTTTAAGATGACAGTGCTGTTCCCTTTGTCCACCTTAAGTATGATGATGTCTTTGTTGTTCTTTAAGTTAAGTAGAGTTCTTTTTTCCATAGGGGTAACACTGGTGTGAGATCTCTAAACAAAATCAATATGTTCCACTATACTATCAAATTCACACTAGATCTTGAAAAGGACAAACAACTACCATTCCTAGACATCATAATAAAGAAAAAAGAAAATAACAGTGTCAACTTATCAGTTTATAGAAAACTAACAAATACTGGACGTTATCTAAACTTTAGCTCTTCACACCACATCTCCCAAAAACTCAGCATTATTCATATGCTAAAAGAGCTATACAATTCACCACGGACCATAATGATTTACAAGAAGAATTAAATAAAATATCAAACGATCTACTCCTAAATGGCTACTCTAGAGGAATTGTTAACAAGATTCTCTTCTCTGATATACCACAAAGACAACGTGATGACACCCAATATATAACTACTATAACTATTCCATACGTTGGTACCATCTCCACATCTCCAAAAAACTAGCTCGCCTCCTAAAACCACACAATATTAGAGTGACCTTCAAACCAGTTGAAACTATCCAGAAATGTCTAAGATCACCAAAAGATTTCAATCCTTTCTGCAAACATGCAGGAGTTTATAACATCCCTTGTTCCTGTGGTCTAAGTTACATTGGTCAGACGTCTAGAAGCTTCGAAGTGAGCTATGTTAGAAACAACAGAGACAAGATATTTCTGGCCTTTTTTCCCACTCTCTACAACCAACCACATTATTGAATGGAATAAAAGTCTTATGCCATATATAGAGGAAAGCTACTGTTCCAGAATCTTCAAAGAAGCTGCTACAGTCGCTCGTTCCAAAAATAACCTCAACAGGAACCAGGGTTTAATTCTACCAGATATATAGAATACTTTAATTAGAGCAATAAACACACAAGAAATGAACTTCAGTGCAAACTACAAAATGCATCTCAACAAGTAAATCATGTATCCGCGACACGTGTATTGTTTCACGTGCACTACTATTTTGTTATTCAAATAGAATTGTGTTAACGTATAGCTTGTAATTTTCGTTTCTTTGCTTTCCTGATTGTACCCTGAAGACACCGACAGCACAAGCCTGTGAAGCGTTGGTAATTAAATTAGTTATTCACCTACACTTGACCAATATCTAAATAATAGTTAATTTTCATTAATCTTTGTGGTCAAGAATTAACAATTGCTGCATAAAGAAGAAGTTCCACTTCGTCCGATCGTTATGGCAGATTCTCCCCCACATATCTGTTAGCCAAACACCTTGCCAACCTACTAAAAGGAAAAATCAGACAATCAGAGTCTTATTTAAGGAACTCTCAACACGTTGAGAAACTCAAGAACGTTAAGCTATTAAAAACAGACATAATGGCCAGTCTGGATGTGGTCTCCTTATTTATGAACGTTCCGGCTGAGGAGGTCATAGACATTATAAAAGATCTCTTTCCTAGGGATATCACACAACTTTTCCATCACTGCCTGAAGTCCAATTTCTTTAAAGTCAACAACATTGTTTATCAACAATTGGAAGGGCTAGCCATGGGTCCTGTCACCACCATGTGCAGACTTGTTCATGGAGAAATTAGAAAATGAAATTCTAGCCAACATTGTTCGAAAACCATCGGTCTGGTGGAGATAAGTAGATGATGTTTTTATCATTTGGAAAGAAAAAATAGAAAGCTTGCATGTGTTCTTAAATAAAATCAACTTATTTCACAACAAAATCAAATTTACTTTAGAATTGGAAAACAATCAACAACTCCCTTTTTTTTTTCAGACAAGAGAATGATAATATTATACTATTAAATAATCTTTTTATGATTTTTTCCGCTATTAATTTTGTATTTAATGATAATATTAAACTTACTATATATAGAAAACCAACAGATACTGGACGGTATCTGCATTTTACTTCCGATCATCATCATAAACAAAAATACAGCATCATCCATATGTTACGAAATAGAGCCCAAAACAAGCCTCACAGACGAAGAAGATGTATGTACAGAACTTTCTCAAATATAAAATTCGCTATCTCAAAATGGTTATCCTCTAAACATAATCAACAAATTGCTTTATAAAAATAACCTCCAACAACAAAAGATAGCAACTCAGTACGTTTTATCCATAGTCATCCTCTATGTTGGTTCATTCTCCACTAAAATAGCTAGAATTTTGAAGCCTTACAACATCAGAGTTGTGTTTAAACCGACTGCAACCAGTAGACAGTTTTTAAGATCCCCTAAAGACAGCATTCCATTTTTCAAATATGCAGGTGTTTATAGAATACCATGCACTTGTGGACTTTCCTACATAGGCCAAACTTAAAGAAGCCTGGAAATTAGACAGGAGGAACACGTCGGAGATGTAAATCACAACAGAACAGATACCTCAGGTTTGGCGCGTCACTTCTCAACTTCTAAGCACGCAATAGATTGGGAAAACAGCTCAATGCCATATATAGAGAATGATTACAGATGTCAAATATTCAAAGAAGCAGCAGTGGTCCTACGAACAGGAAATAACCTGAACAGAAATAAAGGAGCAGTATTAAAAGATACATGGAAAAATCTGATTAATTCATTAAGTATAGAGGAACTACAGTACGCTAAAAACTATGTAATGCGTATTCACAATAATGACTGAAGCATCTCACTACATGCATACATTGTCATGCGAGCTGTCAAATTTGGTTGCCTAACCCTTGTAAACAGTTACTGTATTCTTTCATTTTTTTGCATTTATTATTATTTTTTTCACCTTTTTTAGTCTTGACAAAGCTAGACACTATGCTAGTGAAACTAATCAGCATTCTTGTACATATGTGTATTAAACCGATGGTCTTATAATCAGAATAAGTTTTTGTGTTTATTACAGTATATAAAGACCAAATACGAATAGTCTAAAATTGTCAAGGCTTTGTCGAAAGAAGGAGAGTGTTTTAAATACATCTGCGCAAAATTTCCAGGATTATCTACAGCAAAATTGAAAGAAGGTATTTTTATCAGCTCGGACATCGGGAAACGTATGAAGAATAAACTGTTTGAAGAAAAAATGGCAACTGTTGGAAAAAAAGCATGGAAAGCTTTGAAAGAGGTGTGACCAAATTTTTAGGAAATCACAAGGACTCCAACTATAAAATGATTGTGGAAAACATACTATAGCAATTCAAGGATTTTGGATGCTCCATGAGCTTAAAAGTGCACTTTCTCAAATCTCGTTTAGACTACTTTCCTGAGAATCTGGGAACTGTTAGCGAAGAGCAATTCCACCAAGACATCAAGGGATGGAAAGAAGGTATCAGGGCAGGTGGAATGTCAACATGATGGCAGACTATTGCTGAATGTTGCACAGAGGCGACCCGGGAAAAGAATTTCACAGAAAAAGTTCAAAAAGAAGCTTCGAAGGAAAAAGAAAAAGACACCCCAATGAAATATAAAGTATGCACTAATGATTGATTTTTAATTACTTTAATTAAAAATTTTTTTTCAAATACTTTCATTTCAAAAATGTTTACAGAAAATTTTCAATACTGTTATTTTACTTAATACAATATGTTTTAAAGCTATTATACTATAATAGTGAGATCCATTTTGTGAAAAATCCTTATATGAAAGAGAAAAATGGAAGAGATATTTGAAATCGGCAGTCAAAAATAAATCAGAAACATTTAATAGTTTCCAGACAACTTTTCATCGCTCGAATTTTGCAGGCCTGTGTTATTTAACCCTGTAAATAACAGTACAATTAAAAAAAAAAAAAATGAGAATACAATACATATCCACTCAGTGGAGACTACAGCAAACACATGACTCTGTCGGTGGTTGGCCAATATGCTAACTCTGAAACACAATTTCATTAGAAGCTTTTGCTCAGATTGTCCAATAAGCCCTGCTTGGCACTAACATTTCAGTAGATGCTCTCCTGTTATCATTCATAACTTCAGGAGAGGATCAGCATAGGTTGGATCTATATAAGTCAGACGCTTGACTGTACAGTCAACATAACAAATTTTCCTATTATTTATTTCACACTCCTACTTTATTTATTTGCTTGACTCTTAACAGTTGTATTGCTTATGCCAGATGTGTCCTAACTAATTCTCATTCGCTATGAGCTCTTTTCACTCCAAGCTTTCTACAATTACCTGCCTAGTTCCACATATATCCCTTTTTAAATGTAAAGGTGTAAAATTCCTATTAGGGTTATTATTACGGGCAACTCCAAGGAGTCCTTAGACTCATCAAGGAAAGCCCTAACATCATGTCAAGAACAACTATCTGATATTCACACAGTATCTATCATACCTCGCCTTGAACTCATTCACAGTCATGGCACGCACAACAGACTCTGGCAGCTTATTTCACTCATTCACCAATCTCCAAGTAAAAAATCTAGCTCTAACACCCTTGCTAACCACACTCTTGCCCGGCTTCCATGTATGGCCCCTAGTCACAGTCCTATTCTCAAAAATATCTTCTGAATTAATCTTATAGAAACCCTTCAGTAATTTGAATGTCTCAATCATATCACCCTTTTCCGCCTATCAACCAATTTCCACAAATCCTCAACCTGTTCTTATAAGGTTCATTCCATAGACCTGCTATCATCTTGGTCACTCGCCTCTGGATTCTATCCACCTCCATCAAGAAGAAACCCTGGCACCCAAATCTGGGCACAGTAGTCTAGATGGGGTCTTATCAAGGCTCGATACAGAGAAACAAACCTGTTTGTCTCTGCTTGTTAAAGTATTTTTCAGCAACCAAGTGATTTGATGAGCCGATTTAGCCACTTTTGTGATGTGCCCCCTAAACTTCAACTCCCTATTCACCAACACTCCCAAATCCCTGGCCTCTTCAATCTCCTGAAGTACAGTTCCACCAATGTGATATACTGCTGCTAATCTTTTCACCCCAAAATGCATAACCTTACACTTCATCATAAAAAATGACATCTATTCTTCTTTGCCCAAAACCCATTATGCAAACTATCCAAATCATCTTGCAAAATTTTGACATCCTGTGAAATTTTGACTCACTATTGCTCTACCCAACTTTGCATCATCAGCAAACAAATGAACACTTCCTCTCAGATCCTTTCCTATATCATTTATTTAAATTAAGAGGATATTAAATCCCACATTGTTTTAAAACCGAATAAGAAACTCAAAGATTGAAATCAGAGAGTTTCATGCCGAATATATAGTAAACTATAAAAATATCGGCGATTACTAGTGTGAGCTAATGCAAGTAGTCCTAGTACGTAGTACAATACCGGGCAACTCGTTGCAAAGGTGGGTAAAGTTCTGATCGCTATTCTTGGTATTTTCCATAATGTAAAAACACATTTCCTAGGAAATGTATGCTGTTATTACATTATGGTGGTTTCTGCCTTTTTTGAGGCTTCATCAGTGAGTAGCTAGACCAAATTAATACCAAAGGATATAGCGAAAAGAACTTATATACTCTGCTATCCGAGTTGTCCAAAAGGTGCACCCTTTAAGTTACTTAAATATAAAGAACCAACAGGCTTCATTTCAGCGATATAAACATTATTTAAATTAAGTTACCATTATCCTTATCCCATTAATTTAAATAATGTTTATATCGCTGAAATGAAACCTGTTGGCTCTTTATATTTAAGTAACTTTCCTATATCATTAATGAACAAATTGAAAAGTAGTAGTCCAAGAACAGAACCCTGCGGCACACCACTAGTCACAGGCCGTCTTTTGGACTCTACTCCTGAATAAACCACTCTCTGATATCTCTCCATCAACCACCCTCCTATCCATCTCACCAACCCTATATCCATCCCCATATGCTGCAGTTTACTGATTGGAATTCCATGTGGTATCCTGTCAAAGGCCTTAGCAAGGTCCAGTAGAATCACTGCAAACCCATTACCCTTATCCAGTTCAGCCATCACTGTGTTATAAAATGTGAGGAAGTGACTGAGGCATGATCTACCTTCACAAAACGATGCTGTCCCCCATACAGTATCCCATTTTCATCTATCCAATCCTGTATTTTTCTCTTGACTATTTTCTCTAAGACCTTGACAATGATTCCTGATATGCTGATCGGTCGGTAATTTACAACAGCAGTCTTGGAACCTCCTTTATGCAGTGGAACTATTTTCCTCTCTTTCCACCCCCTCGGGACTAACCCAGACCAAGACTCTAATTAAACAAAATGGTCAACGGCACTGACAATTCTTTGGCCGCTTCACGTATGACACGAGCAGGTATACCATCCAATCCCACAGATGTATTGACATTGAGATTTTGTAATAGACTATTCACCTCCACTTCATTCACCACAATTCCCGTACAAGTTATTGGTTCATTCATTCCTGCAATGTCACCACCAAGATGATATACTCATGCAAAGTGCTCACTCAGTAGTTCAACTATATCGACTGATTCGGTTACCTCCCTACCATTCTTTAAAATCATTCTGCCATATACATTTTTTCTTTTACTTGTAACATATCGAAAAAACTGTTTGGGTTTCTCTTTGGCCTGCATAGCTAATGTTCTTTCATAATCCGCTTTTGCTTTTCTTACCACACTCGTTACCCTTCTGGCCTGCGCTTTATACTATTTGTGTGACTGCCGGTCACCTTTATTCTTAAATTCCCTCCACAGTTGTTTCTTTATTTGCAGCTCAAGCTTAATGGTGTCATTCATCCATTTAACCCCTACTTGATTTATTATTCGGACTTTAGGTATACAGTCAGCCATTGCCTCATGCAAACACTTCTTAACTGCCTCCCATGCACTATCAACATCCAGCCCTTGCAGTTTTACACGCCATATCGCACTGAATCAATGAAACTCCTAAGCTTCATACTTACCAGCCCGATAATTCCACATGTACCGTCTTAATTATAAATTCCACACCTTTAGCCACCTCCCAAGTCAAGACCCTATGATCACTCTCACCAAATGGTGGCAATGTGGTCATATTCGTTACAGCCAAATTCTCAGATGCAACTAATTGGTCAAGCACTCTCTGATCCCTAATATTTTCCATTATATGCTATCACAGATAGTTATCCCTTAATAACTGCATAAAATCCAATTCCTTCCTCCCATGTGTCCTCTCCTCCTTCCAATCAATGTTACCATAGTTGAAATCTCTCATAATAATCACCCTCCTTCCACTCATTTCTTCTATTTGCTTATGCATACTATCTCCAGCATCTATTCCATCACCTGGTCTAAAGCAGCACCCAACTGTATATTTTGTTCTGCTAGTCTCAATCTCACACCAAATAGCCTCAAATGTGCTCTTTTCTCTATCCTGCAGTTCCACTTCTATTCTCCTTGGCTGTAGCTCATCAGCTATCATCAATAACACTCCTCCCCCCATTTTATTCTCCCTATCACTCCTGAACACACCATACCCATCACATTCAATCCCACTAACTATATCATCTTCTGTCAGCCATGTTTTACTAATGCCAATAACCTGTGGCCTGGAAGTGCCAACCAAGGCCAAAACTTCTACCTTCTTGTTCCTAATACTTCTGGCATTAGTATACATGAATTGCAGAAGCTCATTTGTCCCATCCCTATTTTGATGCCTTATAATAACTATCCCATTCTGATTTGTTGTCCTTTGTACTCACTCGGACATATTACACACACATTCATACACTCAACTGTCTCCCTAAAGTCTGCATATCTACTTCCCCCCCCCCCTTAATACCTCTAGTTTCCCTGATTCTGCACATCCACTTCCACTTCATTCAACACCTTTTCAAGTCTCCGTACATCAAATCCATTCAAATGTAAACCATCCATCATATATAAATCCTTTTGCCCATCAAACTCACTCCACAGTTACTTGTTATTTGTTGTACCAACTAACTAATAATACTTGTTACTGAGTGTACCAACAAACAACACACTTGTTATTTGGTACACTCAGTAAACATTTTTGCCAACACTCCAGCTGCCGATTTGCCCTGTGTATCGCTCCGCATAATTGTGCAATCTCATTCATCATCTGTCTCATCATTTTTATTATCCGTTAATTCATTCATTCATTCTGTATGTCTACCTTTGTTCTCACTTTCAACGCCACTCTCACAGCTATCTGTTACTACCTCGCAAATATCACTATTATCCTCCTAACACACCCACAAATTCTACACCACTCCTCCTGCATAATCCGCGCATAAAGTCATTAGCAATTTTGGCCCTCCTATACTATTCACTGTCATACTGCAGCAACAGACTCACCATCCTAACTCTCTCACTCTTCTCTTTTGCTACCTCAAGTAATTCCTTCAAATCCTCTCTCATAGCCATTTTGTCTCCTTTCAAATCATTCATTCCTGCTACCACTATCAATTCTTTCACCCTCTGATTTTGCATTCTAATTGACTCGCTTACATCCTTAACGTTCGCACCAGTTGGCACAATTTTGTTAAACTCTCATCTATCACATCTCTTACTAAAGAATCTCCATACAACACTCACTCTTTTATTTTGTTTATACTCACTATCATACTCTTATTTTTCTTATCATACTTTTGCCATTTGTTAGTTGGTACACTCAGTAAACATTTTTGCCAACATTCCAGCTGCCGATTTGCCCTGTGTATCGCTCCGCATAATTGTGCAATCTCATTCATCATCTGTCTCATCATTTTTATTATCCGTTAATTCATTCATTCATTCTGTATGTCTACCTTCATTCTCACTTTCAACGCCCCTCTCACAGCTATCTGTTACTACCTCGCAAATATCACTATTATCCTCCTAATAAGGAGGAGAATAGTCCTTAACCTTTTTAAACTATATTATGAAATGTATAATAAACTTAGCTTTGGAAGAAAACATTGGTATTAGAATTACAGTTGATGGCAAAAAAATCAATAATCTCAGATTTGACAATGACCTAATAGCAGAGAATGAACATCAGTTACAAAAATTAACACATAGAGTTTCTAAGGCACTAATTGATTATGGATTAAAGATCAGCATTCACAAATCAAAAACAAAGTCTTCGGGCAATAAGCCTATGAAAATTTCAGTTAATGATGAAAAATTGTAAGTAGATCCACCTACTTGGGAAGTGTACAGCAAAGAGATGACCAATCTAAACAGATATTAAAGCACACACATTGCTAAAGCAACTATTGTCCTTCAGAACTTACAGCTACTTTGGAAGGACAATAAAATACAATTAACTACAAGAATGTACCTCATCGATACCCTTGTTAGTTCTTTCTTATTATACAGATGTGAGAGTTGCACACTGCTAAAGGAAGATGACAAAAGATTATTGGCCTTCTAGATGCTACAGAAAACTTTTGAAGATACCATACACAAATCACATAACAAGTGATGAGATTAGAAGGAAAATCTGCTCCCTTGTCAGAACAGAAGAGAATATCACCTGGACAGATAATATTAGAAAATGGAGTAATTCTTCATTCTTTATCTTGTTAAGGAGATCCCAACACAGAAATATCTGAAGAGACTATGGGTGAAGAAGAAGAAGAGAATGCACTATAGTTCAACCTATAGTGCCATGGATGAGTAGATAGTTCAGAGGAAACTTGTTAGCACTGGATTTGCAAATCTATAGAATGCCCTCTAAGAGGGACAACCTATTTCCAGACAGTAACAGAAGAAAGGAATGAATGAACAAAAATGAGAAAAATTCACCCTGCAAGTATGAAGTTAAACTGTGAAAGAGCGTTGAATTGCTGTTGCATGTTTTCGAAAATTTAGAAGACAGCATAGTTGTCTGCACTCTATAGCTACAGAAACCAAATGCTACCATCAACGCTAGTAGACCTAAGCAGCTATACCGTGTGAAATGGGAGGCATTGGAAAATGAAGCTGTGAGGAAGAAATTTACAGATAACATCTCCTCCAGGTTCAAAGAGATTCCCAGACATACTGCAGATGCACTCTATAGCTACAGAAACCAAATGCTACCATCAACGCTAGTAGACCTAAGCAGCTATACTGTGTGAAATGGGAGACATTGGAAAATGAGGCTGTGAGGAAGAAATTTACAGATAACATCTCCTCCAGGTTCAAAGAGATTCCCAGACATACTGCAGATGTTGAGGAGGAGTGGGAGTTGTTCAGAACAGCTGTCACTGCCTCTGCACTCTCATGCTGTGGCAAAAAGCAGCTCGGCATGGTGACAGGCAGTGAGAAAAGGACACCTTGGTGGAACCAAGAGGTCCAAAAAGCTGTCTGGGCAAAAAAAAGGAGGCCTACCTAACATGGCTTAGGGCAGGGGTCTTCAATGCATGGCCCACGGAGCTCTTTGCCATGGCCCACCAGCCATTTTGAAAAAATAACTACTTAACATTAAAACGCGATTAAATAAAAAATAATTTCAATGAAGCCCGTAGGCCAATAAGCTATACTACAGTATTTAGAACTGTAAGATGCTTTCTAGATTCATAAGGAACACTGTGCATTTGATACTTTACATAAAATCCTATAAAAATAAATATTAAATAGACATGCTTCTTCAGCCATCTATCAGCGCCAAGCAGTACTTAAGTACTAGTACTAACGTCGCAGGTAGATGGCTGAAGCAGTAATTCGTTCGAGTGCACTGTCTAGTGCCTTCTAGATACATCTCGTAGGTTCTCGATACTTCATTATTTTCATGTAAATACAAGAGGATCTCATCCACAGTCAGTCAGTCAGTCAGTCATGAACAGTGTGATATTCATGTATAAGTGCACGCAGTTTCGTCATGTCAGTCATAGCCTATTGTGGTTTTATATTGCCAGACTTTTTTTCATTAGTGTGAGACATATTTAGAGTGGATAATAACCGTTACACAGCCATTTTGGATCATTTTTTGGGTTGGCCTTCCATCACTATGGCGTCTACAAGTAAAAAGCATAAATCAAGTGATTCTTTAATGAAAAGTGGCTCAATTGGTACTTTTTGTGTCAATAGACGATAAGCCAGTGTGTTTAATTTGTCGTGAGTCAGTGTCAGTATCAAAAGAATACAATAAAAAAAGGCCCGATGAGACAAAGCATGCTTCCAATTTCGATCACCTTCGGGCAGCTTCATGTGGACAAAGTGAACCATCCCCAAATTGATTTAAAATGCCAGCAAGGTACGTAAAAGACAGAGGGAAGAGAGCAAAGCATGTGTCAATGTAAGTTATGTAATAGTTGAAAAAATTGCTAAAAAATCAAAAGCCTTCTTGGACAGCAAGTTTGTGAAAGAGTGTCTCATCACTGCTGGGGATATTCTGTGTCCAAATAATAAGGAAGTGTTTAAAAAAACGAGTTCGTCTGGGGTAACTGTAGCATAACATGTCAAAGAATTTGCCAATGACATTGAAGGAACTTTAAAAAAATGGTCGTCTGAATTTAGTTCATATTCACTTGCTTTGGACGAGAGCATAGATATGAAGGATACAGCACAACTGGCTATCTTTTTCCGTGGCATTGATCAGCAATTCAATGTGACAGAAGAACTGCTAGCACTCGTATCTATGAAGAGAACGACGAAAGGCACTGATATTCTTGAAACCACGAAGAAAACGCTCCAACATTTTGACCTCAGTTTAACCAACCTCAAGGATGTGGTAACTGACGGTGTCCATGCTATTGAGAAAAAATGAAGGGTTTGTTGCATTGCTATGGAAAGAACCAGAACTAGAAGGAAAAGATTTTATACATTACCACTTTTTAATCCACCATGAGAAATGAGAATTTGTGCGTGAAAACTATCGGATTTGAGAATGTCATGAAAGTTATTGTATCTGTCGTCAACATTATTAGGGCAAGAGAATTGAATCATCGTCAATTCCAAGAGTGCAAAGTGGATCAGGCGATGTGGTTTATTATAGTAATGTGCATTGGTTGAGCAGAGGGAAGGTTCTTAAAAGAGTCTGTGACTTAAGGAGCAAAATACAGCAGTTCATGCAAACCAAGGGAATCCGATTGCAGAATTTAATGATCAGAAGTGTATGACAGACATATCACTGCATGTGAATGACCTAAATATGCAGCTACAATCCAAAGATCAACTGGTGCACACTCTGTTTGATCACATCTAGGCTTTTGTGGCCAAGTTCAAACTTTGGGAGGCACAACTTGCAAAAAAAGACTTAACTAATTATCAGCTTCTCAGTGAATCAAACTGTTCGTCTCTTGATGAATATGCTACAAAATTAGCCATGTTGCGAAGTGAGTTCGAAGAGAGATTTAGTGATTTTCATAACCAACAGTCTTCTTTAGATTTATTTACAATGCCATTCAGTGTCAATGCTGCTGAAATGCCAGGCTCAGTACAAATGGAGCTGCTTGAACTCCAAAACAATTCTTCTTTGAGAGAAAAATTATTCAATGTGCCCTTGCTTACATTTTACAAAGACTACATTTCTGAGGACGCATTCCCTAATCTTTGCCAGCATGCTTTGGAGATGTGCACTTTGTTAGGAAGCCCATACTTATGAGAGCAGTTCTTCTCCAGAATGAAGCATGTGAAGTCCAAGACAGGAACTCAGATTACGGACCAACATCTCGAGAATGCTCTGCGCATAGCGACTTCCAACATTGATAAGCTGGTCAAGGAAAAACATTGCCAAGTTGCCCGTTTACATTGTAAAAAAATGAATTTCTTCATTAAATTATCTTTTTTTCAAGTATTGATTGTATTTACTTAACATGAACCTGACTGCTACCTACACTCTTAAAGCTCAGTGTTTATTTTTTTTAATAGGATTTTATGTAAAGTATCAAATGCACAGCATTCCTTGTGAATCTGGAAAGCATCTTACAATTCTAAATACCACTTGGTATAGCTTAGTGGCGCGGGGGGGGTTCACTGAAATTTTTAATGCAGCCAGCACTGCCTGAAAGGTTGAAGACCCCTGGCTTAGGATCAGGTCACCTGAGATGCATTTCCGGCATACTGAGGTGCAAAAAGCTGCTGCTGAGGCAGTAAAGACAGCAAAGGAGAGGGCTTGGGAAAAGATTAGACTCATCCTATGCAAATGCAAACAAGGTATTCCGGCAGACCATCTGCTGCCTTTGAGGGAGGAAATCGTGCACAGCAAGGGCAATTAAGGCCTCTGATGGTGCACTTTTAACAACCGAGAAGGATATCCTCCACAGATGGAGGGAATACTTCAAGAGCTTTCTTAACCCAGGTAGCCTGGCAGCTGTGGACATCCAAGAGATGCAGATCGGGGCGATGACTAGTCTCACAGCAGAAGAGGTCCATTTAGCAATAAAATCGGGCAGGGCTGCTGTGATAATGAAATTCAGCCCGAAATGCTAAATGCCTTAAATCGAGACGTGTTCTCTGGCTGACTCGAGTGTGTCAGGCTGCTTGGATATCTGGGCGAGGACCAAAGCAATGGCAGACAGGCATAATAATACCAGTCTTCAAGAAGGGAGACCAGAGAGATTGCAGCAACTATCGTGGCATCTCTCTGCTCAGCCTGCTTGGGAAAATATATGCTAGGTGCTTGAAAAGAAGGTGCAGGAGCATAGTTAAGCCAAAGTTCCAAGAAGAACAATGTGGCTTTCATCCTGGTAGAAGCACAACTGATCAAATCTTCATTTTAAGGCAAGTCTTTGAGAAATCTTGGGAATATGCCAAGAATGTCTACACATGTTTTTGTGGACTTGGAGAAGACAAATGACCAGGTTCCTCAGGATAAGCTTTGGCAAGAAATACAGGAGTATAGAGTGGATGGCCAACTATTAGCTGCCATCAAGTCCCTGTATGAATGGCTGGTGTTTTGTGTCAGGGTAAACAGCACAAAGTCTGAACCTTTAACAGTCTCCATTGGTCTCTGCCAAGGGTGTGTTCTGTCACCCCTCCTTTTCATAATATTTATGGACTGGATTGATAGGCACAGCCGAGGCAGTGAATGTGTCAGAATTGGAAGATGTACCATTGGAAGTCTGTTTTTGCAGATGACCTAGTTCTGCTTAGCTCTGCCACAGATGACCTCCAGCAGACCCTGGATAGGTTTGTAGCTGTTTGTGCAGAAGCCAGGATGAAGATCAGTGTGGCCAAAACGGAAACATTTGTGGTCTCAAGATCACCATCCCAGTGCACTCTACATGTGAGTGGAGTCCCACTGAGTTAGGTGGAGAAGTTTAAATACCTTGGGTCCATATTCACAAGTGATGGAAAGTGGGATATAGAGCTAGATAATCGAATTGGATCAGCAAGAGCAATATTGTGGGAGCTTTGTTGTTCGGTAGTATTGAAGCTAGAGTTGAAGGCAAAGCTGGCTATCTTCAATACAGTCTGTGTCCCCATCCTTATTACCTATGGTCATGAGAACTGGGTAATGACGGAAAGAATGCAGACACGAATCCAAGCGGCTGAAATGAGGTTCCTTATAAGGGTTGCAGGGCTGACAAGACTCGATAGGATTGGAAGCTCTGCAATTCGAGAAATCCTCAATACTCAACCACTGCTTCTCCAAGTTGAGAGATGACAGTTACGATGGTACGGGCACTTGGTCAGAATGCCACGAGGAAGGCCAAGGACTCACTGGATAGACTATATCCAAAACCTTGGGTGGACACATCTGGGAGTCCCACCAGAACACCTGAGCTTGGTGGCAAAGGATCGTGACCATTGGAAGTTGCTCTTGCAGCTGCTGCCTCCATAACCCAATTATGGAAAGGTGGGCCTTGAAGATGGATTGATGGATGGATGGCATAGTTTTTATGTATTTACAGACAATGCCAACAGCAGAAACTAAACATCTGCATGAAATGAAAGCAAGTAGAGTGAAGTGGTGATGTAATAACTCTCTTCTGTACCAAGCCACTACCCCAAACGAGAGAACAACTTGCAATTGTTTGATAGATTTGTGTAGAGTTGATAGTAATTCAGCGTTTTGCTTAAAAGTAATACTTTTGAGCAAAACAGGAAACCTAATTTCTTAGATACTGATGAGTCAATATTTGTAATATGGAGAGAAAGAGAGATTGAAGGTTACAAATTTCATTTTGTCTACAAAAAAAATTCTTTTTGGAGAGAATAAGACAGAATTGGATTTTACTAGCAATGAAATTAAAGTTATCTGAACTCAACTGAAGAGTCGTTTGGTGAAGATCAAAATTTAGGATATTCCAGAAGTTGATTTGTGTAGTGCAACAATCATGAAATCAAAAAGAGATAGAGAAGAATGATGTGCTGACATCAACAAACTGTAGACTGGATTTGTAGTCAACTGAAGGTTTTATATATGAAGGAAAAAAAGTTAGTGAAAGTTATTACCTTCTTTTGGTGCTTTTAAAATAATTTTTGGATATGTTAATAACTAGCTGGCCTCTATTTAATATAAAGAGACAGAAATCTCAATTAATCATGCATTATTATTCTTGTGAACAATCTTCACAAACTTCTTGGAGGGAATGAAGATTTAAAGTAGAATTGGGAATGAATATTTCTATACTAATAATTATATTTCAGCCAATACACTCAGAAAAAAGATATCGATTAGAAGTGGCTAAAACAAGCAAGATTCTTCTAAATAATAAGATGATTTATTCAGTTATCAGAGTTCAGCAAAAGAAGGGGCTGACTACATATAGCATTCAACATTAAACACGAAAATTAATGTTTTGAATGCCAGACATTTTCAAACAGAGCAATGTAGACAAATTATCCACTTCGAAACTTACTTTGGTAAGTTTCAAAGTGGAGAATTGGACAATGACACTATATATATATATATATATATATTTATTTAAAAAAAAAAAAGAGGGAACACTGGTTCTTGTTGGAAATCTAAAAAAGGAAAACTAGAAAATAAATCTAGTCATACAAAAAATATTTTAGGAAAATCTGAAGAAAAGAACAGGTCTAATAATAATGGCAAGTACTTACTATTTTTCTGCTTAACATGCAGATTGATAATTACTAGTACCATGTTCCATTCTAAAAGAATACCAAAATTCACATGAAAAGAACACAAAAGAAATTTTAAAATATTTTAATAACTATGTTACTGTTCTAGTTCATAGGCTTAGATGTTGGATGTTATTTATAACTAATTTTAAACAAAAACTAAATTAAAAAATAATATTTATTAACTGGATTATATTTTGCTAGATTTCAAACTAGTTTCCTCAAAGCAAAACAACATGTTACAGTTTGCATGCATGACAACGAGTAAGTGACATATTCAAAGTGTCATATGTAAAATAGCATTTTGTACTGCTCTGAGGTGCTGGGTTTGAAATCTGCAGAAATATAAACCAGTTAATGCATATCCTTTTATAACTTAGTTTTGTTTGGTATTATAATACCATTAAAATAAGTTATATTCTTTGTAGAACATGTTGTTCATAGAGATATGAACAACATATAGAATCACAGACTCCTTTGTGATTCTATAGCATACAGAGAATTTTAAATAGGAAGTGATTTTTATTGTTCAGAGCAGAATAAAAATGAATATCACAGTGAAAATAAAAAAAAATTGGTAAGAAAGTTATAAACAGCATTAAAATCAACCAAAATAGCAGTCGCACAGGCTACCACCAAACATTGAAATTTAAAACTGTATATAGACTATATAATTGTCTATAAAAAAATGGAAACATTCATTCCAAAATGTCAAAACATTAAAAAAGATTCATGTGGACATAGACCATGAACTATTATCAGCCAAACTAAAAATCAGTCTTAAAAGGAATAGAACAAACCACCAAAAATGAAAAAAAAATAGACATCTCAAAACTCAAAGATAGCATAACCACATCTAACTACTAGAGAGCAATGGAAGAAAACTTAAATAATCTTGCTCTAGATACGGCTTCAGAGTCTTGGAAAAAAAGGTCCAGATATTATTTAAATTAAGGGGGTATTAAATCCCCATTGTTTTAAAACTGAATAAGAAACTCAAAGATTGGAATCAGAGAGTTTCATGCCGAATATATAGTAAACTATAAAAGTATCGGAGATTACTAGCGTGAGCTAATACAAGTAGTCATTTTAGATCAAATAGTCATTTTACATTATGGAAAATACCAAGAATAGCGATCAGAACTTTACCACCTTTGCTGCGAGTTGCCCGAGATTGTACTACGTACTAGGACTACTTGCATTAGCTCACGCTAGTAATCGCCGATACTTTTATAGTTTACTATATATTCGGCATGAAACTCTCTGATTCCAATCTTTGAGTTTCTTATTCGGTTTTAAAACAATGTGGGATTTAATATCCCCTTAATTTAAATAATGTTTATATCGCCGAAATGAAGCCTATTGGCTCAAGTAACTTAATGGTTGCACCTTTTTGACAACTCGTATAGCAGAGTATATAAGTTCTTTTCGCTATACCCTTTGGTATCCATTTGGTCTAGCTACTCACTGATGAAGCCTCAAAAAAGGCTGAAACTGGTCTGGGTAGTGACCTCCCACCATAATGTAATAACAGCATACATTTCCTAGGAAATGTGTTTTTACATTATGGAAAATACCAAGAATAGCGATCAGAACTTTACCCCCTTTGCTGCGAGTTGCCCGAGATTGTACTACGTACTAGGACTACTTGCTTTAGCTCACGCTAGTAATCACCGATACTTTTATAGTTTACTATATATTTGGCATGAAACTCTCCGAATAAGAAACTCAAAAAATCTTTGAGTTTCTTATTCGGTTTTAAAACAATGTGGGATTTAATATCCCCTTAATTTAAATAATGTTTATATAACCGAAATGAAGCCTATTGGCTCTTTATATTTAAGGTCAATATATTATTAAAGAAACAGCAGAAGAGCACTTAGGTTAATAAAGCACCAGGTATAGAGAGTATTCATAAAGAACTTCTGGAAAAAGTAGGAAAGCACAATAAACTAGACGAAATGGTTCAATAAAATACTAAAGGAAGGAAATAACAAACTGAATGGAGAACAGGTCAGATCATACCCATCCACAAAAACATAGATGCCAGCTCTTGAATTAATTACAGGCCAATTATCTTTCTAAGTCACTGTTATAAAATATTTATCAAGATTATTCAACAATTTTCATATTAAACAGGCTAGCAGAGATCTTATGAGGGACAAAAACAAAAAATTGTACCGCTGCTGCTTTAGAGATTTCAAACACACCTTTGACTCAATAAACAGAAGCAAACTCTGGAAAATAGAGGGTTTGACAAATACCTATTAAATTGAATTAAGAATTATTACTCAGAAACAAAAGCAGTAGTAAAATACAAAAATCTAGAAACAGATCAAACAGGAATTAAAAAAGGAGTTATCCAAGGATGTCTGCCCACTGTATCTAAACTAAGTGGTAGATGAAGCACTACAGATGTGTGAAGGCATAACTGTAAATGGAAGAAATATAACACACTTAAAGTATTCTGATGACATAGTTATCGCTACAGACAGTCAAGAAAAATTAGAAAATATTCTGACCAAACAGCATCAAACAAGTAACAAATATGATATGAAAACCAATTTTAGTAAAACAAAACTAGTGGTAATAGAAAGAAAAAGGGAAACAATCCAAATGAAATTAGGAAACAATAATATAGAACAAGTAAAAAAATTCAATTCCTAGGCTCAGTGATCACACTCAAAATCTTGATTATTTGAAACCATAAAACATAGAACCAATAACGAATGGATAACAATGGACAGACTAGGAAAAAAAAAAACAATAAAAGATTAAGTAAAGAACTCAAACTAAAAGATATATAAAACAATGATAATTCTTACAGTACTTTATGGCTCAGAATGCTGGATGATCCTAAGAAAAAAAGAAATGCATACACTGTTTTGGAGATGAAATGTCTAAAAAAAAATCAATAAAACAAACCGAACAGAAAGAAAAACAAATGAAAAAATCAGAGAACTTAACTTTAAAGAAACAATAATTACAATGCTAAAAACAAATCAACTAAGCAGGTTTGGACATGCTTCCAGTAAAACCCAGAAAGACTACCAAATATTATTAAATGGTAGAACTGAAGGACAGTCCAGCAGAGGAAGACCAAGAAAAAAGATGGATTGACAACATAAAAGAAAGCACCCACTTAAACTCCATAACAGAACTGAACAAAAAGACAGCAGACAGAAAGAAATGGTGAAAATTTGTCTTTGAGGAACTCAACCCACCATGAGCAGAAGAGGAAGAAATTCAACAGCAGGTGAACTATACACTCATATATGCAAACATGAATTAAGAAAAGACAAAGAGTGTGTAAAAAAGAAAGAAACCTGTGGGAAGTTTTTGGTATTGAGACCACATAAGCAATTAAAACCCAACCAAAGAAACCAAAAAAATTTGGTTTCTTTGGTTGGGAAACAATAGAAGCACATCAATGACAAATATCATTGATGTACTTCGTTACATCAATGATATTTTTGTCATTTGGTCGGAAATGGCAGATGAGCTGATTGCTTTCAAAGATTATCTGAACAACTTGTATCCCAATATAAAATTCACTCTTGAACTAGAACACATAAAACATTACCGTTCCTTGATATTCTCGTTGAAGTAAACAAAGAAGAAAAAAGGTTATCCTTTTCTGTACACAGAAAACCTACCACAACTGGAAGATTTTTAAATACTACTTCACACCACCATCCATTGCAAAAGACAGGCATAATTAAAACTTTACAAGACAAGAAAATACAATATATCAAGCATGGCAATTAAAAGGAATGAAGAACTGCACCACCTGGAACAGGAACTCACACTTAATGGTTTTGAACCTAAGACGATCAGAAAAATTCTTAATACAACTCCTGCAACACCCTTACTTAAACAAGATTTCAAGAATGCAATCATGCTGGTTTATATCAAGAATGTCATAGACAAAGTAGCTGTGTTGCCGTTGCCCCACGAGTACAACAGAAAAGTGACTTTTTTACCTTTACAAAGAATATCATGAATCCTACATCCACTAAAACCTCCACATCACCCCATGAAAAAACCAGACACCTATGAGATTTAGTGCTCTTGTGGTATTTGTTATGTAGGCCAGACAGGAAGGTCGGGAGAGATCTTCATGCCTGAACACATAGAACGTCAAAAAGAGAAGAGAGCATAAATCAATCCCGCCATTCCACACAATCAATAGTGGTTGTGTGGAATGCATGGGCATGCCAGCAATATGTGCAACATGTGCGACACGCAGAGGCAGCAGGATAGTAAAGGCGCCAAAGATTTCAGGCGAGGAGGAAATCTGTATTTTGTAGTAGTAGACCACTAAGGTGATGTAAAAAGACAACACAATTTGATTACGAACATAAAAATGAAAATATGGTAGATCCTGAAATTTCATTTAAAGTAAATTTTTTTTCTCTGCATAATAGATCAAACAGAATCTTTGCAGGAAAGATTTATTTTATTAAAAGAACATATGAATTCATTTCAGTTTTTGTATTTGTTAAGTACTTCACAAAATAAGGAATATTTATTATCTTGTTGTAAAAAGTTATGATAAAAATTAACATATGAGAATCATTCAGATGATTTATGCAAAGAAATTTTACACTGTCAACCATTTATTTCTAATTTTAAAAACGATATATATCAGATAATTCAGTATATTTATTCAAACGACTTAATCACAGTTTATCCAAACTTTACAATTGCTCTTCGGATTCTTTTGTCATTACCGGTATCTTTTGCATCTGCAGAACGGTCCTTTTCTAAACTTAAAATTATTAAAAACTACTTGGGCTGCACAATGGTACAAGACAGACTTTCAAATCTTGCCATTATATCAATAGAATAAGATAATTTGGATCAACTTGATATACATGATATTATTCGAGAATTTTCATGAATGAAAAAAACTAGAAAAGTTCAATTCAATAAGTGATTTTTCTTTCTGTTCAAATATTTATTTACCTATTTCTTTACACCCGATAATGTTTAATATGTTCCTATTTTATATACTTGTAAGTTTATCTGTTTCTTATTTATACCTATACAAAGTACAAATGACAAAGTGATTTTCTTGCCAAATAAAACATAGTTAGTTTAATTTTGAACCAAAAAATATTTAATATTTTTGTTTTTATAAAATTAAGTTTATCCGTTAATTTATGTAAAACTTCATGAGGTGCAATCCGTAAATGATTTTCTTGCCAAATAACATAAATTACTTTATTTTTTTCCAATTTATTTTTGTTGTCAGTACCCTTCTTGTATGTTTATTGTTTTTTATAAATTTTTTTTTTGTAATTTCTGCTTTTTGTTCAATAAACTTATGTTTAATATTTTTCATATTTCATTTTTACTCACTGATACATTTTTATAAAGTGATTTTTTTTATTGGGGGGAGAGGTATAGGTGCGCCAACTAAAGTTTTGCACACAGGCGTCAGACAATACTGGCACGCCCCTGGTGGAATGATAAGTACTCTGGTAACAAACAAAAATGTCATATATTGCCAAATAAAACATAGTTAGTTTAATTTTGTACCAAAAAATATTTAACATTTTTGTTTTTATAAAACTAAGTTTATCTGTTAATTTACGTAAAACTATATGAGGTGCAATCCGTAAATGATTTTCTTGCCAAATAACAAATTACTTTATTTTTTTCCAAATTATTTTTGTTTTTGTTCCCTTCTTGTATGTTTATTGTTTTTTATACATTTTTTTTGTCATTTCTGCTTTTTGTTCAATAAACTTATGATTAATATATTTCGTATTTCATTTTTGCTCACTGATATGTTTATAAAAAGTGATTTTTTATTGGGGGGGGGGGGGGGGGTATAGGGGAGCCAACTAAAGTTTTGCACACAGGCGCCGGCCACTACTGGCACGCCCCTGGTGGAATGACAAGTACTCTGGCAACAAACAAAAATGTCATATATTGATCGTAACCTGTTTTACAAAAAAATAATTTAAAGAAGCCTCGCAAGTGCTTAGGATCTCTAAACAATGCAATAAAAATCAAGGCTTAATTTTACATCAAGTATGGTCTGCTTTCATAACAAATTTACCATGCATGATACCACAAAAAGTGATAGCAACAACTAGCAATGTTCTACCATGCATACAGTAATGAATTTACTGTATGCGTGCTGGTTTATCAATTATATTTAACAGCTGTGAAGTTATCAAAAACATCTGATATGTGTAATTAATTGTTAATAAGCTTTTGTTGTGCAAAACTTTTATGTACCACTACCCCTGATGATGTAAGTATTACAACGTACAAAACTTGTCAGGTTTTAATTACAGTAAAACTCCAAAGTTACACGGTAGGTGGGACCAACAAAAAGCGCGCAAGTCGAATTCGCGTGACTCGGGAAATAATTTTGCATGTAATTTATATATACAAACATACAATTTGGACCAAAGGTTTACAAAAACACTTATATTTTTTAAGAAATATAATCATAATTGTAGTTTTTCGTACATAATAAAAAGAAAGTTATTTCGATGTCGATGGTTTCATAAAATTTAATAGATTCGTCTGAGGGCATAATGTCTTTTTCTTGTCATGCAAAATTTCTTCATAGCAAGCTAATGATTTTTTTATTCCTTGCCTTGTGGCTACAATTCGTTCCTCGTTAGATTCTATGTCCTCCAAAATCTGTAAACCTTTCTTTTATGATTGTTCCTGTGGATTCTTGTAGATCGAACTTCTTTGCTAGCTCACAAATTTTCATTCCGCCTTCAAAATCCTTAATAAATGTTGAGTTTTGTTTCCAAAGTCAATGTTTTTCTTTTCTTGCTAGCAGTAGAAGAATCAGACTTGCTTCTTTTGGATGACATTATTATTTTTTATGTGATAAAATTTTTATCAAGAACATAACATTAAACAATCGCAAGGTTTGTAGACTATAAAAATCGTGTATGAATGGAGACCACGCGAAACAAGTCAGTGCATGTTCACAGCATGTGCAACACTGGCAAATGCAGCCGGTGCCTGAAAGATACGACTAGTGGTGAGGCGTGAGGCGGGACGGGAATACGTACATATAAGAAACCGCGTAACTCCAGATTCGCATAAGACGGGGTAGCATAAGTCGGGGTATGACTGTACTTATTTTTATTAAACTCCTTATTTATATTATAATGTGGTCTCAATACCGAAAACTTCCCACAGAACTGCTAAACCACAAAAACTTACATTTATATAATAAAGAAACCTGCATGTGCCTAAAATAAAATAGAGAAAAATGTAACAAAACTAAGTTATGTATGTATAAAAGTAACAAAACAAAAGTAATGAGAAAGACTGGTAGGAATATTAGACAATAAATATCACAAAGACAGATGTTCTTGAGGCTAATGAAAAGCTTAGAAATGGAGGAAAGATTACAAGACATAAAAGCTGAAGACAAAGATATTCTGGAAATCTCGACTAATTACTTTGAATATCATCATCAGTTTCTTGCTCTGTATCATCAGGTGTACAGGATAATATGACAATACCAGATAATAAAGTTCACATTAATACTAACGTCATGTCAACAATTTCCCTCCAAATTAGTCTACCACTTGTCAGCACTTCAATATGGTCAGGTCTTATATTTCCTAACCTTCCCTCTTTCATTCTGTTTATTATTATTATTGGCTACTCCAAGCACTATCCAACATTCACACAGTATTTATTGTACTTTGCTTTGAACTCATTGATACTCACAGCACCCACAACATACTCAGAAAACCTATTCCACTCATTCACCACTCTTCAAGCAAAAAATTTAGTCCTGACATCTCTGCTAACTAAACTTTTGCTCAATTTCCAAGAATGGCCTTAGCCCTCCTAATTAAAAATTTCCTGTGTATTAATCGTCAATCATATCACCCCTTTTCTGCCTGTAATCCACACATCTTCATGTGTGGATTACAGAAAAGGGTCACTTGTCTCTGGAACCTCACAACCTCTTCCTCAATTCCAAGAAACCCAGGTGACCAGATATGTATGCAGTAAAGATGAGGTCATACCAAGGCTCTATAATAAAGACGTATAATAACCTACTTGTCAGGGTATTCTTGCAGGTAGACAGATAATGGAGTATGAGTCTTCTGTAGGTGATGAAGTGAGAGGTTACAGGATGGAGTACAAATCTGCCAATAGCTTCCATAATCTCTTTAACATGCATACCAAAGGGATATGCATGTTAAAGAGATTCCTTCATCACCTACAGAAGGCTCATACTCCATTATCTGTCTACCTGCAAGAATACCCTGACAAGTAGGTTATTATACCTCTTTATTACAGAACCTTGGTATGACCTAGTTTTTACAGCATACATATCTGATCACCTGGGTTTCTTGGAATTGAGGAAGAGGTTGTAAGGTTCCAGAGACAAGTGACCCTTTTCTGTAATCCATACATGAAGATCTGTGCGATACATGATGATGTGTCTGATGTGTGCGATATTGATCTTCCCGATGCAGAGAAAAGATACTAGTCCACATAGGATGTTCTGGAAGGGACTATTTTCAAGGCAAAGTTAAGAGACAACTGTTTTTGTCTAAACAATAGAGCAGGTTTATTTGTTTCAACATAAAGACTCTGAATGGGCAATGCAAAAACACCAGTAATTATTTGTATACCCCTCCCTCCTAATGGACAGTGTCCAACCACCAGAGCATGCTCTCTCCCTTGCAGAACTGTAAACCTGGGACCAATAATCAAGCTGTGACCATACAAGCACACAATAAAGGCAAAGTAAGGAATATTGATCTTATCCCGTTCTGCAGAGGATAGAATGTAAAGGATATTCACTACTTTTTTGAACTTGTCTCTAAGTTGATGAATGTACATAAGAATTGTAAGTTTTCTATCAAAGATGAGTCCCAAGACCTTGGCCTCTGGTGCTACTGGAATAACACTTTGTCTCATTCTTAAATATGTATCTGAGTGTAGGATATGTTTTTGGCAGAAGTGTACACAGATAGTTCCCCCCCCCCTAAAAACCTGAACCCATTACTATGAGCCAAAGAAGAGACACAATCAATTGCTTGTAGAAGTCATCTTGCAATCATCTTCATATTGCAGGAGTAACAGTGAATTGTGAAGTCACTGACTTAAAGAGCATTGCCCACTGTGGGAGGAAGCTGATCAGTGATTGAATTAACTTTGACAACAAGGAGTATCATACTTCAGGCAACACTCCCTTCTTGATGATATGGCAGAGATAACATGCTTCCCACTCAGACGTGGAAGACTTGCCTGGAGAGAAAGTTTTAATAAAAACAGGAAAGTGTCCCCTCAGACCAAGATTAAAGAGTTCTTTTAATATGCTGTATCTACAAGCTGTGTTATAAGCTTTCGTCCATGTCAAAGAAGAATATAACCAGATGTTCTAGTTTTAGAAAAGTGTACATTCTTATACATGTTTCGAAATGGACCAAACAGACCACTGTTGATCGATGTCTACAAAAGCTAGATTGTGTGCTGGAAAGAAGTTTGTTGTTTTTTAAGTACTAGAGAAGTCATGCATTTACCATTTTTTCAAATATCTTATAGAGACAACTAGTCAGAGCAATAGGTCTATAACTGTTGCCTTGTGTTGGACTCATTCCAGGTTTTGGGAAGCAATGACAATTGACTTATGTCAAGAATCCAAAACCCTTCCTCTGTAAGTATTTTGTTGTCCCCTGTAAGAGAAGAAGATCCAAAGAATATGATGAAAGATATTTTATTCTCATAATGGATGTCATCAGGTCCCATTGCACAGTGCTCTTTTTAGTTCCTCCTTAACGAATGGCTGACTGTATAGTTCTAGCTCATTTGAAGAAAAGACTAATTGCTGTTTCTCTTGTTGTTCTTTCAATATTAAACATCCAAGAGGATGTGAGGCTGTTCCTGAGATTCTAACAAAATTTTCTCTGAAAATGTCAGCCATAGCTTTGGATTTAGCAACAAGACATCTATTATGATCCAAGGTAGACAAATGGTGCGTTCTATATCTACAATTCATTTTTGGAATTTTATTCCATAGAATTTTTGAATTTTGTGCGATTAACAGATGATGTAGAGCGTATCCAAGATTGTTTTTGACTTTGAAATTTAACATAAGGTGCTTTGGCCTCAGCAAATCCAAAAGCAGTGAGATTTGATGCAGGAGGGCATCCACTAAATATACCCCATGCCGTGTCTTGATCCCTTTTGCCTACTTAGTACTCAAAGTTCCAACAAGGTTTGGATGCAGAGGTAATTGAGATGATGTTTTTGGAATTGTGACAGTTGCTACCTGGACAATACAATCATTACACACCTGTGTGTTGAGGTTTAAGTGCTTGAGGACATCATGTTGGGGACTTAATGGATTGTATACAGCACTCAGAAAGGATTAAAATAGAATTTAATACTTCCTATATTTCATCTCAGTCACTGAGACATCTTCAGGGATTACAAAAAACTAATGTAACATATACACAAATACCACACAATACTAAGCCAACCACATGCATGACTGTAAAGTCCTATCAAGGTGGAGCACCCTCTATGAGTAGTTGTAGGTGGCCTGGAATGTCACATGGGATCTCTGATGATTAGTGTTTCCCAAATCTTAGGAAGCTTAATGCAACTGTATTTATTTAGATTTGGTTGATTTCTGCAGATTCTAAAAATAGTCTCTCTTTTTTGAATTTACTGTGGTGGAGCATGTTGGTTTTTTCCCAATAGATCCTATGGGTTGTATCCAAGACATGGTCAGTCAGGCCTAGCTGAACCATAGTCGTGGTTGCAGATGTATGACTTGTGTTCCTCTAGGCGGATGGTTGCTGATCTGCCTGTCTGTCTAAAGTACACCAGCTTATAGGAACAGGGAACTTTATAAACTCCAGGCACTGAGAGAGGAGGGAGCTGATCTTTTGTAGAACGGATAATGATAGCAAGTTTGCAGTGAGGATTAAATGCGTGTGAGTTGTACTTATTTAAAATCTTGGCTATTTTTTCCGATATGCCATGGATGTAAAGTATGGTGATGGCATTTCTAAACTCTTTCTGAAGAGATGGCTGCGGAATGGGGGAGGAACTGATTATTTTTTTTAATACTGTGATTGCTGTAGCCATTAGAGAGGAAGGTGTTGTGTATGTGGTCGAGCTCAGTTGCAAGGGTGGTTCCACTGGAAAAAAGATTGTGGCCACTCTTGGTTAGAATTTTAATAATGCCATATTGTTGAACGGGGGTGGTGGTGGGAGAGTTTGTGAATGTATCTGCGTGTGTGCATAGGTTTTCTGTATAGAGTGAAGGAAAGTGTACCATTAGGAAGGCGTGTAACTAAGGTGTCTAGGAAGGGTAAACTATTGTTCTTTTCCTTTTCCATCGTAAACTGGATTCTTGGATGTAGGCTGTTGAGGTGACTGAGGAAGGAGTCTAATGTGTCTGGGCTATGAGGCCAAACAGAGAACACATCATCTACATATCTTAGCCAGATAGTAGGTTTGAGAGGGGCTGAGTCTATGGCTCATTTTTCAAAATTTTCCATATAAAAATTGGCAAGAGGGGGGAACCCATGGCAGTTCCCTCTATCTGCTTGTAGATTTTGTTCTTCCAAGAAAAATAACCAGAATTGATGGCAAAGGAAAAGAGATCTAAGATGTTAGAAGGAAAACGTTTTCTAAGAGTGTTAAGGTATCAATTAAGGGAATATTGGTAAAGAGTGAAGAGATGTCAAAGCTTACTAATGTCTGTATTATTTAAGGTTAGATTTTCTATTAGGGTTTTAAAATGGGTAGAGTTTTTTATATAGGATGTGGAAAGCCCAGTGAGGAAGGTCAGAGAGTTAGCCAGCTGTTTTGACAGTTTGTAGCAAGGTGATTTAGTGGGATCTACAATAGGTCTTAGTGGGGAATTAGGTTTGTGGATTTTTGGTAAACTGCATATTTGGGGGTGGGACGAGAACAGAAGGATTTGAGTTTTTTTTGTAATGTCCAATATTCCTTAATTAATAGCTTAACACACTCTTAGAAAACGTTTTTCCTTCTGACATCTTAGATATCTTTTCCTTTGCCATCAATTCTGGTTATTTTTAGTTTACGATGGAAAAGGAAAAGAACAATAGTTTACCCTTCCTAGACACCTTAGTTACATGCCTTCCTAATGGTACACTTTCCTTCACTGTATACAGAAACCTATGCACACAATCAGATACATTCACAAACTCTTCAACCACCACCCCACTCAACAATATGGCATTATTAAAACTCTAACCAAGAGAGCCCACAATCTTTGATCCAGTGGAACCACCCTTGCAACTGAGCTCAACCACATACACAACACGATCCTCTCCAATGGCTACAGCGATCATAGTATTAAAAAAATAATCAGTTCCGTGGCACATCGGAAAAAATAGCCAAGATTTTAAATAAGTACAACCCACACAGCATTTAAGCCTCACTGCAAACTTGCTACCCTTCTACAAAAGATTAGCTCCCTCCTCTCTCAGTCCCTGGAGTTTATAAAGTACCTCGTTCCTGTAAGCTGGCATACTTCGGACAGACAGGCAGATCAGCAACCATCCGCCTAGAGGAACACAAGTCATACATCTGCAACCATGACTATGGTCAGCCAGGCCTGACTAACCATGTCTTGGATACAACTCATAGGATCTATTGGGAAAAAACCAACGTGCTCCACCACAGTAAATTCAAAAAAAGAGAGACTATTTTTAGAATCCGCAGCAGCTCTCAGAAATCAACCAAATCTAAATAAATACAGTTGCATTAAGCTTCCTAAGATTTGGGAAACACTAATCATCAGAGATCCCATGTGACATTCCAGGCCACCTACAACTGCTCATGGAGGGTGCTCCACCTTGATAGGACTTTACAGTCATGCATGTGGTTGGCTTAGTATTGTGTGGTATTTGTGTATATGCTACATTGGTTTTTTGTAATCCCTGAAGATGTCTCAGTGACTGAGATGAAATATAGGAAGTATTAAATTCTATTTTAATCCTTTCTGAGTGCTGTATACAATCCATTAAGCTCCAACATGAAATCTGTTATGCACTTCATTGCCTCATTGATAGGTGTTTGACTGACTCCTGGGGAAAACAGTTCCTATGAAGACATACTGCAAATAACAGGAAAATGATCGCTTCTCTAGATATTCTCTTCGACCAAATGAGAAGAGGAAAAAATGGTAGAGAAGCAAATTGTAAGATCTGTTGCAAAATACCACTGAGTAGGCATATGGAGGAAGATGCCAACTATTATTAAGATGGGAGAGGCTTAGTTGTAACAAAAGTAAGGATGATGTTTCTGGTTTGGAACCAAGTAACCATCCCTACGTATCAGGATGTGCCTTATACCTGTCACTCCCTGATCTTTAGGCTCTGAACATATCTTCTCATCTGAAACATCAAAGAGATCCCCATTCTGATATCACTCACAAGAGAAACAGAATCAGGCCAAATATAATGATTGTCAAGCATTCAGTGAATGATATGACCTCATCCATTTGTGTTTGTGATATAAGACTATCAATATAAGATTATCAAGTATCATCTCATTTAACTCATAACCCAGTAACATATTGTATTGTATATACAATAATAAGGAATCCCACAGATAGGCAAACTGCTACTACTGCTGCCACAGAAGTTTTAGGCAGGATATGATGGAAGAAGCAAAGACTGCCCATTAGGATAGATACACCATCATGGGTAGTCCATCTCCAGTTCTGTCTTATGAACAACAGTGAAATTTCTTAACACAGGGTGCTGACTGTGTTTTAAATGTTTTCTGTAGAAAGAAACAGAAAGACTTTTGTTTCTGCAGAAGAATTTTGATATTAACAGTATTCTAGTGAAACTCATGAAAGTAGCACTGTAAAAATTTTCCTATTGTTTTGGCTTTGTGAACTTGTCTGATTCTTAGAGGTTCAGGGCTTACCTTTGTCAGGTTTATATCTGTCTAATGATTTTGGAAAGTATGGATGACCAGTGTCCATTTCTTCCTCTGGAAAAATGTTCAGTATATCATCTGATGTATAAAGATCATTTAGCAAGTTTAATTTGCTTTCAGTGGTTACTAAAGTATCAATTTTTATGTGTGAGGTGTCTGGTGGTTTATCTTTAAGAAATATCATTGCCATAATTTTTTGGACAATTGGGTTCTCATTGAATGGGACCATTTTTGAAGTTGTTTCAGAAGTGAGACTAGATTATGTGACTGATGTGCTCCACAGAGAAGCACTCATGATCATAAAGTTCAAGAAAGGTAAATTATCAAATAGTGGAATAAATATACGAGTTTGAGATGCTGTTGAATTTTCTTAACTGCCACTTTCTCAGCATAAGAGGATCTCAAGGCAGATGTGGTGGTGACTAACTGCTTTTTTGCATCCTGATATGATATATTTTGTTCTGCTTTAATTTTTTGCATTTTATTTTCATCCTTAAACTTCTGATATGCACAAGAGTAAACTAGATGTTCTCCTTGCCATTTGACATATTTAACTTTCTTTGCAGAGAAAGATATTATGCTCTTTACTACTACATTGGGCACAGGTTAGCCATAACAGGCAGTTTGGACATGTCCATATTTTTGACATTTAAAGCATCTCAGAGGATTAGATATATAAAGCCTAACCAGGAGAGTTGAGATACCTTGCTTTTATAGATGTCAGAGGCTTAGTTGTAACAAAAGTAAGGATGATGTTTCTGGTTTGGAACCAAGTAACCATCCCTACGTATCAGGATGTGCCTTATACCTGTCACTCCCTGATCTTTAGGCTCTGAACATATCTTCTCATCTGAAACATCAAAGAGATCCCCATTCTGATATCACTCACAAGAAAAACAGAATCAGGCCAAATATAACAAGAATATGTATATAAGTTATGAAGATTAGAAGGGGGGGGGTAAGTAATAAGGTGAGATGCTGAGAAGCACAGCTAGCACACAAAGACAGAGGTGAAGCTATTAAAAATAGATAAGTATTAGTAGTGAGGAAAGATATTGTGTTTACTTCATTGCCAATACTGGCCTTTTAAGTTTGCGCTATTCATGCTGATACTTTTTTGTATGATTGTGTGGTCTTTTGTTACAATTTTATTGTCTCGGTATTGTATCTGACTGTATCGATTATATTCAACATGGCAGCCACCAGTTTTAGCAACTCAACCAGCCTACTACCATTTAAAGACATTATTTGTAGCATAGTTGATGATTTTGTTGCTTGTTAGACATGCAGTATGTACACATCCTGTTGTTTAAAAATGTGGCAGGTGCAGAACGAGAATATGTATGTGTACATGATATGTAGACAGTGGATGGTTAAGTATCTCGATTTTAGGATTTAGTGGCAGCAGAGACATAGCTTCAGAAACAGGTGAAATTCAGTTTATGGATACCACTAGTGTCTTGGATTGTGGAGAGAATATTAAAGACATACAAATGGGTTTAACATTGGGCAGATGGAGATGCTTTTTCTGATGGCCATGATGGTGTGAATGTAAATTGAAAGCAGGATGTGTGGAGAGAGAGAGAAAGAGAACTGCTAAGAAAGAAGAAGGAATGAAGACTGAGTTGAGGAGGGTGAATGAAGATATTAAGAGGATGGAGAGGTTTGCTAGTGCAAGAAGAATGAGACTATGTATAAGAGAACGGCATCAGAGAGCAAGAAAAGAGAATGGGGAGAGAGAGAGTAAGAGTGGAAATTGCAGAAAGTTGAGAGATTGTGCAAGCAAGACAAAAGACAGTAATGGAGATTGAGAGAGAGAAAATGGTAGAGTGTGGAAGCAAGGGATGGATAGAAAGAGAGAGAAGAAGGAGAGATTGGAAGCCATAAGAATAAGAAATTCCAGTGAGAGAAGGACAAATGAATTTGTTTGGAGTGTCATATACGGAGATTCAATGATTCGGGTGTGCAGAGTAGAATGCCAGACGAGTGCATGCCTTGTGAAACAATAGAGACAATAGAGAGTGTGGCTGTAGCAGTGAAGAGGGGTGAAAATGTAGAGGAGATGATGGTGATGTTAGGGACAAATGACCTGAGAGGTACCATCAATTGTGTAGTGCAAGATTTGAGGTTGATGTAAGAGATAGTGCAGTAGAAATGTGTCTGAGGAAAGATACTGAGGATGTTAACCCAGTATGATAATGTGGAGTGAAAAGAAGAGTGATGATAATGAATGATAGTAAGAATGTATAAGAACAGAGGTCTGGAATATGTGGAGGCATAGAGCACGTTTCAGGACAGAAAAGAGTTGTATGAAAGAGATGGATTACATTCGAATGCAGAAGGGTGCAGATATTTAGATACTGCTATTTTCTAAGCAAGTGAGTGTGTCGATGCAGGAAAACTAGAACTGCCCAAATGGAATGTAGTAGGAATGGCCGTGTGGGGATAGTGACTTGAGAGGTGAAATGAGAGGATGTACACTATATTACAGAGCCAGAGAGTATGAGGAGAGTAATAATGGCTATACAAATACTGGTAATGCATTGGTTTTTCTGTATAAATGCTAGGAGCATTAGGAATAAAGAGAATGAGTTTGTTGCATTGATTGACTGAGACTCTCCATGGTTTGTTGGTATCAGTGAAACTTGGTTAACTGAGGAAGATGTTCTATCCAGGATAGAAATTGAAAGGTGTAATATATTTCAGCAAGATAAGGAGGGTAAAAGAGGTTCGTGGAGTATTAGTTCATCAAGACACAATTCATCTCCTGATAAGAGATGAATTGTGTCTTGGATTAATCACCGGATTAATGCAACTTAATGCAATAATCACCGGAGTGAATAGAAAAGACCTTTTGATTGTACAGGGCAATTGGAATGCCAAAATTGGAACAGACATCGGTAAAGATTTTCTCCCATTTGTCGGACTGTATGACTATGGGGAGACAAACAAAAGAGGTTTTGAACTGATCAATTTTGTCTTACAAAATGATCTCACCATTACTAATACTCTATTTCTCAATAAACCTTCCAGAAGATGGACATGGACTTCCCCTGATGGTAAAACACCAAATCGACTTTATCCTTGTAAGCACAAAATTTAAAAACTCCATCAACCTCATAAGAACCAGATCATTTCCTGCAGCCGACATTGGTAGTGACCACAATATGGTCATCACAAATGTGAATATGAAAATGAGAGAAATATTACCTACAAAATCAACTCATAAAAGATATAATATAGAAAAATTAAAAGACCCCCAAATAAATACATTATATAAACATAAATTAAAAGAAATTTTTGACACAAGCTTCAAAAAATATAATAATATCAAATCTAAAACCAAATACATCTCACAAAAGATAACTGAAACAGCTGAAGAAATTCTTGGATGCAAAAGGAAAGTTAATAAACTATGAACCTATGGAACTTTGGACCTATGCGATGAAAGAAGAAATTTGAAATCTCATATTAATAGTGGTGACAATAGAGAACAGTATAAAAATATTACCAAGATTATTAAAAAAGAAGTCAAACATGATAGAAACCTTTGGATACTAGATGAATGCAAAAACATAGAAGAGGAATTAAATAAAAATAATCCTAAAAGTGCTTTTCAAATTATCAATAAATTAACCAAACATTTTACTGCAATTAATTGGAGTATAGAAGATGAAAATGGAACTCTCATCAGAGATAACCAGAAAATAGTTGATAGATGGAAACGTTATGTAACCAAGCTTTTTCAAAAGGACCCCCCAGCTGACTGATGATATTTTGGACGGAATTTTGCCAGGAGGTTTGGAGGAAGGAGATTACCCGATATTAAAAGAAGTCATTGCAGTAGTTAGCTCCTCAAAAACAGGAAAATCACCGGGAATTGATGGTGTTACAATGGAACTGATACGTGAAGGAGGCGACATCATCACAGACACCTTGCTAAATTTATTTCAGGATGTATGGAACACAGAGACTTGGCCTTCTGTCCTTGTACCTATTCCTAAAAAGGGAAACAGCAATAAATGTAGCAACTATAGAACAATAAGCCTTATTAGCCATCCAAGCAAAATCCTGTTAAAAATATTATTATTAAGAATTGAAAAGACAATAGAAAGCAGACTATCAGATGAACAAGCAGGTTTCCAGAAGTCCAGACGTACAATTGACCATATTTTTACAATACACATAATGTATTTTAAAAATATAAGGAGAAAAATACATAAAACATAACAAAATAATTTGTCACAACTTTTTAGACCTTCAAAAAGCTTTTGACTCAATATGGCATGAGGCATTATGGAAAAATTTAGAATATTATGGTATAGACAATAAAATCATTAGGATTATTAAATCTTTACTCCTCATCTGATATGAGAATTGAAATTAAAAATTACAGCAGTGAACCATGTGTGTGTGTGTGGGGGGGGTAGCACAGGGATGCATCTGGTCCCCCTCTTCTTTTTAATTGTTTTCTGGAACATGTCATAGATGAAGCTCTTTATGAATATGACACTGGAACAGTAGTTAGCAGACAAAGAATAAACAACTTATTTAAGAGGGAGATGTTAAATCCCGTTTTATTTTATAGCCGGGTACGAAACTCAGGTTGAAATCCATCGACATCCATAGAGTTTCAATGCCGAAAAAACTATCGGCAGAACCAAGTGTAAATGATCGCTTGGATAGTACAACACCAGGGCAACTCCATGCAAAGGTGGAGCAGGCTCCCTCACTAACTTTAATATTCTTTCATAATGTAAAACTCAGCTCCTAAGAGATGTATATATATATTGTTTTACATTATGAGAAGAGGTCACTACCTAGACCAGTTTCAACCTTTTTTGAGGTCATATCAGTGAGTAGGTAGACCTTGAATATCAAGGTTTTAAGTGAACAGAAACTTACATACCTCTACTATCGAATTGCCGAAGTGGTGTACTATATATATATTTTTTTTTTTAGCATTGAAACTCTATGGATGTCGATGGATTTCGACCTGAGTTTCTTACCCGGCTATAAAATAAAACGGGATTTAACATCTCCCTCTTAATTAACAAATTCGCCGGTAAAATAGCCTTTCGGCTTATTATCTTTATAAACAACTTATGTTTTGCAGACGATATCGATCCGGCAGAAAGTGAAGAAGAATTACAAGAGATAACCAGCTGCATTTTTGGAACATTGATGTATTTTTGTGAGGCCTGGACTTTATTGAGGGAAGAAGATTTAATAGATGGGAAAAAAAAGGGAAAATATTCTGACAGTCATCAGAAGAAGACTGATGAAATCGTTCTGGGATCAAAGGTTAGGGACCGACCTCGATTTAAATGGACTGACAATATCAAAAAATGGAAAAATTCCTCCCTTTCTCAACTGACATCAAGAACAAGAGACCGAAATGATTGGAAGAGGATAACAAAGAACATCATCTACCAGCCATGAATGACCCAATGGTTTATTTAGGACTATGGGAGAGAAGAAGAACATAAAGTGGGTGACTATCATAGACTTAGAAACCAGCTTGCAGCAGTAAAATGCATGGGAGATACATAAGAAAAAATTGCTGACAGCAAAAGAAGACTAATATAGCTTGAGTGAAGAAGATAAAGCATTTTGGAGTGAAATAGAAGACATGAGAAATAAAAGGGGTATTGCAGAAGAAAAAGAGATTATGGAAGGCATATATAGAGAGAGGCGAAAAACAGTTGCATGAGAAATATAGAGCTCAGGTTAGGAAAGTTACTAACATTCTAAGGAGAGAAAAATTAGAATATCTGAGGAGTCCAGCACTGCAATCCACGGAGAATCCTAAGGAGTTATTTTCGCTATGAGGCAAGTAGGAGGAAAAATTATAGCAGATGATACCCGATTCCCATTTCCATCTTGCTGGATGGAGATGGGAATCAGATGACCAAAACAGATGACATAGTTGAGTTATTTAATGATCACTTTATTAGGTGTTCGAGCCTGGTACAGCAGGCTTTATTCCTAGAAAGATAATGAGTGGTGAAATGTGAGAAGTGAAGTTAGAGGACATATTCCAAATACTATGACGGTGGTATGAAAAGTTATCGGCCTCGACCATAGTTTGGCAAGATTTTTTTTTTTTTTCTAAGTTGGTACATCTATCATAAGCATCCATGTGAAATTGCAAGTCATTCTATCAAGTAGTAGTTTGTTTTATACACTGTCTGAACTCCTTCGCTTTCGACAATTAAGAAATGGGCTGCCGAGTTTAAACATGGCTGTACCAGCCTTGAAGATGATCCACATGAAGGACGCCCAAAAAGTGTAACAACACCAGAAATCATTGATCAAGTGCACGATATGGTATTGGATGACCAGCTAGTCAAAGTGCATGAAATTGCTGACTATAGGCATTTCAAAAAAAATGTGTAGGATATATTTTGCATGAAGAATTGCAAATGAAACAGCTTTGCACAAGATGGGTGGTGTGCTTGCTCGCAGCAGATCAAAAACGCACTTGCATGAAAATCTCTGAACAGTGCTTGTAATGTTTTGACAAGAATAAAATTGATTTTGTACGTTGATTTATTACTATGGATGAGACTTGGATTCACCATTACACACCTGAAACCTAACAGCAGTCAAAACAGTGGACAGAAGCTGGTTATTCAGTGCCAAAGAAGACAAAGTCGGTTTCATCAGCAGGAAAGGTCATGACATCGATGCTTTGGGATGCTAAAGGCATTTTGTTTATTAATTATCTCGAAAAGGGTAAAACAATAACGGGAGAATATCATTCCGATCTTTTAACCAGCCTAGACAAAAAAATTCATGAGAAAAGACCCGATTTGCAGGAGAAAAAATCATCCTTCATCAGGACAATGCACCTGCCCATAAAGATGTTTTGACAATGGGAAAATTAAGGGATCTGCACTATGAATTGTTGGAACATCCACCTTATTCCCCAGATTTATCTCTCTCTCTGACTTCTATCTCTTCCCAAAACTAAAACTCTTCCTCGCTGGTCAGCATTTTTCTGCAAATCAAGAATTGATTGTGGCTGCAGAGGAGTATTTTGCAGATCTTACTGAGAACCACCACAGGGATGGGATAATGGCACTAGAGCATCACTGGAATAACTGTATTAGTCTTAAGAAAGATTATGTTGAAAAATAAAAATAATTTTGATATTATAAATTTGTTTTTTCACTGTTAGGAAGAGAACTTTTCAGCCCACCCTCATATATTGAGTATGCTAAATGTTAATAAGGCAGGGAGCCTAGATGGAATTTCTCCATCCATCTGCTTTAAGAGAATGTGATACTGAACTAACCATGCAATTAACTTGGCTGTTCAATGAAAGTTTAGCTATGGGACAGGCTACTGGAGTGTAAGTTGGGTAAGATAGCATCATCATTATCATTACATAACAGTGGCAGTGGAATGGATATAAGATGTATCAACGTATAGGCCTGCTTGTATTTCTTCGGTAGTTGTTAAGATGAGGGCAATATTATTTATGCAGGCCAGCATGGATTTGTTAAAGGACACTCTTGTTTAAGTAATCTGGTTACCTTTTACAACAGAGTAAGAAGAGCAGTATATGAGGACAAGTCATACACTATCGTTTTTTTGGATTTTTTTTTTCAAAGGCATTTGGACAGGTGCCACATGACAAGTTGATTTTTAAATTGCAGTGTGTGGGTTTGGATATCAGGTTAGTATATTGGATTGGTGATTGGCTCTCTGGTAGATATCAGAGAGTTGTATGTGAGGTAACAATATCAGGGAGTAAGAAAGCTAAAAGTGGAGTTCCACAGGATTCATTACAGGGACCATTACTGTTCAATCTTTATGTCAATGATATCGTCATAGGACTACAGCATGATGTGAATTGGGAAGATGAGGGCAATATTATTCATGTAGGCCAGCATGGATTTGTTAAAGGATGCTCTTGTTTTAGTAATCTGGTAACCTTTTGCAACAGAGTAACAACAACAACAATAACAACAACAGTTGATGAGGATTGTAGCGTTGATGCTTTGGTTCTTCAAGAGGATTTGAATAGGCTGGAAAAGTAGGCAAATGAATGGAGATATTCGTTTAATGTAACTAGATGTGAGGATTTGAAATTTGGGATCCACAAATAAGATGCTTCATACTCACTTGATGGGATTATACTGGAAGAAATGGAGAAAGCAAGTGAGCTTGTGGTGATTGTGGATAGAGATTGAAAGTTGTGAGAATATATTGCAAAGTTGTGAAGCCATCAAGAATTGCAGCAACATTGAGGATAACATTGATCGTGAGAGATAATGTGCAGTAATCCCATCATATGAAGCTTTAATCAGACACCACATCTAGATTTCTGTGCTCAGATTTGGTCACCATGATTTGAAGGGGGATGAAGTAAACTTGGAGAGGATGCAGAGATAGATAACATAAATGATATCAAGACTGTACAATGTTGATTATGAGGACAGATTGAGGGGATACAGACTGCAGAGTTTGGTGGATAGCAGACAAAGGGGGTATGATCGAGCCATTTAAGCTGTTGAAGAGTTATTATTGTATTAACACTGAGGAAATTTTTCATATAGTAGAATGAGGGGAAGGAGCAATGACAAGGGAGTTGAGCCATCCCTGGAAGTTGCAAATCAGAGTGGTGAGTAAAAGGGTAAGAAATTAAGTTGCATGGAGTGCATTGTCTGAGAGGCTGATGAATGTGCAGACAGTGGATGAGTTTAAGGAGTGGTATGAGAGAATTTGTGTTGACCTCCTATGATAATTCTTGTGATTCTATGGAGGTCAGGAAAATAATAATGATAACAAGAAAAAGAAGTTCTTTAAAACACTACAATTCTATGGTATAAATGAAATATTTATACAGTGCACTACATAGCCTAGTCTTAAGCTCTAAGTCAGCAAAAATTTCATATTGTACAGGACAATGGATTGAAATAAATAACAGTGAAGATGAGTGTACACCGTCTCCACTGTTATTCATCATTTATATTATTATTAGATACACCACATCATGAAAGAGAGTAACATTAAACCTAATATCAAAATTGGAGATATTAAACTCACCTCTGCAGATGATGTTAAAATCCTAAATAAATTGAGTACAAGTTTGCAGGACTAACTATATTCAATACTGTTGAAATTAATTTGGTATGAAAATCAGCAAAAAAAGAGACCATAACTAATGAAAATAGTTACAATCTCTTTTTTTGTAAATTTCATGATATGGTAATGTAAATATGGTAAACTTCAGCTTAATTCTCAATGGAAAACAATAGAACTGTAAAATATTTCAGCTATTTAGATGTAATTTTTAATAAAGACAACAAATTAAACAGAAAAATACATAATAAAATAATTAAGACTGGAGTGGCTACTTATATAAATGTATATGGAGCAAAATTTGCCAAAACATTGAACTGGAAGTATAAAAGACAGTTTTCAAAACCAATTTTAATCCATGTATCTGTGAATTGAGTTAGAATAACACATGATCAAAAATTAGAGATCACAGTCATGAGAGTTCTAAGAAAAATTAAGGGAGAGAACAGATATCGGTAGCAGAATTACAGGATACTACCCAAACTTTAATATATAAAATGGAGCAAATGGAGTTGGATATGAATAAGAGGATGGCTGATGGAAAGACACCATAGATGGAGTAGAATTCAGAAAAATGTAGATAACCAGTGCTGTAGGTTTCTATACTGAGGCCACTGATTTTAATTTGTACAATCAACTTTTATGACAAACTCATTCACTATAAACAAACTACTGAGAAGTCTTAACCAAAGCTCAATAACACAATGCTATTCTAAAAGAAATTTAGTAAAGTGAAAGTGATGGAACTTCTTTCTCAATGTACAGAAAACCCATCCACATAGATAGAGACACGCATAAACTTTCAATCATCCCCCTTCTCAACAGTATGGTGTTATTAAAATCCTTGTCAACAGAGCCTGCAAAACTGCACAATACTAATACAGGAATCGATTTGAAATGGAATATCCAGTGATCTTCTCATGATGTAAATCTGAAGAGGGCAATAAGTAATCAATAATAGTGTTATAGAAATCCTGCAAGATGATTACAGAGTGCCAATATTGTAGCCAGTGGAATGTATCAAAATAAACAGCTTAGTATTTAGGCTTATGTGTTGATTTAAAATCAGTATTAGGATTAATAGAATGAATATAGCACAGAGAAACAGTAAAACTCAAGTTTAATGATAACAGCCATGGGCTCACCATTTTAAAAAACATGCCCTTGATACTGTCATTCTCAAATCTTCTATCTGGTTAAGATACATTGATGGCATGTTCTCTATTTGGCCACATGGCTCTATACATTAGACTCCTTCCTCCATCTCAACAGCCAGCACCCTAGAAAATAAAATAACAGCCTACCTTTTCTAGATACTCCATTCATGTGTCTTTCCAATGGCACTTCTTTCTCAATGTACAGAAAACCCATCCATGAGACATGCATAAACTATCAACCATCCCCCTTCTCAACAGTATGTATTAAAATCCTTGTCAACAGAGCCACCAACCTTTGTTCCACCCAGGCTTCTCTTTCAGATGAACTCTTCTTTATTCACCAGACTTTCCCATCTAATGGTTACAATGCTAAAATATATTAACAAATTGTTTTTTTCTCCCTTCTCTTTACATCCCTTTCTATAAACAGACTACAGTAATGCTATTACTATTCTCTATATCCAGGACTTTTCAAAGCTTCTGGGGCTATGACGGCTTTTCAAAACACTACAATTATATGGCATGAATGGAACATTATACAGGGCAATACATAGCCTATATTTAAGTTGTCAGTCAGCAGTCAGAATTGAATAAAATACAGGAAGATGGTTTGATGTAAAATCAGGGGTAAGAAAAAGATCCACATAATCCCACTCTTATTCATCATCTACATGGATCACATTATGAAAGAAAGTGGCATCAAGCCTGATATTAGAACTGGAGATGTCAAACTTAACTCTTTGATTTATGCAGATGGTGTACTCCTAATCACTAGTGAAAGTCTCCAGGATTCACTAACTAAACTGACAGCTGTAACAAATTTGACATGAAAATCAGCAATAAAAGACCATAGCTATGAAAATAGTCAGACATACAGAAAAAAAAAATGCAGTTGCATTCTGAATAGAGATCCTATAGAACAAGTAAAATATTTCAGCTATTCAGGCACAGTTTTTAGTGAAGATGGCAGGTTAAATATATAAATAGACAACAGAATAAGCAAAGCTGGCATGGTGGGTAGCCAGCTGAACAAATTTATATGAAATAAGAGAGAAATTAGCCAAAACGCCAAACACTAGCAGTATACAAGACAGTGTTTAAATCAGTTTTAAGTTTTGGATCTGAGAGGTGGGTTAGAAATAAAGCACTTGATCAAAGATTAGAGACCAGAGATATGAGGGTTCTGAGAAAAATTGGGGGGGATCATATTAAAAATGAAGATATTAGAAAGGAACTTGACATTATTAGCATTCAAGAATGTGTCAGCAGAGCTAATCTAAAATGATATGGCCACTTAAATAGAATGGATGAAGAAAGGTTAGCAAAACAGGTGTTTGATGGCAGGAAAGAGACCCAGAAGAAGAAGACCAAGGTCTAGGTGGATTGATTCGGTCAGAAGTGCCTTAGAAGCATGAAATGTTAGATATGACAACATTGGAGTGCTCACAAGTAATAGACTGATTTGGAAGAAAATTGTTGATAGGAGATTAATAATAATGTAAACTTAATCATGTAGTACTGTGATAGTAACCTGAACACCACTTGGGGGCACATATCAGAAATTGATGATGATGATATATCCAGGGCATGTCAGAAAAATTAGCCAGAACTCTAGAAAAATAATATGTCTGAAGCGATTTCATGCCCGTATCTGCTCTCCTAAGAATCCACTCCCTCTCCTCTCTGTTCCAAATGTTTACAAGGTTCCCAGTTCTTGCAAAATATCATTATTATGGTCAAACTGGGAGATCTGTTTAGAAGAATACAAGAAATACATCTGCTGCCATAAATATGGTCAGTCTGGTCTAGATGACCATGCTTGTATAGCTTGCACAGAATCAAACAGAAAAAACTACTATGCTTTACTGCAACAAATATAAACTCGAAAGACTTTTCTCAGAATCAGCAGCAGATTTGTTAAACCAACATAATCTTAATAAATATGGTTCTGTTTAACTTCCCAAGATTTGGAAGCTTTAATTCTTCTTAGACCTCTCACCCAATAGTACTTATAGAGGGAGCCCTCATAGGACTTTAAGCTTAAAATAGTCTAATTTCTTTCACTTATTTTGTGTTTCTTCTGGTGTTATTAAAATTTTAATATTGTATTCCCAAAGATGAATAGCGATGAAATATAGGATCCAATAAACTTGTATTTTATTGTTTCTCTGTGTTGTATGCATTCCATTAAACCTAATAATGAATGGCAAAACAAAGTTAAATATAGTGAATAAAAATAAAGTTGTGTACCAGATATCAAGAAATTGACATGCCTAGGGATTTGGAGTGATGGTCGACAAGATGATCTTCTTGTCCACCATCAAAGACAATGAACTTCTGAGGGCATACTGCAAAAAAAGTTGACAAAGTAACTCAATAGATATCACCTGGATGTTGAAGAACACACTGACAACAGAGATGAGCAGGCTTTTATTCTCTATATTCTCTGTATGTTATTCTCTATAAGGCTTTGAGACAGCATCAAAATCCAGACTATTGTGCCCAAATCTGATTGTCAGGGATGAGATGGTGTTGGAAAGGATTCCAAGGCAAGTCACCAAAATGTGACTGGTCTATGGAGTATTCCAATGAGGACAGGCTGAAAGTCCAGTTGATTAGCAGAAATGAAGTAAAATGAAGGATATGATACCATCACAAGTTATTAAAGGACTTTTATAGAGTAGATGCTGAAGAAATTTTCCAATGTATGACAGCAAAGGGAGAAATTTTTGTTTGGAGGATGTTGAATGAGTGGAGTTTGTTGCCAATGATTTCATGTGCTGAAAGAAAGGGCAAGAGGCCTAGTGGAACAGAGAGCCTTTGTTTACTATTACTATTATTTGACACCTCCAGGGAGTCCAACGACTCATCGAGGGAGGGCACCTACTCTACAACTCTCCATCACTCAACCTCATCATCTATACCAACGCCATCTACTGTCCACCACCATCACTATTATTTTCACGGACAAACACAAACATCCATGCCCAAAACACTAACACGTGAGCAACTTTCCCACGAAGTGTAAGTCATATGCGTAATGACAAATCAGCTGAAATGCAAGCATCAACATATTGTATTCTGCTTTATTTCTTCTTATTTTCTAATGGTAACCTGAGCTTAATCTAGATAATTAGCCGCATAATTAGTCATTGGACTCTATGGAGGTGTTATGTAATAATAATAATAATAATTTTTTTTTAAATAATATCAATAAATGAGTTTGGTGCACACATTCAATGATGAGTCTATGTACTCCATGGAGGTTATCCTGCAATAATAATAAGAATAATAAAGAATGTAAGAGCAGAGCTAATATAAAGTGCTATGGTCACTTAAACAGAAATGGGATTGGAACAGCTGGCAGAAGTGTTTGTTGCCTCAGTGGATAAATAAAAGACCTAAAGGAATTGATGTAGTTAGTAGTGCCATGTCCGCACGGTTAGTCTAGTGGCTTTGCACTTCGCAACCATATGCCTGGGGAAGGAGTGTCCTAGGTTCGATTCCCGTCCACGACGTGAGGAGCTTAAGAATCTTCCTCAGCCATAGCCAAGTTAGCCAGTCTTGGGCATGGGCAGCAGGGTTTTTTCCGCCAGTTTATCTGGGGTTTTTCATCCCGCAAGCAGGCAAACCGGCCCCGTGAACACACAGGTTACAGTCATAAATACTTATGGCAAGGAAGGCAACAGGAAACCACCTTGCTCATAATCATCTCTCCCTAGAATGGTAGCATATAGCTACCCTCCCCCGGCCGTATGGCAGATGGGAACCAGAAGAAGTAGTGCCTTAGAAATCAGAAGACTAAAATATAAGAGCTTATAATTAATCAAAATCAAAGATAAATTTGGAAGAAAGTTGCTGATAGGAAATTAGTAATAATTTAAACTAAGCAACCAGTTATATATGCTAATTAACTAACCAGATATGATGAGTAGGTATGTACCATCTTATGAAACCAATATAAAGCTATTGGCTATGATGCATTATTATTTTTATTTATTTATTTATTTATTTTTTTTTTTTGTCTATCAACTGTATGAATTTTCCTGGCCAGTTTGCCTGGTTGTGGGATAAAAAACAAAAAAAATCGGAGTTTGTGGGAGAGAAAACCTTGCTATCTCCATACGAGACTGGCTAAGTCACTTTTAATTAGGTTCCTACATTTCCTGTACACTTTTCAGCATATATGATGAGTGTGTTAATTAAAGTACAAACTCTATATTGAACAAATTCATCTCCAAGGTAATGAATTAATCTTCTTGTGAAATATATAAATAAATAGTTCAAGATCTGAATCTAAAAGTAGAGCTTTCCTCTATAAAAGATTAATACTACCTTATCTGCACAAGCCACAACAGGTGGAGGAAGAGAATTTGAAAAGAGATAAGGTCGAGATCGTTGACGAAGGAGCTCAATCAATTCCCATTTCCCAGTTGTATATCCTCCTGCAATATGGGGAAAAAAAATAATAAATCATTCAAAACATGTCACACACAAACTTTTGTTTGCTTATGCAAAAATAAAATATCTATGAAAATAAGAATATAGTCTATCAAATATAATTCAACCTGACAAAAAAACCTGCTATAATTATTTCATTCTAGTGTATACCCACCACAATAATATAGTGATATGCCATTTTACTACTTGTACATGAAAAATGTGACTTCTGACATTGAGATATCTCCAGCATTCTCCATGGGTCTTCCCACTGATAACACCTCAAAAAAGGTAAAAATGAATCAATATAAGGTGTGTATAATATATTATTACATACATCTTCTAAAAGGAGTATGCTGTTTTAAAAAAAAATAGTCCCGCTGTTATACCAAATCACTGTTTCGTGCACTGTGACAAACCGTTCTTGCGTTCTGAGGATGCTGGATATAGTACCAGCGAAATATAATAAATAATAATTATTTTCTTATCATTGATTGATTACAATCAATACCGTGAAAGTAAATTAACATGATTGATATATAAATCCAAGGCTTTCTCAAAATCTACAAACACTAAATATGAAGGTGAATATTCATTCATTTTTTCTATTACTTGGATAATAGTGTAGAAACGATCTATTGTAAAGAATTCTGCTGAAGCCTTTAATTATGATAGCAAACTGACATAATCTCTGCTGCCCTTTTTATATAATAAGATGATCACTGATTTATGCCATTGCTGTGGAATTTTTTCCGTATTTAAAATATCATTGAACATATTCAGTATGACCTTATGAAACTGTGAACCTGATTTATGTGTCCACTAATATACCATCTTCTCCAAGATTCTTTATTCTTTGGCAATTTAAAGGACTTTTCATAATTCTTCTATTACAACTGGTGATTTTGTATGTACTTCATTTAAATGTAGCACCTATTTCTCTGCCTTTCTATAGGTTTCCGTAAAAATTGCTGTATATTTCTTATTATTTCTCTATTGTGTTGTACTATCCTCACTTATTTTTCAGTTTTGGAATCTATTTGTTCATCTCAAGTAACACTTGTGTGATCATTTTGAGTGATTCTTTGATTCCTTTGTTGTTATATAATATTTTCTGATGTTATTTTTGTTTGAATTTCTATGAATTTTATATTGTCTGTACAACTCCTGCATCTCCTTTTCCTTAATTTTTCCTCTTATTTTATTTTATTTTTTACATTAACTGTATCACCACACTGGGAGGCAAACCCAGTGTGGTGATACTAAGGCAGAAGCAATAGAGGTCATATTTACCAATATGAGTTGCCAACCAGTGTACCACCTTATTATTAAATTACCTGTATACATGTCCACAAGGAGATGTGCCATTATGGGAGATACTGAGACAAGGAGTGATGTGAGCTTGGTCCACCTTTGCTGCAAGTTGCCAAGGAATGTACCATCTTACCTCAGTCCTGAAGATATTTTCAGGTGCAAACTTTGTTTGCTTATACTTGGATAAAGGATTAAACTAAATTTATTATAGTCTAACCAAGTGCAAAATAAACTTCCAACATCTTTCTCTAAATCCAGAGTAATTTAATAATAAGGTGGTACACTGGTTGGCAACTCGTATGGGTAAATATGATCCCTCCATTGCTTCTGCCTTAGTATCACCACTCTGGGTCTGCCTCCAACTGACGAGATCACAATAAAGGTCGAAACCGGTCTGGGTAGTAGTCCTTCCCTTAATGCATAGCAGTATACATGTCCGCAAGGAGATGTGCTTTGCATTATGGAGATACTGAGACAAGGAGTATGAGAGCTTGGTCCACCTTTGCTACGAGTTGCCAAGGGATGTACCACCTTACCTCAGTCCTGAAGATATTTTCAGGCACAAACTTTGTTTGCTTACACTTGGATAAAGGATTAAACTAAATTTATTATTAGAGTGTTTGAGGGAAGTAATGGCAAACTGCATACCTAGAGTCAGGAGAGTAAATCAAGTGGGAATTAAATGGGTGAATATCATCATTAGGCTGGCGTTGCAAAAAATGAAAAAAATGTGTAAGGTATTCAAGGAGAAAGGTGACCAGCAGGCACATGTGCAGTACAAAGCACATGCCAGAAGGGTAACTAGCATGATAAAAAAGGCAAAAGCAGAGTATGAAAGGAAATTAGCAGTGCAGACCAAAGATAATCCCAAACAGTTTTTTTGATATGATGCATATGTAAAATATGTATTCGATATGTAAAAGGATGAATATTTATGATAAAATGATTTTAATGAATGCTGATGGTAGGGAGGTAACTGAATCAGTCAAAATAGTAGAATTACTAATTGGACACTTTGCAGGAATATATTATCCAGGTGGAGATATTACAGTAATGCAATAGGCAGACTTATATGCGAACTGAGATAAATGAAATAGAGGTGCTTAGCATATTACAGAACATTAAATGGGATTAGATGATATATCAGCTTGAGTTTTACGTGAAGGTGTTAGGGAATTGTCAGTGCCTTTGACTACATTATTTAATCTAATTTTCAGCTCTGGGATAGTACCAATGGGGCAAAAAGAAGAGAAAATAGTGACATTACATAAAGAAGGCTCCAGGACTGATGTAGTCAATTGATCAGCATATCAGGAGTTTCAAAATATTGGAAAAGTTGGTCAAGAGCAAAATACAGAAAGGGATAAATGGGATATTGTATGGGGTGCAGCATGGTTTTGTAAAGGCTAGGTCATACCACAGTAATTTGTTCACATTTTACAATACAGCGACAGATGAGTTGGATAAAGGTAATGGGTTTACAGTGATATGCTGAACTTCACAAAAGCCTTTGACAGGATACCACATGGAATTCTAATCAATAAACTGCAGCACTTGTGAACGGATATAGGGTCGGTGAGGTGGATAAGAGGATGTTTGATGGAGAGATATCAGAGAGTAGTTTATTCAGGAGTAGAGTCCAAAAGAAGGCCTATGACTAGTGGCCTGACACAGGGCTATGTTCTTGGGCTACTACTACTGTTTATTTTTTACATTAATGATATAGGAAAGGATCTAAGAGGAACTGTTCAATTGTTTGATGCAAACTTGGGCAGAGTAATAGTTAATACAGATAATGTAAAAATTTTGCAGGATGATTTGGATAGACTGGCAGTCTGGTCATAAGAGAATGGATCAGTTTAATGTGGTAAAGTGTAAAGTTATACATTTTGGGGTGAAAAGATTACCAGCTGTATGCCATATTGATGGAGCTGTACTGCAGGAAATTAATGAAGCCAGAGATCTGGGAATGTTACTGGATAGGGAGTTAAAATTTAGCATAGCAAAAAACATAGCAAAAGTGGCTAAAGCAGCTCATTAGATTGCTTGGTTACTGAAGAATACTTTGACGAGCAGAGAAAAGCAGGTCATTATTCCTCTTTATCAAGCCTTGATAAGATCCCCATCTTGACTACAGCGTGCAGAACTGATCACCTGGGTTTATTGTCAATGAGGAGGAGATGGGAGGATTCAGGGGCAAGTGACCAAGATGGTAGCAGGTCTATGAAATGAACCTTACGAGAACAGGTTGAAGATGTGTGGGTTACAGAAACTGGTTGACAGACAGTAAAAGGGTGATATGATTGAGACATACAAATTACTGAAAGGTTTTTACAAGATTAATACACAGGAAATTTTTCAGAACAGTAATGGTGGCAGGAGAACTAGGGACCATTCTTGGAAACTGAGCAAGAGTTTAGTTCGAAAGGATGTCAGGACTAAATTTTTTGCTTGAAGAGTGGTGAATGAGTGGAATAGGTTGCCTGAGTATGTCGTGAGTATGACTGAGTTCAAAGCAAAGTACGATAAATACTGTGCGAATGTTGGATAGTACTTGGCATGATGTTTAGGGCCTCCCTCGATGAGCCTAAGGACTCCATGGAGTAGCCAATAATAATAATAATAAGCAACTTGGGTTAGTAAACAAGGGAAGGTGATTATTATGGCAGTACGGAATGAAATGAAGAGAAAGCATTTTGGAATAAGGAAAATGAAGTTCTTGAGAGACAACTATTTTCAGGCAGTATGTAAAGGAGAGCACATGAGGATTGAGAGTTTCAGATCTGATCACTTCATCAGAGCATGTGATTGTGAGTGGGGTTTTGCACTTTCCTGCAGTTGGCGAGAGTGATCATGACATGATCACTTGGATTGTGACTAGCCAGAAGACTTCTGTGAGGAATGGATATATGTGAAATTACAAGGACGGTGATTAGGAAAAGCTCAGCTTAGACAACTTAGAGCTATATCATAGAATGAGGTGTGTTAAGCAGGCAGGAGATGACTTCTGTATGGGAATTGACCAAAAGATATTTAACAGCATCAACATGCAAATGGCCGGCATGGTTGGCTGAGTGGTTAGCATGTCTGCTGTCCAGACAAAAGGCTGTGGGTTTGAATCCCGCCATTGGCATGGAGGTTTGTGATTGTCCTACAAACTCTATATGGAAAGGGAATCTGCAACCCTACCACTTATTCTAGCAGTGGACTTCACTCCCAAAATCGGGTGAGGTACGGGAGTGACTATACGGCATCTACAGCCATCAAATGTGTAATTTTTTTATTTAGCATGCAATGTATTCCGAAGGTCAAAAGACTGAATAAAGTAGGTCATACAGTGGTAGTGGACAGTAGATGATGATGGTAGTTGAGGTTCGTTGTAGTTGGTGGATTAAGTGGCGGAGAGGAAGTTACAGAGTAGGTGCTTTCCCTTGATGAGTCCCTTGGACTCCCTGGAGGTGTCACATAATAATAATGTTTTATCAACTGCTTTATGTACTATAACAAGATGACAAATGTATTGAATAAGGGAGATGCATATACATTGGTATGGTTAGATTTTGCAAAGGCTTTTGATAGATTGCCACACCACAAGTTGGTCACTAAACTGAAGCAGACAGAATTGGATAATAGACTACTGAGCTATCAGATATTATTATTATTATTACTATTACCCCAAGACCCAATGGGGCCAAAGACTCATCTAGGAGGTCCTTTTGTCATACACACAGCTCATCATATCGTGTCTTAAACACACTCAAATTCTCTGCAGACACCACACTCTCAGGCAAGGTATTCCAATCATTCACAACTCTGCATGCAAAAAAACCTGCTTCTCACTCCAAAGCTCACACCCTCTTTATACAGTTTCCAGGGATGACCTCTGGTTCTTCCCTGGTCTCTGACTGTTTTCTGTAAAACCTCTCCAACATTGATCCTATAACAACCCCTTACTAACTTGTAGGTCTCTATCATGTCTCTTCTCTTCCTCTTATCCACTAGACTCTGTAAACTACATCTCAATCTTTCCTCATATTCGACATTCCAGAGGTCAGAAACTACATCAGTCAGTTGCCTCTGAACCCTTTCCAACATCTCTTGATCCTTTTGAAACCCAGGTGACCAAATCTGGGCACAGTAGTCCATGTGTGGTCTAATCAAAAGCTTTATACAATGGAATAAGAATCTCCCTACTTCTACAAGTCAGTGTCCTCCACATCATTCCCATACCTTCTCAATCTTTCCTCATATTCGACATTCCAGAAGTCAGAAACTACCTTAGCACCTGCATCATCAAGCTGTGTATCGGGGAAGGGAGAGGGGAGGGGCACTATCTCTAAAGAGGGAAGTCGGTAGTGGTGTGCCACAGGGATCTGTTTTGAGAACATCATCAAATTCCTGACAGGTACCCTCAAGGGGTGTACAGGATATTATGAGAGTACTACATGAAAAATTACATCATTACTAACTTCCTATCAACAATTTTCCTCCAAACCAATCTGTTATCTGTCAACACTCCAACATTATCAGATCTTATATTTCTATCTTCTAATGCACTTTTTGCTGTATCAATTCACCTATATCTTGGTATTTTTCTTGCCAACCTGGCAGAGAACTCTTGTTTTGCTAATCTTTCTTCTTCCATTCTGTTTCAGTGAACATACCATCTGAGATTAGCTGTGCTAACACATTCCTAGATACTAACAATGTCAAGTTCTTTCCTGATATTTTCATTTTTAATATGATATTACCACAGATGCCATCTGTTCATGCTCCTAATGTCAGGACTCTCACATATCTGTGGACTGTAGTATTTGGTCGAGTGTTTTATTTTTAACCCAACTCTCAGATCCATAGGATAAAATTGATTTGAACACTGTCTTGTATACAGCTAATTTAGTGTTTTGACTAATTTCTCTTATTCCATATGAATTTATTCAGTTGACTTCCCACATACCAGCTTTGCTGATTCTGTTGTCTATTTCCATATTTAATTTACTGTCTTCACTAAAAATTGTGCCTAACTAGCTGAAATGTTTTACTTATTCCATAGATTCTCCATTCACAATGCAGTTGATATTTTCAATGCTTCTGCCTATTTTCATTGTCTTGGTATTGATAATTTTCATACCAAATTAATTATAACAGTTATTCAATTTAGTCAAGGGAATCTTACAGACTTGTACTGGATTTATTTAGAAGTATAACATCATCTGCATAAAGCAAAGAGCTGAGATCAACATCTCCAATTTTGATATCAGGTTTAATATCGCTTTCCTTAATAATGTGATCCATATAGATAATGAATAACAGAGGGATAATGTACATCCCTGTCTGACACCAGATTTAATATCAAACCATCTTCCTATACAGGTAACCCTCATATAGCGCGGTAATTATAAAACGCAGTTTCGATATAACGCGGTCTACAAATTGTAGTAACCCTTGTTCAACGCAGTACTTATACAACGTGGTTTCGATAAAAACATGATCTACAAATTGTAAACAAAATCATAAGTGTGTTACTACAAATTGTAGTAACCCTTTATCTTATCATATATTTTTCACCCCGCAACTTAAAAATCAAATTTTATTTTTGTTAAATTTGAGTCTGCCCGTATTGCGCGTGTTGTTATAAGAATAGAATTTATATTAGGGGAAATAACCTTTAGCATGCATGCACGTCAATTGTTTATTGTATAAAGTGTTTATTGTTGAAAGTTGTCTTCGTTTTCTGCCAGGAAAAAGCATTAAAAATCGTAAGCGTGTTAATCTCAAGCTGAGCACTTTATTTTCTGGTGAGTTACATACAATATCTAAAGCTTTTTTATGCAAAAATTTATTTTTTTAGTAATGGCCACTTAGAGGGCTTTTGCGATATTGTTGAAAATGAAATTAGTGAATTAATTGATGGGGAAATAGATTTAAATTAGTAGGAACTGGTAAGATTAATAGATGACTTCGAACCAAGTGGAGGGAAAGTTCTGTTGAAGATTGTGATGAATCCATTAAAGAATTCAGTTTAAAGAAACAAGCAGAAGGATTGGACTTGGCAAGAAAGTTAGGAAGTTATTTTACAGATAATGATCCAACAATCGAGTGCTCTGGAAAATTCACGAGATAATTGGATATTTGTTTAGCTCCGTATTATGAACTTAATAAAAAACTGCAGTATAGTGGTAAGCAAACTCTTATTAACTTCTTGATAAATAAACCAGCCAAAGTAGGCAATGAGAATTATACAAACGATATGCAGGAGATTTCAAGTGATAATGACATCTGGCCACTCGTAAATAAAGAACATCTACGAAATGTTTGTTTTTAAGACAGTGATGACGATTAAATTATGCACTTTATTTTATTTTGCCTAAAATATTTATGCATTATTTGCAATTAAGTTTACGTACAATTTGTATTTTTATAAGTTTATACTATGTATTTTGTTTCATAGTTTATATGCTTTCTTAACTTACATGAATTACCTGAATTAAATAAAATTATTTTTCATTGGATATGTCATTGTTGTTTATATAATTAAAAAAAAAAAAAATTTCGGAACATAACCTTTTCTATGTGATCTGAGTCTCGCATAACGCGATTTATATAATGCGGTATTTCTGTTGAACCTAACATCCGCATTATACGAGGGTTACCTGTACTTCCTTCAATTCTAACTGCTGACTTACAATTCAAATAAAGATGAAGTATTACTTGATGTAATGCCCCATTGACACCATATAACTGTAGCGTCTTGAATAATTTTAGTATTGGCATCTTGTCATGTCTTTTGCAGGTCTACAAAACTTAATACAGATCTTTGTTATATTCCCACGATTTCTCAAATATCTGTCATAAAGTGAAAATCTAATTCAGACAGCCTCTATCTGGCCTGAATCCAGATTATTCTTCACAAAGCTTCCCTTCCATAATCCTTCTCAACCGTTTCTAAAGTATACTTGCATAAATCTTACCAGGAATACCCTGTAGGGAAATTCTCGCATTCAGTTTTATTTCCCTTTTGATATATGGATACTATGAGAGCGCTACTCCAATCAACTGGAATTTGTTCCTCTGTGCAGGCCTTTTGAACTATGCAGCGCAGTCACTGTAAGAGCCTTACACCTCCATACTTAAGAATTCTCGTTGAATATCATCTACTCCAGCTACCTTTCCTCATTTAAGTTTTTTCTACTTCAAGTATGGATATATATTCCTGATTACGTGCCTGGTCAGTGTTTTTTACCATTGTGCTATCATCACTGTTTCATTTAGCATTTCAAAGTAATTACTCCATACATCAAGGATATCCTTTTCTTCAATTTTCATGTCACCTTTATCATCTCTAATTTCTTTTATAGCACTTTTTCCTCCATTTCTGAGCTTTTTCAACAATTTCCAGAATATTTTGTCACCTTCCTGATATTAATTTCTATGTTCCTGCCAAAGTCTTCCCATGTTTTTTGTTTAGCTAGTTTTACACAATGTTTAGCTTTCTTTCATATGTCTCTGTATTCTCTAAGAGCACAAGCTGACTTATTTGCCAGGAACTTTCAATATGCTTTCTTCTTTTCATTCCCTGCCTCTCTGGCTGAATCAATCAATGTTTTCTTCAGGGCTTGCCACTGATTCTCCAAAGTCTAGTTCCTGTTCTCAAACCTTTTAATTTTTTCTTCAATAACATTTGTGTATTTTAGTCTACATTTCACATTTGAGAGCTGCTCTACTTTTATTCACCTTAAAACTTTCTTACATGTTCTTCTTTTCAATATGAAATTCAATTTTATCCCGCTCAAGACTAAATGGTGATCACTTCCAATTTCAAATCCTCTGTACACTCTAGTGTTCTGTACCAGTGAAAAAGCATCACTATCAACAATAACATAGTAAATGAGACTTTTCTTAATCCTTGCCTCTTCTCTGCATGTGAATTGGTGCACATTTTTATGTTGGAACATTGTGTTAGTAATAACCAGTCCATGTTCTGAGCAGAAATCCAACAGGTTTTTGCCATTATTATTATTATTAGCTTTGCTTTTTTTTTCAAATTTTCCCAAAATATTTTTGTAGATCTGACAATCATTTCCTACTCTGCTATTCAGATCCCCAACAAGGACCAACTTGTCCTTTTTCATCATGTCAGTTGCTTCTCTAAAACTTCAAGAAATTCCTCCACTTCTACCTTAGTAGAACATCTGAGGGACCATAGGCACAAATGTCTTATTGTCCAATTCCCTATTCTGATATTTGTCCACATCACTGTACTTGATATTGCCTGCCATTCAAGATTAGTGTTGAATACTATAGCTACTCCTTCTTTACCCTGATTGTTATTGCCTGAATATAACATCTCGTACTTATTGGTTAGAAAGATCTCACCAGTTTTTGCCTTTTTTGTTTCAGTCACATTATTATGTTGATCTGGTATTTATCCTATTCCTCAGCCAGCTCCATTTCTTTTCCATTCAGGTTTCTTATGTTGATACTACTGATCTTGGATTTTGGTGATGTGTTTCAGGATTTGTTCCAGTAATGACTTTTTGCTGTTTGCTCTGGTTCCCTGGCGGAAACAACAGGGTCTTGTTTAACTGGGTGATGCTCCCAGCCAGTATGAAATTCTGTTATGTTGTATCAGTTTTGAGAACATTGTTATTTAATTTGTATATTAATGATATTGAGATAGATTTAACTGGTGATATACAACTGTTTGCAAATGATGCAAACTGGGAAGAGCGATGAAGATTCAAGCGGATGTGGCCTTATAGGAGGACTTGAATAGATTGTATGAGTGGGCAACAGTACGGACCTGTCAGTTTACTGTTCAAAGCATAAGGTTCTGAAATTTGGTAGGCAACAATCAAATGCAAAGTATACACTTGAAGAGATAAGACTTTGGACTGGTGGCAGACAAGGATCTGAAGTTCTGCGGTCACACTGCACAAGTTGTGAAGACATCATATCAAATTATGGCAATAATGCAGAAGGCATTAACTTGCAGAAATAATGAGGTTCTGGTTGCATTGTACATAATTCATGCCTCGTATGAATTATTGTGTACAGATTTGGTCCCCAGGTTTTCATGGTGATGAGAATATATTGGAGAGGGTCCTAACTAAGATGGTAACTGGTCCTTGGGATGTGGGATATGAGATCAGATTGGGAGAATGTAGTTTGCAAAGCCTTGTGAACAGGAGGAAGAGAGGAGATCTGACAGACATTTAAGTTGGTAAAGGGTTGTTACTGAGTTGATGTGGAAGAACTTTTTCATAGAATGGGAGAGGAGAGTACAAGGGGATATACCTGGAAGCTGTATAAGGAAGGAGGTTCTTTGCATGGAGAGTGGTTGGTGAATGGAATGTGTTGCCTGCCATTGTAGTGAATACAGATACAATGAATAAGTTTAAAGCATGGTTTGATGGGCTTTGCATGCGACAGTGTATGTGCCTCCCATGATGAGTCTGTTGACTCCACGGAGGTCTAGTGTTAATAATAATAATATTAAAAATCTACATTTCAATTCCATATTTCATGAATGGAAGTATACAACTATCTAATATCTTTCTTTTAATTCAGATAATGATGTTTTCTTTGAATGCTTCATGGTGTTTTCCAAAGCCTAACTAGCTAAGTTGAATTCTTCCTATAATTTCTTCCTTGCACCTACACTCTACTGTCATCTTTTGCCTTAGATATACGTAGAAAGTTACAACATCAGTTTTCAAATGTTCCACATGTATTGGCTTTTTGGTTATATATTTATTCTTCTTCCCTTTTTATAGTGCTTTAATCCCACTTGGTGCAGGGTTCGCTATGATTATATGATTGTGGGATACCCCAACCAGCTTGTCACAAAGTCTGGCATTGGGGTGGGGGAGAAATTTTTATGACACTGTAGATATATGTTCATGGGGCCAGTTTGCCTGTTCTGGGGGGGGGGACTAAAAAAAACCAAATTTCCGGGTGAAAAAACCCCTTTATCTGGCCTTTATGAGAAACCTTTAATATATAATAAATATATAATAATATATTTATTATATATTATTTTTGCTTTGTCTTTATGTTTAATCTTTTTTTCTTTCTTTCTTTCAGCATTCAATTCATTGATCATTTGTTGTTTCTCTCCCCTTAAAAAAACATCATCAGGAAATTATAGGTGATTTAGTTTCTTTCCCATTTACAGTCCACGTGGTTAGCCTAATGGCTTTGTGCTTCACAACCATATGCCTGGGGAAGGAGTGTCCCAAGTTCGATTCCCGTTGAAGATGTGTGGAACTTGAGGATCTTCCTCAGCCATAGCCAAGTTAGCAGTCTTAGGTGTGGGCAGTAGGGTTTATTCCGCCAGTTTATCTGGCATTTTTCATCCTGCAAGCAGGCAAACCGGCCCCGTGAACACAAGCTTGTGTATTTGGTGTTTCACTATGCTGCATACACGAAAACCAAATTTTCTTCTTTTCATGACCATCTTTATTCAATAAATTTATCCTTCTGTAATTACTCTTCTTCCTTTTACTTCCTTCTACTCTTTATTTAGCCTGCTCTAATTTCCTGTCATAATCTGAGTTTGCCATCCTTTATCATGCCTGTCATTCTTCTAACTTGTACTTTGTTGGGAATGCTCATTACATTTTTTTGTACTACACTTACAATATTTTCTTTTTTACGCAACTCCTTCAAACTTTTAACTAATTTCTCCGTCCTAGCTCTGGGAATGTAGTCTGAGAAAGGTTCCATCAAGGAACTCAATTCCAGATGCTGATAACACTTTGTTGCAATTTTTAATGTCATGATAATATCATCAATTGGTTCTAAGTTTATCATAATTGCTACTTTATATACCCTTTTGTAACCAAAAAATTGGACCCACAGAAAAGTTGTAAATCAATATTATCACTCATATTTCTTAAATTAGGGACACAAAACACACGTGTTGAAAAGATTATTTTACTAATTAATAATAAAATAATAACTTTACGTTTCCACCCCTGTATTGAGGTCATCTTCAGAAGGATACATTCAGAAGTATAAGAACAAGCTACATGCTGTTGCACTCTATACAAGTAAATTACATCTACGTTGTTAACTAATCTTTTTTCTTAGCCTGCCCTCTAGTGGAAAATAAAAAAAATAAAAAATAAAAAAATAAAAAAAATAATAAAATAAAATAAAAACTACAATAAACTCTGCTAAAGTCCTCACGTACTAGGATTCTTCTGGAATTATACAGTTATATTATGATTATCTTCTGGATTTGTACAGTACAGGTTGCTATTGAATGTTCAAGAGAAAAAAAAAAAAAAACACTTCACTAGGTCTTGTATTGAGATTTTTCTTCGTGGTGGCTATGAAGGTTGTAGATGGGTCCTCCACATTCTTGGAATTGTTAGACCATCATTTTTATTCAGATTCGGATCATGTTTGAGCATTTCACATGCTTCCTTGAATTTCCGCACGAACCAGGTTTTGGTGCGGTGTAGGGACTTGGTACCTTTCCAGTCAATTATGTGGTATGTTTGGAGTGCATGGTCAGAAAGGATAGTTTTTCCAAAATGGAGGTATTTTATATTTTATGTGACATTTGTGTTCATCTTTTCTGATTGGGATGGTTCGCCCTGTTTCCCCTATGTATGGTATGTTACATGTGCAATCTATTTTGTAAACCCCTGGGTGGGCTAAGTGTGGCAGAGGATCCTTGGAAGAACTGAGTAGGTGTCTTAATTTTGTCGGGGGTTTAAAGGTGGTTTTGATGTTGTATTTGTGTAGTGTTCTGTCTATTTTTTCTGAAATGCCTCTTTCTGAAAGCAATAGCATTCTTGAAATCTTTTTTGTTATTAGTGGTATCTTTGTGGAGGATCTTGTGAATGGTTTTTTATACTGTATCCAATTTTTATAAAGGTATGTTTGATGGTCTCATATTCATGGTCAAGAGCTTGTTCATTTGAACAAATGGTTTGAGCTCTGTGTTTAAGGGTGCTTATGACCCCTAGTTTTTGTGTTGGGTGGTGATAAGAAGTTTTGTGTATGTACTGGCCTGTGTGTGTGTAGGTTTGCGGTAAACTGAGAAGGAGAGACAGCCTGAAGGAAGACGTGTGACAAGTGTGTCTAGGAACAGAAGAGAGTTGTTTTTTTCAATTTCAATGGTGAATTGGATGCGTTTGTATTGTTTGTTCAGGTGGCTAAGGAATGAATCTAGTGCTTGGCGGCCGTGGGGCCAAATGGCGAAAATATCGTCGACGTATCTGAGCCAAATTTTGGGCTTTAGGCACACCGATTCTAGAGCTCGTTGCTCAAAATCTTACAAAAGTTAGCTATTGGGGGGAGAGTGGAGAGCCCATGGCGGTACGTACCCTCTTTTTGAAGATAAAAATTGTTTTGCCACACGAAGTATCTGGAGGGGAGTACGTGGGCAAAGAGGGCCGTGATGTTGTGTGGAAATATGTTCTGTAAGAGTAGGATAGTATCATTGATTGGGACATTGGTGAAAAGGGAAGTTATGTCAAAGCTGACTAATAGATCTTGGTCATTGAGTGTAATATTTTTAATTTTGTTTATGAATTGTTGTGTATTTTTTTATGTAGGAAGGGGAATGACCAACCAATGAGTGTGGCCGCTAATTTTTTGGCTAAGTAGTAATTCGGACTGTCAATTCCTTCCACAATTGGACGTAATGGCGTATCTGTTTTGTGTGCTTTTGGCAGGCCATAAATTCTGGGTGCACGGGCATACTGCGGTATTAATTTTTTGATTGTTTCTTCAGGCCACGTGTTAACTGATTTAAGTAGTTTTCTTTTTGTTACGTTGCGTAGGGTTGTAATTTATCATTTGGTAGGTGTTGTGGTCTGATACCAAATGGTTCATTTTTTCAATGTAGGTTGTCCAATTTAAAACAACAGTGGCATTCCCTTTATCGGCTTTAGCGATAATAATGTCACGGTTATTTTTTTAGGGATTTGAGGGCCAGTTTATCCGCTTTGTTTAGGTTGCTGCTTAATTTTTTGGTCGAATTTAGTAAACAGGCAGTTTCCATTTGTAATTTGTCAGCTACATTGGCGGAGAGGGATCTTAAACCTCTCTTGATATGATATATTATATGTAGTTTATTTACTGACCTCGGAGAAACGGCGTAATTTAAACCTTTCTCAAGTAGCGAGAGTTCACCTTGTGTAAGGTTGTAATCCGATTGGTTGATAACCAGACAGCGGTCCAATGGTGGTTGGTTGCTCCTAACTGTGTTGTTGGGTGATTGGCTGCTCCTTCCATTATGGCGTCGGAATTGTCTTGTGCTTTCCAGTAGTTTTAATGCTTGAAACTTTCTTATTAATTGTTCTTTGTTTTTGAGTTGTATGTGCTTGGCCGAGTCGTCTGTGATCCTGTCTAGAATATTCCAAATTTCCTGATTAACGTAACTGAATAGCTCAAATTTCAGTTGTAAAACTTTGGCCTGGGTCGATTTCTTCTTTAGTTTAATGCAGTTCGGTATAAAGTTGCTGTCTCTATTGTTTCAAACGATGTAGAGAAAGAATAAATTTGCATCAGCTAAAGCGCTCCGTATCTATGCCAGGCTAGAAAAACCTTTGTTAAGAGAACAAATTCACGAGACACGAAAGAACTTAGCATCGACCCAGGCCAAAGCGTTACAACTGAAATTTGAGCTATCCAGTTACGTTAATCAGGAAATTTGGAATATTCTAGACAGGATCACAGCCGACTCGACCAAGCACCTACTAATCAAAAACAAAGAACAATTAATAACAAAGTTTCAAGCATTGAAACTACAGGAAAGCACAAGACAATTCCGACGCCATAACGGAAGGAGCAGCCAATCACCCAACAACACAGTTAGGAGCAACCAACCACCATTGGACCACTGTCTGGTTATCAACCAATCGGATTACAACCTCACACAAGGTGAACTCTCGCTACTTGAGAAAGGTTTAAATTACGCCGTTTCTCCGAGGTCAGTAAATAAACTAGATATAATATATCATATCGAGAGAGGTTTAAGATCACTTCCCACCAATGTAGCTGACAAAATACGAATGGAAACTGCCTGTTTACTAAATTCAACCAAAAAATTAAGCAGCAACCTAAACAAAGTGGATAAACTGGCCCTCAAATCCCTAAAAAATAACCATGACATTATTATCACTAAAGCCGATAAAGGTAATGCCACTGTTGTTTTAAATTGGACAACCTACATTGAAAAAATGAACCATTTTGTATCGGACCACAACACCTACCAAATGGTAAATTACAACCCCACGCAACGTAACAAAAAGAAAACTACTGAACTACTTAAATCAGTTAACACGTGGCCTGAAGAAACAATCAAAAAATTAATACCGCAGTATGCCTTGCGCACCCAGAATTTATGGCCTGCCAAAAGTACACAAAACAGACATGCCATTACGTCCAATTGCGGAAGGAATTGACAGCCCGAATTACTACTTAGCCAAAAAATTAGCAGCCACACTCAAGGAATTGGTTGGTCATTCCCCTTCCTACATAAAAAATACACAACAATTCATAAACAAAATTAAAAATATTACACTCAATGACCAAGATCTATTAGTCAGCTTTGACATAACTTCCCATTTTCACCAATGTCCCAATCAATGATACTATCCTACTCTTATAGAACATATTTCCACACGACATCACGGCCCTCTTTGCCCACGTACTCCGCTCCGGATACTTCGTGTGGCAAAACAATTTTTACCTTCAAAAAGAGGGTACCGCCATGGGCTCTCCACTCCCCCCCCCAATAGCGAACTTTTACATGGAAGATTTTAAGCAACGAGCTCTAGAATCGGTGTGCCTAAAGCCCAAAATTTGGCTCAGATACGTAGACGATATTTTCGCCATTTGGCCCCATGGCCACCAAGCACTAGATTCATTCCTTAGACACCTGAACAAACAACACAAACGCATCCAATTCACCACTGAAATTGAAAAAACAACTCTGTTCCTAGACACACTTGTCACACGTCTTCCTTCAGGCTGTCTCTCCTTCTCAGTTTACCGCAAACCTACACACACAGGCCAGTACATACACAAAACTTCTTATCACCACCCAACACAAAAACTAGGGGTCATAAGCACCCTTAAACACAGAGCTCAAACCATTTGTTCAAATGAACAAGCTCTTGACCATGAATATGAGACCATCAAACATACCTTTATAAAAAATGGATACAGTATAAAAACCATTCACAAGATCCTCCACAAAGATACCACTAATAACAAAAAAGATTTCAAGAATGCTATTGCTATACCATATGTTAGAGGCATTTCAGAAAAAATAGACAGAACACTACACAAATACAACATCAAAACCACCTTTAAACCCCCGACGAAATTAAGACACCTACTCAGTTCTTCCAAGGATCCCCTGCCACACTTAGCCCACCCAGGGGTTTACAAAATAGATTGCACATGTAACATACCATACATAGGGGAAACAGGGTGAACCATCCCAATTAGAAAGGATGAACACAAACGTCACATAAAATATCACCATTTTGGAAAAACCAGCCTTTCTGACCACACACTCCAAACATACCACAGAATTGACTGGAAAGGTACCAACTCCCTACACCGCACCAAAACCTGGTTCGTGCGGAAATTCAAGGAAGCATGTGAAATGCTCAAACATGATCCGAATCTGAATAAAAATGATGGTCTAACAATTCCAAGAATGTGGAGGACCCATCTACAACCTTCATAGCAACCACGAAGAAAAATCTCAATACAAGATCTAGTGAAGTGTTTTTTTTTTTTTTTCTCTTGAACATTCAATAGCAACCTGTACTGTACAAATTCAGAAGATAATCATAATATAACTATATAATTCCAGAAGAATCCTAGTACGTGAGGACTTTAGCAGAGTTTATTGTAGTTTTTATTTTATTTTATTATTTTTTTTTATTTATTTATTTTTTATTTTTTTTATTTTCCACTAGAGGGCAGGCTAAGAAAAAAGATTAGTTAACAACGTAGATGTAATTTACTTGTATAGAGTACAACAGCATGTAGCTTGTTCTTATACTTCTGAATGTATCCTTCTGAAGATGACCTGAATACAGGGGTCGAAACGTAAAGTTATTATTTTATTATTAATTAGTAAAATAATCTTTTCAACACATGTGTTTTGTGTCCCTAATTTAACAAATATGAATGCTGATCACCGTGTAACCTTAAAAGAAAGAAACAATATTATCACTGTGTGCAAGCTAAAGGTTAGCTAATTACAGAACCTTCTAGAAACCAAATATGGCATTATTTCAAGATACTTCAAGACTTCATTTGAATAGTCATGATGACCTCATACTCTAAATGAAACCACCACCAACATTTCAAAAACATCCATGCTATAATTTGGGATTGGAATGCTCAGCAGAGATATTATCCATTTGGGCAACAGAAACTGGAAAACTGGCAAAGTATTTACTTGCAAATTTTCTGTGCAAGAGACTTCTAGGATACAAGACTCTTAAACCATGGTCTCTTCAGTCCCATATTTTGAGGTAATTATCCCTTTCTTACCCCATAAATTTCCTTTTCTTCCTTTTATGTGTCTATGTCTCCACAGACTGAACATGTCTACATTCATAGCTTATATATTATTATTTGGGACCTCAATGGAGTCATCAGACTCATCATGGGAGCCTATCTTAAACAACACAAAGTCTATCATACCATTCCTTAAACTCATTCACTATTTGAGTTCTCACTATAGCAAGTAATGATTCCAAGGTCCAACTATGCACTGTACAAAAAGGCACTTCTAACCCTGTAACTCAATGCTTCTATTTGTAACTTCCAAGGAAAGCCTCTTATCCTCTCTCCTTTCCCTTGTTCCACCACACAAAAGAACTCCCAGTTTCAACCCTGTAACTACCTTGCAACAGTTTAAATGTCTCGATCATATAACCTCTTCTTCTTTTATTAACCAAATTCTGCAGTCTTCATATCCTGATCTATCCTCATAGCTAACACTGTAAAGTCCTGATATAATCCGTTGACTTGACTTTTGTTGACTTGACCTGTATTGTTCAACCTTTATATCAATGACATTGTCAATGGATTGCAAGGGGATATTCAGTTGTTTGCGGATGATGTGAAGCTGGGAAGGGTTATCAGTAATACTGCAGATGTGGTAACCTTGCAAGAGGATTTGAATAAACTAGACAGATGGGCAAATGAATGGGTTGAGTTCTTCCAGGCAAGCACTCTTCTAGCATTCTATCTTGCACTCCATAAATGACTGAATTACTATATATCACAGCTCTCAACTGCTCCATTCATTTCTTGCTCACCTGCATTCCTCACTCTCTCTCCTTGCATTCCCACTTACTTGCCTTCTCTTTCATCTCTATATCCTTAGCTCCTGCCTCTCTTTCTCTTTGCACTCCCACTTACTTGCCTTCCTGTCATCTCTCCATTCCTAGCTTCTGCATCATCCTGTTGTCTTCTCAATTCCCCTTGTCCTCTGGTACTCCCGCTCTCTCCATTATTCCTATAATCCTCTCACTCCCTCTCATTTATATATATATATATATATATATATATATATATATATATATATATAAGTAGGTAGTTCCCAATTTATGTAAATTCAACTTACAAAATTTCAGACTTATGCAAATTATTCCGAAAGGGCTATGAAAAATATTCGACTTATAAAAACTTTACTCACTGCACAGATCTTACTTCCATTGCCACCTAGCAATAGTCATTTACAAGGCAGACAGCCTGTGAGGTACTTGCATACAGCTTCCTTACCACTGGACGATGATGCATGGTGTATTTGCATTCATACGCTTTCATAACTTTTATTGTTTGTGTGCTGTGGCAGAGTAGCAGAGTACAGTCATGACTGAGAAAGGAAAAGAAGTGGAAAAAAGAGGGAACCCATGCATAAACACACTAAAATTGATCTAGAGATGAAAATAAAAATTATGAAGAGAAAGAATAATTATCTGGTACTTATAAAAATATTCTGTATTTGGTACACAATGCATACTGCTGCACATTTAGAAGTTTTCAAAGTTGATTTTTGTGTCACAGAAAGCGCTGAAAACATCTTCGCTATATTTCTATCCCCTTGATATTTCTGTAACATAATGATTCCATAATGCAATGCTTTTTTTTTTCCTGACAAAAAAGCCTGGATAACCCTAGTAAAGAAGTTTTTAATATCAATATGAAGATGGACAAAGCAGTTAGAGGAAAGCCTCAATGTCTTAAAAAGTCTGAAGAGAAATAGATGACACTTTTAGCCTTATTGCAAGCTTTATGAAGAGAGGAAAGTGGCCACTGTTCAATCATCTCTTGATAATTTCATATGGAAGATTGAATGACCAAATTCAATTTTTTTTCCCTATTTTCTTATACTATTTATACTTTTTTATATTATTTAGCATTAAAAATTACATATTGAAATCTAATTTGTACGTGCATCCTGTGAAAGAATCTAACATGGAAAAATCTTTAAAATATGCTAATACACTATGGCATACACAAACTCTAAACACAAAACATAAGAAACAGGGTGTAATTAAGAAGTGAGGAGATTAAATCTAACTTAAGTTATGTAAAATTTGCAGACGGTGACTTATGTAAGTCAGTGACTGACTTTACATTTCATTTTCATCTTCCTTTGCATCTTCAGGCCTATTATTGACTTCATACATAACTTCCAAGTCTCCAATGTTTTGATGCTGATATAAACACTGACATATAAGGAAGTCAGTTTGTCTCTTTACAAGGTGTTGATATAACCTCATCTGAACATTATTATGCATAAATCTGGTCTCCTAATTTCCAAGGTGATGTAAAAAAGAGTTTAATTGTTAAAGATGATATTGGGACTGTGAAATCAGTTTAGGGACAGATTGAGAATTTGTGGACTGCAGACACTAGCAAACAGGAGAAAAAGAGGGAGCTATTGATAGAGACCTACAAACTTCTGAAAGGGTCATACGTCTTCCTTCCAACAGGCTTGCCTTCACTGTTTACCATAAACCTACACATACTGTCCAATATACACACAAACTCGTACCACCACCACCACGACCACCCAACACAAAATCATGAGTGAGAGCTAGATTTTCCTCTCAGAGTAGTGCACGAACAGAATGGCTTACTTTAGACACAGTGAGTGCAGATAGTGTGAATTAATTCAAAAGAAGGTATGACTGGTGGTATGAGTGATGTGTCTTCCTTCGATGAGTCTCTGAAGGTATCTTGTAATAATAATTGTTCTCTTGAACTTACGACAGCAATATATTAATATCTCCTCTCTCAAGCTACTGACACCTATCTGTACAATCATCTCTCTCACATTTTCTTCATCCCTCTCTTGATGTACATTCATGACCTCAGTGACATCATGAATCTTTACTGTAGGAAAATATGCTTTTATTACTCATTCATTTAATACATTCCTAATCATCAAATCTACACATCACATATTTTTCACATCTGCTAATGTAACATTTCCTCCTCCCTTCCATGTACACTCTTTCCTAAATATTTTTCCATTTGCTCCACCTCTTGGCTGATCTGACAGTAGATTCTAAACAATCTTTACTGTTTCAACTTGTACTTTTTCCATTTTGCATTCTCTATCACCACCGATCTTTTACATTTCTTTCTTTCTTTCTTTCTTACCTTGTTTTTACCTCTTTGATCATAACTGTGCTTTATGATACAAACAACACCAGAAGATAAAATAAATAAATGAATTTATTGAACTTATTAATATTTTGCTGGTTTTTTAACAGCATTCAATTAGACTGTTGTAGAACAATTCAAATTGTAAGTGAATAAGAAGGAAGAAGGCAAGGCAAACTGTGATCTTAGAATAACTGTTTCTCAGATCTTTGGCAAATTAATGCAACCACACTTGTTGAGGTGAGGAGAGTGCTTCATAGGAAATGCTGGGTCTAAAAATAGTCTCTCAGACTACAAGAAAACCTAGCTTAATAAGATTAATTAATCCATCAATTAATGCATGCTAAGAGAAATCACATTAAGCGAATACAATAAACAATAGGAATAATTATAATTCATCCATCAGTTAGCATAAATTTGAAAACAATATACATATATATGCCATATTAGAGGATAAAATCATAAAAGTTATAAAAATCAATTGCTTAAATTTTTATTTAATGTCTCAGCATTTGATTGAGCTACTTTTTTTTTACAAAAAAAAATAAGTACAGATGTCTGAATAGTGCTCAACTTTTTCATCTTGTCATGCAATTTGCGATAGCTGGCGATTGCTATATCAAGATTTCGACAGACTTCGAAGCTTCATTTCATAACAGGATCACCATCAAACAAAATTTCCTTAGCATGCTCAATGTGAATGAAAATTAGCTCAAGTTCTTTTTTTGCAGTTAGCTTCTTGGTCATAACATTCTCTTCTTGTTTGCATTCCTTATCTTCTTCTTCATATGCACGCTGTTCTTCTAATTGAAGGAGATCATTCTCACTTAACTGTTCTGAATGGAAATCGAGCAAGTTTCTCACATTTTCATTATCTAGTTCATTTCCAATTGTGCTGATTTCTTCAATAATGTTATCAGCTGGGTTATTAAACCCATTTGCACCGTAAGGTAAGACTTTCTGCTACACAGCTCTCATATTGCTGGCAGTGACTTCCTCCCATGCTAAATGAATATTTTCTACTACTTGCTGATATTGTATTTTTTTCAAAACTTGGGTAAAGAAATTGCATTGCATTCTCTTTACTCGTTGCTTTAAGGGCCTGGGAAAAGGTTCTATGTAGGAAGTATGCTTTAAACAATGATATGACCCCTTGGTCCATTGGCTGAAGTAAAGAAGTTGTATTTTAGAGCAAAAAAAAACAATCTTCACATTTTCATTAAGATCAGCAAGCCCTCTAGGATGACCAGGAGCATTATCCAATAACAAAAGAGCTTTTAAAGGTAAGATAATTTTTTTTGCAGTAGTCTACAAGAAAAATTATAAGACAAAAAAACAGTTGAACTACTCCTCGAAAAGAGTTTTGGTCACCCAAGCCTTCTTATTTGATTTCCAAATGACTGGCAGTTGTTGTTGGTTACATCCTAACCAACAAATGATCATGGATTTTGCACACGATAAACAAAATAGGCTTGAGTTTAAAGTCGCCTTCTGCATTGCCTCCTAATAAAAGCATAAGACACTTTGTATCCTGGTTGTGATGCTTCAGTTTTAACTAGGAAGGTTTTTTGGCAAAAGAGACCAGTTTCGTTGATGCTGAATATTTGACGATCGGCATAATCATCATCGCTGCAGAATGGCGACAAAAAATTTTGTGTAACGTAAAATTTTGGATAACGTAAAAAAATTGCATTATCTGATTAATCACTCGCTTAAAGCGGAAAATTGTATCATTTCACTCAATCATGCTAATTGATTATCACACATAACAAATTCGTGTTAAGCGAGTTTTCCTGTATTTTTAGACAATATGGCTGCTTCTCTCATTTAATCCTGTTGGAAGGAATATTCAGAACACAGTCTGCCAGTCCTTACTTGTCATATGGACGACTGTGAATGCCATGTTCTTTAAGGCAGATGTTAACAGATTTACCACTCTGTCCAAAGCAGGACAAGCTGTAGGCACAAGAAACTTTATACACTTCAGGACATGAAAGAGGGTAAAGTTAATCTTTAGGAGAATGGATGAAGGCAGCTAGCTGAATGCGTGTTTTGAAAGTGGCATGGAGATATGTCTATATGTGTCATTTATAGCCTGTGTGCATAATAGGTGTTACCCTATTATGATGAGGGTACTGCGCTTCATGTACTAATGCATTTGAAACAAGAGGGAGGAGTTTTTGGCATTACCGAGACATGGCTGACATAGATGATACAGTTATTGGGAGAGAATGTAAGGGGCATGGTATTATCAGGAAGGATAGAGTGAATGGAATGAAGAGGTATCTGTTCAGAATGGACTGATGACAGGAATGAATTGTAGCCACAAAGTAAGGAATAAAAAATCATTAGCTTGCTATGAAAAAATTTTGCGTGACAAGAAAAAGACATTATACCGTCAGACGAATCTATTAGATTTTATGAAACCATTGACATCAAAATAACTTTCTTTTTTTTATGTACGACAAACCACAATTATGATTATATTTCTTAAAAAATATAGGTATTTTTGTAAACCTTTGTCCCAATTAACTAATATTTTGTATGTTTGTATATATAAATTACATGCAAAATTATACCCTGAGTTACGCGCTTTTTGTTGGTCTCACCTACCGCATAACTTCGGGGTATGACTGTACTGAAGTTGGTTAGATCAAAATTTAGAAATGGATAGATAGCAACAAAATAGTGTATAGAGGGCAGCATGGTTTTATGAAGATGGTTTTGTACTGAAGTCATGCCTAACAGCCAAGTTGAATAGAAAGAATGGCTACAAAATAATGCTGTTGGACTCTATAAAGACACCTGACAGGAGAGGGCAATGAACTCTGTTACATAAATTGGAGCATACAGGTCTGGATATGAAGTTAGTGATGCAGATATAAGAGAGTAGGTGTAGATAAGAGAGAGTAATTTATGAGGAATAGAGTTCAGGAGAAGGCATGTGACTATTGGTGTGCCACAGGCATTCAGGCCACTGCTATTTAACTTGTATATTACAAAGGGGAAATATTCAGTTGTTTGCTGAATATTTAGGGTAGAGCAACAGTTAATAAAGATGATGTAGGAATCTTGCAGGATGATTTAAACAGACTGGCAAAGTATAATGTTATGACAATGTGGCAAAGTATAAAGTATGATAATATGGCATAGTATGAGGTCATACAATGTCGAATGAAAAGATTATCAGCTGTGTACTGCATCTGCATTGATGGTACTGGGCTGCAGGAAATCAATGAAGCTAAAATTCAGAAAGGATATTGCAAAAGTGATTAAAATAGTTCACTGGATTACCTCTCCATTACTATACTGACAAGCAGAAATAATGAAGTTATATGTTTTTATGAGACTTTGTTTCCCTTCACTGGAATCCTCACCTTGACGTTGTGAAGGGGCTTGCATGTTTCGATGATATATTGAGCTATTCCAGCGGTAGTGTATTCTACCAGCAAGGCTTCCCAAGCCAGACAAGTCGATATCCAGGAACCAGACTAAGAGGGATTCTGACTGGGTGCATGGTACTGCAGAGAAGCAGCTTCCCAACATCATATGCTATCATTGGAATATAGACAGCTGACTATAGAGCTTATTTACTTGGTCACTTGAACATATACTGAGGCAGAGCAGTGTAGACTGGGTAGAAACCGAGGCAAGGCTACTTATCCTTTTGGACGGCAAAAGTGATAATATCAATGATTGTGTTCCACAGCTCTAGTTAGATGGGCTACTGCCAATCCTCTCCTAAGATGATTAGTCATTGTGGGAGAAAATATGATCCCCCTCCTATTAAAACCGTAATATACTAAATACTGGACATACCACTCCAAAACAAAATAATAAAAGCAAGTGTAAGAAAACTTATCTCATTATTGCAATATACAATGTAAGAACGTTAGCAGATGATGTAGAAAGTTTTTCACCTTGGGTGTACCTATACGTTAAAGATACCAAGAAATTTTATAAACTTGGTTTTAATAATTTTTTCCCAAGTAAGCAAACAAGAAAGTAAGCTAAGTTTGCACTTGAAGTATTTTCAGATCTGAGGAAACTCATGGTAAAGGTGGCATAAGCTCTGATCACTTGCCTAAGTATCCCATAATACAAAGCACATATCCTTATGGACATGAATAATGCTATTATGGGAAAGGTCACTACCCAGACCGGTTTCAACCTTTATTGAGGTCTCGTCAGTGGGAGCCAAACATACATAGCCTTACACATGTCCATAAGGATATGTGCTTTGTTTTATGAGATACTTAGGCAAGTGACCAGAACTTATGCCACCTTTACCACGAGTTTCCTCAGATCTGAAAATACTTCAGGGTGAAACTTAGCATACTTGCTTGATTGCTTACTTGGGAAAAAAGGATTAAAACCAAGTTTATAAAATTTCTTGGTATCTTTAACGTATAACCCAAGGTAAAAAACTTTCTATATCTTTCTCTCATCTAGAGATTTTTATTTAATAAGGTCAAAGCACCTTGTGGCAACTCGTATAGGTAAATAAAAGTTCGGCATTACTTCAACCTTGGTATCACCACCTTTGAGTCTGGATCCCACTGATGTGCTTTTGTGCAGAAGAGGTTGCTTTCCCTGAGATGTGAGAGGCTCAGCTTGGGGATGGGTTTTTGTCTATCTCTGAGTGGGGCCACCACTGAGATTATGGCTCTGCTTGGTGGTGGAGTGAGCCTGTCACTGAGTGGAGCCACTGCTGAGTTGGATGGTCCTTCTGTCACTCATAGGGAGTTGTCTGGGGGACAGAATAATGTTTAGAGAGGTCTTCACTCAAACAGCACCTCGATAAAGGTCGAAACCGGTCTGGGTAGTGACCCTTCCCATAATACATAGCATTATAGATGTCCATAAGGATATGTGCTGTGTATTATGGGATACTTAGGCAAGTGATCAGAGCTTATGCCACCTTTGCCACGAGTTGCCTCAGACATGAAAATACTTCAGGTGCAAAATTAGTTACTTGCTTGTTTGCTTACTTGGGAAAAAAGGATTAAAACCAAGTTTATAAAATTTCTTGGTATCTTTAACATTAGCAGATGATGAAAAGACAGCAGAACTCAAATATGAAATAAGCTAAATGAAATGGGATATAATACGACTAAGTCAAATTGAAAAGAAAATTAGAAGAATGCATCGTCGTCATCATCGTCCGGTAGCATCCTCTAGCAAGAGGGTTACAGCAGATGAGTAGCTCTTGTCCATTTCTCTGTCTGTCGCTTCCATCATTCTTAAACCAGTCCATTCCACGATGTCATTAAACCACTCTCTAGTTGGTCTTCCATGTCTTCTCTTCCCCTCAACTTTCGCTTGTAATATAGTTCTTGTCAGGTGTCCTGAAGAACCTCTCAGAAGATGTCCTGCAAATCTGGTCTTTCTTTGCATAATATTCTTTAGCAGTGTTCTTTCCATCTCAACTCATCTTAAAACTTCTGGATTTGATATTCTTTCAGTATAGCTAATCTTTTCCATCTTTCTATAACACCACATTTCCAATGCATTAATTCTTTCCATATCTCTCTTTCTGAGTGTCCATGACTCACTTCCATAACTTGCAATACTCCAAACTGTTGCTTTAACTATTCCAATTCTAATGCCTATTTTAGTGTTCTTGTTTATTAAAATTCTCTTCATTTCCATAAATGCTGATTTAGCGTTGCCAATTCTATTTCTAATGTCCAACTCTGAAGTTCCTTTCTCTGAGATCCAGCTACCTAAATATTGAAATCTTTCACACTTCTAAAATCTTTCCTCCACATCTTATTTTTACATTATCTCCTATTATTCTATTATTATTATCTTGGTCTTTTTTGTGTTAATTCTTAGTCCATACTCTTTACAAGAGTTTTCAATTCTTTGAATAATTTGTTGTAACCCATTTTCACTTTCTGCCATCACCACTACATCATCCGCATATCTTAAGTTATTAATGATTCTTCCGTTTATTTTTATTCCTTCTTCTACATCCTCAAGTGCCTCTCTAAACATTTGTTCACTATACAAGTTAAACAATAATGGTGATAACTTGCATCCTTGTCTGACTCCTCTCTCCACTGGGAATTCTCCTGTTTCCTCTCCATTTACATATACTGACGGTATTTGTGACCAATATAATCTCTTTAAAATTTCCAAGTCATAAGAGTCAATATCGGTATTTTCTAGAATGTCAAAAAGCCTTTCATGTTTCACTGTATCAAATGCCTTTTCAAAATCTAGAAATCCCCAAAACAACTTTCCACCATGGTTTAGTGTTTTCTCCCCAATAATTCTTAGACAAGTTATAGCCTCTCTAGTTCCTCTGTTGGTTCTGAATCCAAACTGTTCCTCATTCATTTCTTTTTCTATTTTATTCCTAATTCTCTCTAAAATTATTTGCACCAGAATTTTTGCTGTGTGAGTTATAAAACTCATCGTTCTAAAATTGTTACAGTCTAAAACTCCCATCTTTTTTGGAATGGGGATAAAAATTGATCTTCTATACTCCTCTAGTAATTCTTGTCCTTCATAAATTCCGTTAATAATTTGCCATAACACTTCCATACCTTTTTCACCTATATTCTTTATAAGTTCTATCTGTATACCATCTATTACAGGCGATTTTCCTTCTTTCATCTTTTGAATTGCTAGATTCAATTCCTCCCTCATGAATGCATAACACTAAAATTGGGAAATGTACTTTACTGGAAAGGACCAGATGATATCAAGAACAGAAAAGTGGGTTTTCTCATAAACAAAATTGTAGTAAACAAGTTTTCTAAATATGCAGGAATATCAGATCAAGTAACATATCATAGTACAAACATCATAACAGAAAAGAATTAAAATAATACAAATATATGCACCAACCAGCAGTTATGAAGAAGTAGAAGGATTCTATGACACAATGTCCAATACAAGGTTTCACAGTGTTGGGAGATTTTAATGCAACACTGGGAAAAAATAAAAATGAACTTCAAAAGTTTATAGGAAAAAAACGGCATAGGAGAATGAAATAAGAGAGGAAATATAAGGCTGAACTTCATTGTGAAAAACCATTGAATGCTCTGAACACATTTTACAAGAATTTAGTTAAATATCAAATCAAAAATGGATATAGATTAGTCTAAATGGACAAACAGAAAGTGAAATAGATTGTATTTTATCATTTCATGTAAGAATATTTAAAGATGTTTTGGTTATCAATTAAATAGGCATAGGAAGTGACCACAGAATTGGAGGGAAAAATAACAACAGAAGGAAAAAATTACAGAATGAAACAGAATAAAACAAAATATGTAAAGATAAATGATGACACATTAGTAGCCAACAAAAATTATATCAAGAAATAGCAAAAAAAAATTATATTATCAAAGAAATAGCATGAATGAAAACAGAAATACACAAATGGATAATATACAGGAAAGTCTAAATCTAATCATCATCACAGAAGGAATACATAAGATTGGAAAAAAAAAAAAAAAAAAGGTTAAAAATAAAAACAGAGAAAAAAAAATATGTAGAAGGAAAAAGAAACACGGTACGCCTTACAGAAATAAATAAAACAACCAAAAAAAGAAAAGAAAAGATAAAATGATACAAGAAACAATAGATAACAAGAAAAATATAAAAGTACAATTGACCCTTGAATAATGCAGGGGTTAGTGGTGCCTACCCCACCACATTGATTGAAAATCTGCATATAACTTTTGACTCCCCAAACACTTAACTACTAATACCTACTGTTGATTGGAAAAGAAAATACATTTATAATACTGTACTGTATTTATCAATAAGTTCATGTCATCTGTTTACAAGATGAATCGTATGTCTGTCAGTACCTACATCAGTATTGTTTTATATGATACAAAACACTCTGTAGATGTTATACATATTACTAACACTAGACATTAAAAATGCATAGATAATATGAAAAAGAAATTATTCATATTTATTTAAAGATATAATGATTCATGCATTGATAATGAAGCAGCAGCAATATCACTGCTTTGCAGTAGCCTAGTCTATGCACTAATGAATGAATTGTTATAATTTTTATTTTATGTAAATTAGTTCATTTAAGTAATTAATAACAGTTATTTTATGCAGTTATGATTTAATAATACATCTTTAAGTTTCTTTACATTTCTCTCGATTGCGAATGGCTATGCACGGTCTGTTAGTGTTTGTGTGCATAACTTTTGATAAATTTTAACTTTTTTATAGTAGATTTATGTATATTTTACGGTAATAAACACGTATATGTGGACCCACATAGTTCAAACCCACATTCTTCAAGGGTCAACTGCTATGAAACAATCTCACACTAGAAAAAAAAAATACTATTATTAGATGAAAATGGACAAGATATCAAAAGATAAAAAAGGGCACTAGAAAGGGCTGGACAAGAGTTCTCAGAATTGTATAACACCACAAGCACTTTGAAGCCAGAAGAACATGTATATAAGAAAGTATTCCAGAAATGCAAAATTTTGAAATTGCAACGAAAGATATGAAAATCATAAAATGCCATATGATGGAATTACACTAAAAATGGTGAAAGCAGCAGGAGAAATATTAACAGAAGAACTAAAAAATCTATTTAATAAATGCCTAAAACAGAAAAAATATACCAAACAGCTGGAATAATGCTATTCTGATACTCTTGTTCAGAAGAAACGATAGAAAATTACAGACCCATAAGCTTGCAGTTACAAGTACATAAACTATTATATTTATAAAAATAATAACAAACAGAATCACAAGATTATTGGATGAAACTGAATCTAATGAACAAGTTGGATTCAGAAAGGGATTTTAGCACAATCAATCAATCATAGCTAAGAGAAAAATGCAGAGAATACAACTAATTTGTGTACCTAAGTTTTCTTCTTCTTCTTCTTTGGTGCATCAATATGAAAATTATATACAGCTAAATAAACAAAATATATGAAAAAGCAACTGCTAATATTATCCTTATAAATGAACACAACAGCTCATTTCAAATAAATAAAGGAATATGCCAAGGACATATACTATTTCACCCAAATTATTCAACATTAATATTAATGTTAAAAAATCTAAATTATTTATGATATGCTGATGATGTATAACAAACAACACATGAGAACTAGAAATCTAAATGAACTAAACACAGTCTCATATAAAGTAGGATTAAACATAAACTATGAAAAAACTAAAAGGGTGACAAACAAAGGAAACCAAATAGCAGAAGACAATAACAAAATAGAGCAAATACAAGAATATGTATACCTTGGTAGAACCTTTCCATGAGAAAAAAGAAGCATTTATGAAGAAATAAAAACAAGAATTCAGCTAGGCTGGATTGCTTTTGGTTTTCAACTTAAAAAAATTCTGTGCAGTAAAATAAAACTAGAAAATAGAGTCAAACTTTTCAGCCAATTCATTACCCTAATTATGACACATGAATCAGAGACATGGCCAATAACCAAACAAATACTGGAGAGAATAAGGAAAACTGAGTGCAGAATGGAGAGATTCATGATAAACATCGAACTGCAAAACATCAAAAAAAAACAAAAGTGTTGGGCATAAGGAAAGAAATTTTAAAATTAAAATGGAGATAGGCAGGACATACTGTACAGATGAACAGTGATAGATGGACAATCACTCAGTGCCATCCATATGAAGGGAGACGAATGCCTGGATGACCAGAGAGAAGATGGAAGGATGACCTAGTGGAGATGGCTGGAGAATGTTGGCATCAGGAAGTATTCAACAGAGAAAGAAGGAGGCAAATGGAGGAGGCCTAAAACCATAAATGGTTATAAAAAAGCTAGAAGAAAAAGAAGACGAAGGCTTTGATGTGGTCCCATTTGACAATTTTGCACAAATCTAATGACCTGGATCTGTTAGAGATGTGAAAGATCCAGAGAGAGAGAGATGATAGAAACATAAAAGTTACATAACACATTCATGCCGAGCCATGTTTCACAAGTATGCTGCATCTGGTAGGACCTTGCTTGATTATGCAATTTGCCAATGTATATGCCACACAAATTTCAAGTTCTTTGGTAGAATTTTCATTTAAAACAAAAGTTTGTGAATTGTCATCATGATATAGACAATATCTCAAAAGTAATGTTTTATTTTTGAGTATGTATACTCGAAATAAATGTCACACACACACACACACATATATATATATCAGGGACAAATATTCTGGGTGTGCTAGGTGTGTGGTGCACCCCTAGGAAATAGCAACATCATCGGCATTACATTTTTGATAAAATAAAGAGCCAAAAGGCTTCATAGATTTTTGCATTTATTCCTGTTAAAGACTCCCCTAACTGTTTCCTGGCTTCATGTGATTCCTAAAATTAAACAAAATATACTAATGCTTAATGAAGAAGACACTTTTCAGCATGTAAACATTGCATCACATTTGCTTTAATAGCATGAGTGTGCGGTCACAAATACAGATACCTTTGAGCCCAGCGTGTCAAATTCATAGCATTCTAGTGTTTTTAAATGGCCCAGAAGGCAAGGCAGGGTGGGCACTGAGACAATAGCACCCAAAAGTCAACAGTCGTTGTGACTGATGCAAACCAATTGAATGCTGTCATTTGTCACGAGTTGCTGTTTTTGTTTTCTGAGTTCTGTTTGTTTTACGTGCGCAAAGTGTGAACTTTTGTATTTATGACACTAACATAGACAAATGGGGTGCTTAAGGGTCCAAGCTGTATAACTGAGAGACCTCCACATATCCTTTAAAGGAATGCGGAGAACCGACCAGGGCTTCTGACCTAATGTCCAATCCTCACCTTCTCGTGGTGCACCCTGTTGGGTATCTACTTGGATACTGAACGGACGAGGATGGGCTGGCAATTTGGGATTTAGCCGACCAAATTGTATTCTTATTGGTTAAACCAAAATAAAAAAAATGATGGTACAACATGACAAAATTTCATGCCGGCTGGGGCGTCACCCAGTTAAACAAGGCCCCTGTTGCTTTCGCCAGGGAAACAGGGCAAACAGCGAAAAGTCAGCTACTGGAACAAATATGAAAACAAACCCCAACTCAACATCACCAGAGTTAAAGATCGGTACTATCAACATAAGAAGCCTGAATGGCAAAGAAATGGAGTTGGCTGAGGAATTAGATAAGTACCAGATCGACATAATAGGGGTGACTGAAACAAAAAAGACCAAAACTGGTGAGATCTTTCTGAGCAATAAATACAAAATGTTATATTCAGGCAATGACAATCAAGGAAAAGAAGGAGTAGCCATAGTATTTAACACTAAATACGAGGCTAATCTTCTTGAATGGCAGTCAGTCTCAAGTAGAGTAATGTGGGCAAATATGAGCATGGGGAACTGGACAATGAGACTTATTTGTGCCTTGGTCCCACAGAAGGTTCTACTAAGGTAGAAGTGGAGGACTTTTTTGAGGCTTTAGAAAAAGCAACTGACACAATGAAAAATGAAAAGTTGGTCCTTGTTGGGGATCTAAATAGCAGAGTAGGAAATGGTTGAGACATACAAAAATATTTTGGGAAAATTTGGAGAAAAGAGCAAAGCTAATAATAATGGCAAATATCTGTTGGATTTCTGCTCAGGACATGGACTGGTTATTACTAACACCATGTTCCAACATAAAAATGTGCACAAATTCACATGGAGAGAAGAGGCTAGGAATAAGAAAAGTCTCATTGACTATGTTATTGTTGATAGTGATGTTTTCTCCTTGGTGCAGGACATGAGAGTGTACAGAGGATTTGAAATTGGAAGTGATCACTATTTAGTCTTGAGCAGGATAAAATTGAATTTCATATTGAAAAGAATAACATGTAAGAAAATTTTAAAGCGAATAAAAGTTGAGCAGCTCTCAGATATGAACTGTAGACTAAAATACACAAAGATTATTGAAGAAAAAATGAAAGAGTTTGAGTACAGGAATCAAACCTTGGAGATTCAGTGGCAAACTCTGAAGAAAACATTGATTGATTCTGCCAGAGAGGCATGTAGTGAGGTTGTCTGTAAGGATAAAAAAATCAGAACTCCCTGGTGGACACAGGAAGTTAAAGAGGCAGTGAAGGAAAAGAAGAAAGAATACCAAAAGTTCCTGTCAAATAAGTCAGCTTGTGCTCTTAGAGAATATAGAGACAAATGCAAGAATGCTAAACACTGTGTAAAACTAGCTAAACAAAAGTCATGGGAGGACTTTGGCAAGAATATAGAAAATAAATATCAAGAAGGTGGCAAAATATTCTGGAGGTTGTTGAAGAAGCTTAAGAATGGAGGAAAGAGTGCCGTAAAAGGAATTAGAGATGATAAAGGTGAAATGAAAACGGGAGAAAAAGATATCCTTGAAGTATGGAGTAATTACTTTGAAAAACTGCTAAATGAAATACGCAGTGATGATAGCACAATGGTAAAAAACACTGACCAAGCATGCAGTCAGGAATACATATCCATACTTGAAGTAGAAAAAGCCATCAAAGGCTTGAAATGTGGAAATGCAGTGGGAGTAGATGATATTCGACCAGAAATTCTGAAGTATGGTGGTATAAGAGTCTTACAGTGGCTGCACTGCATAGTTCAGAAAGCCTGGACAGAGGGACGAATTCCTGATGATTGGAGTAGAGCTCTCATAGCACCCATATATAAAAAGGGAAATAAAACTGCATGTGAGAATTACAGAGGTATTTCCCTACTGAGTGTTCCTGGCAAGATCTATGCAAGTATACTTGAGAAACGGTTGAGAAGAATTGTGGAAGAAAAGCTTGGTGAAGAACAAGCTGGATTCAGGCCAAATAGAGGCTGTCAGGATCAGATCTTCACTTTACGACAAATAGTCGAGAAAGAATGGGAATATAACAAAGATCTGTATTTAAGTTTTGTCGATTTGGAAAAGGCATATGACAAGGTGCCAATACAGAAGCTATTCAATACGCTGCAGTTATATGGTGTCGATGGGGCATTATATCAAGCAATACTTAGTCTTTATTTGAGTTGTAAGTCAGCAGTTAGAATTGAAGGAAGTACAGGAAGATGGTTTAATGTTAAATCTGGTATGAGACAAGGATGTACATTATCCCCTCTGTTATTCATTATCTATATGGATCACATTATGAAGTGGTATTAAACATGATATCAAAATTGGAGATGTTAATGTCAGCTCTTTGCTTTATGTGGATGATGTTATACTTCTAAATAAATCCGCTACAAGTCTGCAAGATTCTCTGACTAAATTGAATAGCTGTTGTAATAGATATGGTATGAAGGTCAGCAATAAAAAGACAAAGACAATGAAAATAGGCAGAATCATTGAAAATATCAACTGTGTTGTGAATGGAGAACCTGTGGAACAAGTAAAACATTTCAGCTATTTAGGCACGATTTTTACTGAAGATGGTAAATTAAATATAGAAATAGACAACAGAATCAGCAAAGCTGGTATGGTGGGAAGTCAATTGAATAAATTCATATGGAATAAGAGAGAAATTAGTCAGAACACTAAATTAGCTGTATACAAGACAGTGTTCAAACCAGTTTTAACTTATGGATTTGAGAGCTGGGTCAGAAGTAAAACACTTGACCAAAGACTAGAGACCGCAGATATGAGAGTCCTGAGAAAGATTATAGGCGTGAACAGATGGCATCAATGGCAATATCATATTAAAAATGAGGATATTAGGAAAGAACTTGACATTGTCAGCATCCAGGAATCCGTTAGCAGAGCTAATTTCAGGTGGTATGGTCACTTAAACAGAATGGGCGAGGAAAGATTAGCAAAACAAGTGTTCTCTGCCAGGTTGGCAGCAAAACGACCCAGAGGAAGACCAAGATATAGGTGGATTGATGCGGTACAAAGTGCTTTAGACGATAGAATATAAGAACTGATAATGTTGGAGTCTTGACAAGTAACAGACTGATTTGGAGGAAAATTGTAGATAGGAAATTAATAATGATGTAATTTTTTTCATGTAGTACTATCATATCCTGTACACCCCTTGAGGGTACATAGCAGGAATTTGATGATGATGATGATGATATAGACAAATTTTTAATATATATTTATAATTTCTATAAATAATTTACAAATTTTTTACCCATATTTATAATGGGAAACAGTGTTGATGATCAACTGAATTTCCCGTTTTCTGCCAGTGCTTTTGCAGATTTTATGATTATAGACAAATGAGGTTGAAACCTGTGTATAATAAGCAAGTAAAACAAGTTATTTCAAGTCCACGTGTTTTATGTTCTAGTTCATGCCAGAAAAATAATAATTTTCCAAGTGAATACTTTTTCAGATTTCTGTGCATATTATATGGCTGTATTTAAAAATCACATTTGCTCATATTATGTTATTTTTAAATACAGCCATATAATATGCACAGAAATCTGAAAAAGTAATCACTTGGAAAATTATTATTTTTCTGGCATGAACTAGAACATAAAACACGTGGACTTGAAATAACTTGTTTTACTTGCTTATTATATACAGGTTTCAACCTCATTTGTCTATAATCATAAAATCTGAAAAAGCACTGGCAGAAAACGGGAAATTCTGTTGATCATCAACACTGTTTCCCATTATAAATATGGACAAAAAATTTGTAAATTATTTATAGAAATTATAAATACATATTAAAAATTTGTTTATATTAGTGTCATAAATACAAAAGTTCACACTTTGCGCACGTAAAACAAACGGAACTCAGAAAACAGAAACAGCAACTCATGACAAATGACAACATTCAATATCAATAATTCAATATAAATATAAAATCTGTTTCACTCCGTCTTCATGAACATAGATGTGACATCTCCTACAGTAGAACACGAGCGAGCGCCCTTTCCAGTCATGTTCTCTTCTCCGCAAACGCTAACCTCGAAGAACAGCCACACCAAGTTGATTGGGACCACACAACCAATTTATATATATGCAAGGATGAATTTGAAAGATGAATTATAGAATCAAAAGAAATAGTTCTGGACCCTTCACACTTCAACAACAATCTAAGCTACAATTTGCCCGATTCCCATAGCGCAGTAATCCAATACTGGCGCTCTAAAATTAGCTGTCACACACATTCAACTCATGTCAACAGTAGCATGCGGTCACCTATTCAAACATGACTGTTACTATTCTGCTTCTTTTTATTAAGCTGGAAAGTCCATGTTTTTTACCTTGTTATTTTTATAAGTCTTATGTTATTTCTTACTCATCTGAAGAAGTCGGAACACCGATGAAACTAGTCGTGATTTATTAAAGGTTTTTGTTATACTTTCTCGGGTTCTAGTCAGTTAAATTTTAATTTTATATATATATATATATATATATATATATATATAACAGTTTTATGATTGTGTAATGAAATTTTAAAACTATCTTCACCTTTTGGACAGTAGAATGGAGTATGCAATGAGCTGCATTGCCTAGACAGATACTGGGTTTTTGCACTGCCAAATGTAGATAATCTTCATTATGGTTTCATTAATGGGAGTCAAATTATAGTTTTGTTTTCAACCATAAAGATGGCATCAGATACCTACGAGCATTGAACCCATGGTTGTTGTTGATTTCAAACATATTTTACTTAAGCATCTATTTCACTTGCAAAGTCTACAAGTGAAATATATTCATAACTAACCTACTTGCATATACAGAGAGAGAGAGAGATCAGAGCTAACTTCACATTAAGATGCTCTTTGTATTTCCTAATGCACAGGATTCATATGATGCCATCCATTATAGTACAAGTCAATTGCAATTCACTGATTGGAAGTATACAGATACTGAGAACTATACACACACACCCTACCCCACCACAATCCTATGTGAACAGACTCTGTCAAAGAAAAATTGGTTGCCTGTAATTTCAAGTTGCTCACTATGATATTATTTCTAATTAGCAATATTGTAATTGCTGCTCATTTAGAGAGGAATTTGCATTCTCAACTAAAACAACAGTATCCACCAGTATAGCAGTTTCTAAATGGTAGCCAATCTACTACTGACTCGGCACTTAACTCTCTCGCTAATTTTTTAAAATCTTTTTTAAGATGAAGTAAGTAAAAGAGTTGAGGAATAATTTGTAGAAATAGTGAATGATGTAATATGTAGGAGAATCTGCAGCAACTGATTCTCTTCTCTCTCTCCTTTACATCCCAACATGCTATTTTGATCTAATACAGAAATTGTTAGGGTACTCTGAAATTTGCAAACCTATTCAACCTCTGTATGTGAGAAAGAAATCCCCTCCAAATCATCTTCATTTTAGCCAATTAGACTAAATTTCTCAGGAAATCTTAAACAATGTAAACTTTCAACCAGTAGAGGTGTTGGTAGCAGACATGGTAGGATAAGTAGCAGAGGTGTTGGTAGCATTTACTCCAATCATTTTAGACCATTTGGGCTGTATTTCACAGAGGATCTTAAGCAATGTCAGGAACAGCCAGTGGTGAGCTATAAAGGGCTCGTGCGAGCCCTTTGTTAAATTTTTCTCAAATTTGCGAGCACCTTGTTCTTCTTGTTTACTTTTTTATTTTTTTTGAAGCATATTAAGCGATAAACTCATACGGTAACCTAACAAAAATTAGTCTATTCGGCAGTGTACATATTATTTGGAATTATTGTTTCGACTCTATGACGAATGAGCCCAAGTTTGAAAATAAAATAAGCACATGCGCCATATTTATCCTTCTCCCTTTTTTTTTTGCTCGACGATGCGAGCCCTTTGTTAAAATTTCCATAGCTCACCACTGGGAACAGCTATATTTCATTCATTTGATTAAAATCAGTTGAATGATGCAACCTGTACAGATGTCTACAGAGAAAGTCCCCTCTCCCCACTTCACATAAATCCAGTTAAGCCGAATTTAAAATGAAGACCTTCAGCATCATAAAAACAAACTATATTCCAAATGTGGTTGAATTAATCCAACCTGGAGAGGTGTCCACTGGCAGATGAGACAAGATGATTCATTCAAGCCTTTTTTAATTTTCAAATTGCTCTAATTTAGATACAATTTTACTGTGAATGCAAATATGACATATGGGAAAAAAAAACCAAGAAGAAGAATTATACCTGCTGCTCCTCCTAGAGCTTTACCTAAAGTTGAATTGATAATGTCCACCTGGCCAGAGACATCAAAATATTCTTCAGTTCCTCTATTTAAAAAAAAAAAAATTTAATTAAACTAAAAATCACTAGTTAATAGAAATTTATACCAAATTGACTTATTATTTGACAGGTCTGATTTGATTCACTCTTGGAAGTTTTTTTCCACTTGGTAAGACTATAAATTATATATTTAGTTTAATCCTTTATCCAAGTGTAAGCAAACAAATTTGCACCTGAAGTATCTTCAGGACTAGGGCAACTTGTGGCAAAGGTGGACTAAGTTCTCATCACTTTCCTTAGTATCTCATAATGTAAAGCACATCTCCTTGTGGACATGTATAATGCTATGCATTATGGGAAGGGTCCCTCTACCCAGACCGGTTTCGAGCTTTACTGAGGTCTCTTCAATGGGAGCCAGACCCAGAGGTGATACCAAGGTTGAAGTATACCAAGTATCCACGTGTGCTTACACTTGAATAAAGGATTAAACTTGATTCACCCTTATTTTTATATTTTCTAAAGCACTGCTAACAAACACAGAATACTCTTCTCTCGACAACCACTAATATTAGTGGTGGCTGAGTGGTTGAAGAGAAGACCTTGTGCCCTTTTTCATTAGTGGTGCCAAACAGATAATCTTCATGTTTTCTACTTTTCTTTCCCATGATGTGATTTGTATTTCTGCTCTCCAATCCAAATATTCCTTTAGAAAAAAAAAAAAAAAAAAAAGTGAAATAATTCTTGATGGAATGAAGGTCTTTATACTCCATATTACTCAAAATCTCTGGCTACTAGAAGTCTTGTTTCAACAAGTATGTCAAGACAGTTAAAAATAAATGAATATTCACCACACCACACCATGAATGGCTTATGGTATGATGAATCTAGCTTCACATTCAGCCCACAATACAGCTCAAAACAGTTGGGGAAAAAACATGATAACAGTAAAGATAAATAATATCAATAAATAAATAACATTAAAAAATCCAACTCCAACTTTGAAAGGACAGAGCACAGAAAACCTACCTCAAGTGATTTTGGCAAGGATCAGAAGTCACAACTTCTGATCCTTGCAAAATCACTGATTGTAACTTCTGCCCCTCCATGCTTCTATCTTTCACTCTCACATCACCCCAAGACTAAGAAAAAGATAACTCCATCAATCTTCTTCTTCAAATCCTGATGATGAATAAATCACCCCCTTCCCCCAGTATATCAAACAGCTCCCTGAATGCCTACCTCTGCTCTTTTAGTTGAATAATTTGATTATTAACAAGTATTTTGGTCCTTATGGTAACTCATTCTCACCATACCTGACAACTGTATTCTATAACTAATCCCTTTCTTAAATTGTATGTACAAGCTTTCCTGAACATCTATCCACTCTAAAGCACAGGAAAATTTCTCTTCAGCCCAAAAAAGGATAAGAGTTAGACAACAAACTATTCTATTCCACTGTTCTCATCAGCATTTGTTTGAAAATAATGAAAGGGACATCAAAAGCAAACTCTTTCACAACTGGAGGTCATTAATTAATCAGTGACAATCAGTATGGATTTCACTTCTTTAGATTCTTAGATTTCTTAGCCAACAATACAACTTTTGAATATATGGCAAGGAGAGATTTGGAGATACTTGGATAGTCATATCTTGATATTACCAGAACATAATTACTTCTGGTCTTACTTAGTAAACTGCAATCTTTATTATCTGTTTTTCACCTTTTACACAACTGATGGTTGATTTTTTCTCCAAATTTCTACATGAATGCTAGAGTACTACCACCAGGAGGAGAGGTCTATTTGACTGGCATTCCTCCTTTTAATGATCAAATCTTATCGAGTTTTGTAAATGAGTGGCACTATGCTTTATTTGCCTCTTCATTTAATGGGCATCACAATGTTCAAAAATTCAAAATCTTCCATAAAAAATGCCTTAAACACTGATTTTCTTGCTCTTTCCTCACACCCCTGATTTCCAGTAAGATGAAGACAATCTTTTCAACTTTAATGCTACTAAAACACAGTGTTAAAATAAATAAAATAAAATAAAAATTATTTTAAAATATTCTGAAAAGATGCTCAAGCAATACTTATTGAAATAAATACGGTTTAAACATTACTTTTTTGTTTTCTTGCACTTTTCCATATAGTGGACAAGTAGAATTAAAAAACAGTATCTAAATTTAGATACTGTTGAGGTTTGTGAACAACTCTTTCTGCTTTTGTGCTTTTTTTGAACATGACATTATGTTAAATTACACTACATTCTTATTTTAAGACTAATTTTTAAAATATTACAGAATTATATTTAGTAGTATTTCAAATGAACTCCCAGTTGAAAAATTAAACAGATTATTATTATTATGTGTAGTGTGCTTATTTCACTAATATTAATTCGGTTTCTTAACCATTGTAAAGTACATGGTGAAATTATCTTACGTGGTCACAACTACTTCCCCCACCCAAGACTGCTCAAAGTAACTGAATTATAAATATCCACTATTATGATTACAGCTATTTTGCCTGCTTCAGTTTAGGAGTACCCCTGTTTAAATGTCATTGGCTATTTACTCATGGATTCTTAGGGCATTATGAGTGTAGATGTACTAAAAAGTATATGTAGCCTAAGGAATAGAAAATTGCACATACCTTTTTCTGTGACATATATACATACATATACATAAATATCCACTTTTTTATAATTTTGTATTTCATACTTTTCATGGTGTATATTTCGCATTTCAGTATCTGAAATCTATAACTTCATTTTGCCTATCGAGAAATGAAATGAAATAATAATTCTCTTATCTATATCCATACTTTGCTATTCTATTCTTTGCAATTTCATTATTCCAACCACTGCTGTCTTTTATTTCTGGGTCCAAGTATTCAGTTGTTTAGGGAATAGCAATCAGTTAAAATTATTGTATTTTTTACAAATAGATTACCTGTTGTTGTCTCAAGTTAAAAGGTCTTATCTTTATCATGAAAGTTAGATATGAAGGTTAATAATATTTTCTGTCCTTAGGAAGGAAGGAAGGAGGCTGAACAGCATGAATTTTTTTTTTTTTTTGAAATTTTGTTTCTACAGAATATTTTTTTAATATACCATAAAAACATTATGTTTTTTCTTTGCCTTAGGCAAATTATGTTACACAGAATGTTTCAAAAAAAAAAAAATCGTGATAAAAACTGGAATTTCATGCAAAACAATATTTGAATATTATGAGATAGCATGAGCATCTTCTATTGAGGATTGCTCTGTAGTTTTTTTTTTCTTTTCTGTAAAGTGTATATTCTAATAGTAAATGGTTTTATTATTATTATTATCAGAGACCTCCAGAGAGTCAAGGACTCATAGAGTGAGGCTATAAATCACCCAAACCAGCTATCATACCTTCCCTTTAATTCATTCACACTAGATGCACTCACTAACCCCTAAGGGCAAATTATTCCACTCACTGCTCTCTGAAGAGAAAAACATAGCTCTTACCCCATTCTTGTCTGCAAATAAATTTAACTTCCATGGATATCCCCGTGTTCTCTCCCCCCTTCCATATAACGAAAAATTTCATCATACTATAACACCCATTCAACAGTTTATAGACCTCTATCATATCACCCCTCTTTCTACTGTGGATAGCAGACCAGAGTCTGCAATCCACATATTTGCAATCTGTCCTCATAATCTAAATCCCATAATTCAGATATAGTTTGTGACTCTTCTTTGCACCCTTTCCACAGCTTCTTTATCCCCTTGGAACCCAGAAGACCAAATCTGCACACAATAATCCAGGTGTGGTCTTATCAAAATCTCATAAAGAGGCAAAATTACTTACTTATATGTCAACATTGCAATTATCCTCAGAGTTGTATTTGCAACTCTTGCTGTGACCTTTCACCTTCAAATTCGTATCCACCAACACGCCAAGATCCCTTGCCTCTTCAGCTTCTTGCAGCATAACCCTGCTAATATAATATGCCAGTGGAACATTAAATTGACAGCCATTTTCATTTGCCCAAATTTCCAGTCTATTCAAATCATTTTGTAATTGCTGAATATCAGTAGCATCACTGATTGCCCTGCCTATCTTCGCATCATTGGCAAACAATTGCACATCTGATGTTAGATCCTTCCTGATGGCATTAATGTATAGATTAAACTATAATGGTCCAAGGACTGAACCCTGAGGTATACTACTGGTCACCTTAAATCTGGCAGATTCATGCCCACCATATACCACTTTTTGATATCTGTCTGTCAACCATCCCATCCCCTGATCCAAATCAAGAGTTTATATTCCAATCCTATATTCTCCAATTTATACAACAGTCTTTCATGTGGTATTCTATGAAATGCCTTAGAAAAATCCAATATTATCATAGTGTATCCATTCCCTTTATCCAACTCAGCCATAACATTGTTATAAAATAGGAGCAAATTGCTAAAACATGACCTTCCCATGCTTTTCCTTGCAGAGTAAAACATGTTTGTCTACCCATTTCTGTATGCCAGTTCTTACCAACTTCTCTAAAATCTTCACTACCACACCAGTCAGACACATCAGTTTTTGCAACACCCCTTGTAAAATGGAACTATCATACATTCCTTCCATTCCTGTGGTATTATTCCTGAGCTAAGAATCAAGTTATACAAACATGTGAAGGCATAGCAAATTCGGCTGAACATTCCTTTAGCAAATAGGCTGATATTCCATCTGTCCCTATAGACAAATTCTTATCCAGGTTATGCAACAGCTCTTCAACTTCATTTTCATGAACCTCTAACTCTTCATCCAATGCAGCAGTAGCACTGTGCATCATGTTACATACACTTGATTGATATATCTTAGTAAAGTGAACAATCTCATTAGCTTCGGACACTCTAGTACCATCTGCATTCAATAAAGTTATTCTTCCACATTCATTCTTTCTTTTACTTGTGGCATATTGATAAATTTCTTTTGGATTGCCTTATTTGCCTAATTGGCTTGCATAGCCAATTTCTTTTCATACTCCGATTTAGTTTCTGCACAATACTCGTTACTTTTTTGGCCTGAGCTTTATATATTTTCCATATCATCTTTTTCTTGTGGATTTCTTGCTTAATAAGGCTGGATATCCATTTCACTCCCAACCTATTTATTCTTCAAACACTAGGAATGCATTCAGATACCGCCTCATTTAAGCACTTTTTTCAAAGATTCCCATGCATTACTGACATTTTTCCCATTCAGTAATTGATACCATGGGACCAAAGATAGTATTCTCCTAAGTTGATCATAATTTCCAGCTTTGTAGTTCAGCATGTAACCTGTTTGCTGCTCCATATACTACTTTTTAGTATCTATCCATCAGACACCATTTTATCCATATCACAAGTTTCATATCCATCCCCATTTGTTGCAGTTTGCATAACAGAGTTCCATGTGGTATCCTGTCAAATTCCTTTGCAAAATTCAAAAATATCATCATGTAGCCATCCCCTTTATCCAACTTAGCTGTCACTCTATTATAAAAAGTTAGTAAAGTACTAAGGTATGCTCAACCATTCATAAAGTCATGCTGCCACTGATGGAGTATCAGATTCTTATCTAGAGATTGCTGAGGTCTCTTTTTTTTTTTTTTTATCAACTTTTCCGATACTTTTACCACCACTCCTGAGATACAGATTCGTGCATAATTTACTGCCACAGACATAAATCCTCTTTTATGCAAAGGAATTACTTTGCTCTGCTTCCACTCTCCTGAAACTTTGCCAGATCTGAGACTTAAATAAAACAGCCTAGTCAAAAGGCATCACCAGTTCCCCTGCACATTCTTTAAAAATGTGAGCCAATATTCCATCAAATCCCACTGTATTTGCATTCAGATTTTGCAATAACCTAAATACCTTCAATTCCTCAACCTCTGTTCTCACACCAGTCCCTGTCACCTCTGCCATAACAGTATCTATCATCTGAACTCATTAGAGTTATCCTTCCATAGACATTCTTCCTCCTCCTTGCCACATAATGAAAAAACTCTTTCAGATTTCCTTTCACCTTCTCACTTAACGTTTTCTCATAATCTGATTTTGACTTCCTTACTATGCTGGTCAGTTTTTCTTGCCTGCTCCTTATACTGTTCATGAGTTAATTGGTCAACCTTTCTTCTTATATACCATTCCAACAATTTTTTTTTTGCAGTTCTTGCTTAATTATGTTACTCATCCTTCCAACTCCTACCCGATTTAACCTCCTGACCTTGGTATACAGTGTAATATTGCTGCCTCAGATACCCCTTGACTATCCCCCCTTGCAGAACATTATGCCGTAGTACTGCTTCAAGCTGCCTTCTAGGTGTATCATATCACCTACCTTGTAGTTCCACATATTCTTAAGATTCTGGAATTTCCTGGAATTTTAAATTCTGGAAATCTGGAATTTCCACGTTTTGCTACATTCCAAGTCAAAACCCATGATCATTTTCTCCAACTGGAGGCAATGTAGTCATCTTACGGGTCTTCCGATTCTATAACAAGATCAAACACTCTTGTTCCCCAAGACTCCTCTGTCACATTCTGCTTCAAGTAATTATCTCTCAGTAAGTGTATAATTTCTATTTCCTTCCTGACATGTGATCTTTCCTCCTTCCAATCTATGTCTGCAAAGTTGAAGTTCCCCATAATAATTATTCGACTTGCACTCACACTAATCTGCTAATGCATGTCTTCCACATGCATCATCCTTGGCAGCCCCTGGCCTATAGCAGCAACCAATTTTATATTTTGTCTTATTGGCCTTAATCTCATCTCATATTAACTCAAAAGAACTACCATCTGCCCAACTGGCTGATACTCTTGTCGGCTGCAATTCATCTGCTATCATTAGCAGTATGCCACCTTTTGCTCTGTTTACTCTCTTCTCCCTGAAAACACTAAGACCATCACATTCTATCCCTGTAACATCATCTGCTGTTAGCCAAGCCTCACTAATGTTTATAACTTTTGGTGAGGCAGCACTAACCAATGCCAAAAATTTCTCTCTCTTGTTGCTGATGCTTCTAGCATTATATATAGAAACTGTAGCATCCCCTTAGGCTCCCAACCACCTTTATCCTAAATTAACTTTGTTAAAATGAAATACAGAACCTGGAGATTTTTTTTAAAATTAGTTAAAAAAATGACATCACATAAATGCCTTCAATTTTTGGCTTCACAAAGAGTGGCCCTTTCTATAGCATGTTCCATGACACTGTTAATGTTTCTGGCTGCAGAATCCTAATTTATGTATGAATGTCCTCCTTCAGTTGTTGAATTGTCTGGGGTTTGTTCACATATACCTTTTCCTTCAGGTAGTCCCACAGGAAGAAGTCAGGAGCCATCAGATCTGGAGAACGTGATGGTTAATTAATTGCAGGTCCTTGCAAAATTATTCGCTCTTTGCATTAGAATAACTGACTGCTGATTTTCAAAATAAAATGGCACAATTTTGGTTCATTATTGGGTTGTGTTTCCTTGATTAATTTCCCAAATGTTCCTTAGAATACCTGAAAAAAATAAAATGAAAAAAATTAATAATCAAAAACTTCATTCACATTTTAAACTGCTTCATGACTTATGGGCCATCCAGTATTACCATACCCAACTCTACATCAGCAACAACTGAATATAATTTCTTGGCATCTTTAAGTTATAGTTTAACCAAGTCAATAAACTTTCAATGAGTAATTTCATTTTGAAATCTCCTGAAGTATTCAATCTCAATGTCAACATCAGATGATCTTTCAATGCCTTGTGCCTAGGCAGCTTCTATTCATTCTTCATAATGTATGTTCTTTTTGAGCATATTAATCTATTATTTTCCTTTCTTTTTCAGAAGATTGAAACACAATGTTCTGTGTTTCAGTACTCAAACATTGTTTTTAGAACACAATGTTTGAGTACTACTGGAAAAATACCATTGGAATTAGAAGACTTAAGTGTTCAGTTAGTATACTTCTGATGTCTTTTTGCCAAAAAACAAACTACAAGAGGCATGTGGTATTCAGTTTTTGGTATGTTAGGAGGCCATTTGCTTTGGAATTGGAGGAAATAGAATGATGCACACATTATCTTTATGTGCTGTAACTGTGATGCCATCTGGATGAGAAAGGTAAAAGTGCAGGTTAGAGAGTTAGGTAAAAGGTGAGAGACGTTGCATCTAATAGGCTTTACAAAAGCCCTGGATTGTATTTTAACACAGATTTTCCTAACTGTTATACACATAGTATGCCCGTTAAGTGATGAGATAACAATTATTATATCAAAACAAAGAACTATATTTAGAATTGTCAATTACAGGGATTCAAAATAATCTACCTCTAACTCCACACAATGTTTATATCTGTTGTACAGGTGTTCAAAGGCATGGTGTAAACCTTGAACAGGAACTTCCTTAAGTCTCAGGGTCACTCTGCATTGGATATCCTCAATGTCACTGAAATGCTTCCCTTTCAAGGCAAACTTCATCTTTGGGAAGAGGAAAAAGTCTGCAAGAGCCAAATCTGGCAAATAAGGTGGGGATGTTTGATCACGCAGATCAACTTCGAAGCCAGAAACTGCTTCACAGGCAGTACACAATGTGCAGACATGTTGTTGTGCAACAGAACCAACTGTTGTTGTGGAATAGTTCTTTTGACATGTTGCATGCAGGCATACAGACATTGCATTACTCCTAAATAATCATGGGCAACAATTTCCACAGCTTTCACCACATTTTAATTTGTCTATGCAGAAACTGGTGAGATTCATCCCCCAGGGACACTCTCTTCCCCCTCTTAAAATGTTGAACACCAGAAGAACACCTGTGCATGGCTCAGACAGTCATCAGCGTAGACTTTTTTAGGTCTTAATACACTTCTATAGCAGATTTTTCATAGAGCTACAGGCCTATAGCTCTCCTATGCACAACACTGAAGCTGTATGAGAAGTTAATCTTGAACAGACTAAGTCCAGAAATAGAGAAAGTGCTGATAAAAGAACAGGCAGGATTTAGACCAAGAAGATCATGCACTAGACAAGTATTAAACTTAACACAGCTTAATGAGGACGGCTTTGAAAGGGGGTTAGCAACAGGAGCTGTATTTATAGATTTGACAGCAGCATATGACACACTAAATCTTAGAAAGCTTATAGTAAAAACTGACAGCATGACAAACAGCTATCGGCTGGTGGAGATATTTAGTTCGCTGCTGTTCAGCAAGAGATTCTTTGTTGAATTTCAAGGGAAAAAAAAAGTGCAAATGGCATATCCAGAAAAATGGTCTATGCCAGGGAAGTGTGCTCTCCCCACTCCTCTTCAATATATATATATATATATATATATATATATATATATATATATATATATATGTGTGTGTGTGTGTGTAATAAATTTTTTAACTTGGGGATATTGTATATTAGGATAACCAAGTTATTTTATAAACTTGGTTATTTTAACTCCTAATCCCAACTATGCAAACAATTAAGTTTGCACCTGAAACAAAGTTCAAGTCTAAAGATGTTACAACACCAGGGCAACTCATTGTAAAAGTGGGTAAAGCTCTGATCACTATTCTTAGTATTTTCCCATAATGTAAAGCACATCTCACTAGAAGATGTATACTGCAATGCATTATGGGTGGGGTCACTACCCAGACCGGTTTCAACCTTTTTTTTTTGAGGTCTCTTCAGTGAGTAGCTAGACCCTAAATACCAAGGTTTTAGTAATATGAAGCCTTATTAGTGACCCCACCCATAATGCATTGCAGTATACATCTTCTAGTGAGATGTGCTTCTAGTGAGGGGTGCAAATCCACAAGCACTGCACACCTCTGCACTGCCACTCTGCTTTTTGACAGCCAAGTATGCTAGCCCTGTTTGGAAAAGATCATGACATATCAAAATTATTGATAACGTTCTTAATGAAACATGTTGGCACATTACTGGCTGACTTAAGCCTACAAAAATTGCCCATCTATACTTACTTCTGGTATTGCACCTCCTCACATCAGAAGGACTACACAGAGTAGATATGAGCAGAAACAACAACTAAATGATGAACTGCATCCTTTGTATGGACATGTTGCATTACATAAGAGGCTAAGATCAAGAAAAAGTTTTATTCATTCAGTGGAACCGTTGGCTGATTTCATAAAAGCTACAAGGTCAACAATGTGGCAAGAACAATCTCCAGAGGCTCTGAACTTAAACGAATCTCTTCCTTCTGGTTTACATCTTGACTGGCAAAGATGGAAGACACTGAATAGACTTCGTTCTGGAATGGGCAGATCAAAGCAGAATATGGCCAGATAGGGCTACACAGACAATGACAGCTGCTCATGTGGTGAAACACAAACCATCTTCTGCAATGCTGCTTAATAGACATTAATAATATATGTACCTGAGAAGATTTAATGCAGTGTAATGAAACAGCTTTAAAGTATATTAGTCAATGGATAAGTGAAATTTGACATTTTATGTTTTTGCTTAATATTTCATGCAAGTGGCATTTTTGTCTTTTAATGTCTATTTCTTTAAATGTATGCATTTAATCATTTATATGTATGCTCTTACATTTTCTGTAGTTCGCACACAAAATAAATAAATAAATAATAGCAGTTTTTCTCATTTACAGTAAAATTTTATCACATATTTTTGCTCCATGACACAACTTTTGACATGCTCCACTCACACACTCTTATTTCAATGGTTGCCAGAAGAAAAATGCTGTGTCACTCAACTCAAAAGTTGCACTGAAAATTACTTTTATTTAAAGGGCTGTCCTGTAAAAAATCAATCTCATTACTTAATGGGAATACTGTGTAACATAGTTGAAATAATGACAAGAATTAAAACAAATAGTTACCTTACCTTCCAGTTTTTCCAAAGAAACCTGTAGCATGGCATTCATCAACAAACACCATCGCTTTGTATTTATTAGCCAAGTCACATATTTCCCTGAAAAAAAAAGGGTAAAAACCTGAGTTTTAAAAAAATTAACTGACATATTCAAAAAAAGGAAAATAAGTTTTACTTTTTATCTGTACTATACATAGTCTTTTAATAAGATTTACTGCTTATATAGAATGCACAGTTAAAAGAGAAATATAAAATAAATTAAGTTTATTCTCAGGAAAAAATTATCTAAATACAACAACATTCTCAAAACTGTCCATAGTGATACATTTATGAACAATAAACTGGTTCCATATCAAAATCTGCAAATGATATTTGTAGATTTTGATATGGAATTTGTATTAGTAATTAACCTTATAAAAGAAAGCATTTGGCAACAATGCCATCAGAATAGTGAATTCTATGAATAAAAGATGCCTTCAATCATCTTCTAAATGAGCCATTCTCATAAAAAGCATTTGGAAAGGATGGGATCTAATGGTAATGTATCAGGATTCTTTCTAATCAGAGAATGGCAGGTGCTTCCTGTATAGGAGACATATTTAGGTCTTTTAACCCTGTATTGCATTTTCTTTCTCCACACAAGTTTATATCTACAACTTGTTTATCTATAGAAAACCAGGAAAAACATTATAAATAAGCATTATGAATAGAAAAGATCTCCCACCAAACATAAAATAGTATAAAGTAATAAATAAAAATAAAAACAACAACATTCCAACCAAAAATATCAAAAATTCATATATTCCCCATTCACTTCAACAACATTTTTTTTTTCTTAATATCTGATCCACACACAAAAGTAAGACCTATAGCATATTAGTGGTGTATGTGTGTGTGTGTGTGGGGGGGGGAATCTGTTCACATTTCACTTGAACAGCTGAGGGGTGTCATCTTTGGGGAAGGCAGAGTTGGGGGGGGGGGGACTGTTCCAAAGGACAGAAGTAGACAGGATGAAGGAGGAGATAGTGAAGTTGGTTTGGTGACTTTCGAGATGAACTGTAAAAGGGTGCTGGTTAGCAGTGGCTCTTATTTTAATGATTTTGGAGGAGAGTGAAGGAATAAAAATACTGGCCAATTCAGCAGAGCACTGTCCATGAAAGTATCTGTAGAAGAGGCACAAGGCAGAAACTGAATATCTGTAAGAGTGGTATTGAAGTGGGTATGTGTGTGTGAGAGAGAGGGATCATTAATTAGTGGATTGCCTTCATCTGGATAGAATCGAGCAATCTTAGAAAGAATTTTGGTACTCCACTCCAAATATGGGAACAATATTCCACGGCTGAGTGGATCTGGGCTTTGAATAGAGTTAGCAGCTGTGAAGGCGTGAAGTAGTGTCTTGTACGAAAAATACACAAAGTTTTTTGGTGACTGCAAAAACTATAGTTGAAATGTGGTTGTGCCAAGAAAGATGGGAGGTGCAGGTCAGTCTGAGTAGAGAAATATGATTGTGTCTGGATATTTCAGTATTATTGAAGGTAAGGAAGAGGGATGGGTGCTCTTTTTGCAAGAGATCAGACAGGACTGGTGGCATTTTGGTGAAGTTCACAAGGTTATGCTTGTCCCACGGATATAGATAGGAGATCTGAGTTTAGGTCACTGGTCATGGTAGATCTTAAGGATTCTAATACTTGAACACTACATGTTTTATCAAATGAAAAGGAAGAATGAAGTGTGCTGTCATCAGCAAAGCTATGGATAGGATTGGAAGTCTGAGAGAGCAGATCTATTTATATACAAGAGGAAAAGAGTGGGTGAAAGAGCAGAACCCTGAGATACACTCCTGCATTGGTGAGGAAATCTGAGGAGAGTAAACCATCCTCCATGACAGAGTTAGCAACCAGTGAGAAAGTTGCTGATCCAGTTGCAGAATGAGGAAGGCAGACTAGAGAATGGCAGTTTCATTAAGTAGGCCCCTGTGCCAAACCCGATCAAATGTCTTTGAAATGTCGAGGGCAAACATGTGAGTTTCTCCAAATTTCTCCATGGCTTGAGTCCAGAGGTGGGTGGTGAAAGCAAGAAGATCAGCTGTAGATTGCGACTGGCAGAATCCATACTACTGGTCAGTCACTGATTAGTTGGTATGACTCTAGGTGGTCGGAATACGGAGCAGCTAGGTTCTCGTTCCTGCACCATGTTAGTACCCATTAGGGGAAGCTAAAGCTGCTATCAACAAAACGCAAGTAATCGAACTAAAATGCTCCCAAATTTCTGCCCTAAAGGATCCTACCTGGGGCCAGGCCTAAAAATAATATCATTCAATATTGAAGGTTTCTCCAGTGTCTCAGTGGTTCTCAAACTTTTTTGTCTGACGGCACACTAAAATCAATAAATAAATTTCACGGCACCCCTAGTATTATTTGCTTTTTATAGAGAGTAAAGTGCCGATTAATTGATTCTGAAAGACTCGCATATATAGCCCATAAATAGATTGATATTACAGATACTAAAGATATGAAGGAAAGCGTGTTTAAAAGAAAACAGATTTTATTTAAACTAAATTGGTTTATTTTCAAACAACCCAAAAACATACAAAACAAAAGCTATTATAAAGGTTCAGATAATAAAATATGAACTTAATGTGAAATATGTGCTGGTGTTGTTTGCATATTTCTTTGATATTAGGCCTTGTTTTTGAGAGACATATTCTCATCTCATTTTCAAGGGTCTTTAGTCTTTCTCTCTTCTTTGTTTTAATATTTACGAGTGCAGAAAAACCCAGTTCACACAAATAAGATGTAGAAAATTGCAATAAGATGTGAAGTGCTTTGAATCCTATATTGGGGTGCTCCTTCATAGTTGTTATCCAAAATGAATTCAGACACATTTCTGAATGCTTCAATCTCAATGTACGATCGTTATTTATATCAATTAATTCTTCGGCTTCTATAAGACTTAACTCACTCATTGCTGATGTTGACTCTACAAATGGATTTCGAATCCAATTGTATAAATTGATTGAAATGTCTGGAAAATAATGGTCAATTTTTTCTTCTAACGATGTTAAATGACTGTAAATAAGCTTTTGCAGATCAGTGTTCTTACATTTTCTGGAGGCAACTTTAAGGAACATTTCTACATTGTTGGTGCTTAATTTTATCTTCCACATTTTTTATTTTATCTTTAAAAGCTTTAATTTTATCTGTAGATGTCAAAATATTCTAATTTCTTCCTTGCATGTTGGAGTTCAGCTTGTTCAGATGATCGAATATGTCTGTTAAATAGGCTAGTTTGGAACACCATCATCTTGTAATAATTTATAGAGTTCTGGTCTGTCTTCATTTTGGAAAAACATTAATATTTCTTCTTTAAGTTCAAAAAAAACGACCCAATACGCGACCTTTTGAAGGCCATCTTACTTCGGTATGAAGAAGAAGATCCTTGTAATGAGACTGCATCTCTTCACATAGTCCTGCAAATATTCTAGATTTTAATGGTCTAGCCTTGATATAATTAACCATCTGAATGATTTCTTCTAATACACTTTTTAATTCCAAGCCTATCGTCTTTGCCAACAATGATTCATGATGAATGAAGCAATGAGTCGTTATAATGTTCTCATTTTCTTTTCTAGCAAAGGAAACAAACCCTTTTGTAATTCCAACCATAGAAGGTGCACCATCTGTACATATATCCACACAAGTTTTCCAAGATAGACCATTTGTATTAAAATGTGTTCATTATATCAAAAACATCTTTTCCTGTCGTAGTTTTTTCGAATTCCTTGCAGCATAGAAATTCTTCGATAATTTTATCATCTTCAATGAATCGAGTAAAAACAAGTAAGTGTGCTTTACCGACGATATCAGATGACTCATCTAACTGAAAACTGAAAAATTTTGATTCAATTATTTTGGTTATAACTGACTTTTCAATATCGACTGACAGATCATTAATATGTCTACTCATAGTATCATTTGATAATGGAATTTTCTTTATTTCTTCTTCTGCCTCAATACCAAAAATTGTTCTCACAATTGCTGAACAGGCTGGACGAATCAAGGTTTCGCCAATAGCATGAAGCTTCATTTCCTTCGCAATTATTTCAGCGACAAAATAACTCGCTTCTTGAACTCGGTCGGAAATTGTAATCTTTCTTACAAAACTTTTACTTTGTTTTTCTTGTAATCTTATTAACTCTTTGAAATATTCAGGATTTTTATTCGACAAATTGTCATGTTTTGTGGAGAAATGTCGCATAATTTGCTAGGAACCATAGCCTCATTTGATAGAACCAAACCACACAAAATACACTTAGGTCTGGGAATTAATTTATCACTACACCACGTAAATCCCATTTTTAGATAGCTCTCTTGATATAAACGAGTTTTTACATTCTTTTTCATTGTTCCCTTTTTACATGAACTTATTCTTTCTGTTGTTTCATTAATGCTTTTTTGTTGCTGAACGTTAAAAATAGTCAAATCTTCATTGATGCAAGTATCAGTTTTTGATAATTTATTAGTGCGAATTGGTTCGTTAGCTTTGCTACAAGTAGATATTTCCTGATCGTCAGAATCTTCACTTCTATTTTTAAGGAAAAAAATTATTCATGATTTTGAAGGGCATATGTAACTTTAATATTTTATTTTAAAATTTATTTCAAGTAAATAATTTTTTTTCAGGATGGAAAAAGGAAAAACATTTGTTTACGATGTCTCTCGTTATAGTTGGAATATATAACAATAAGAAAAACCTCTACTCACTGAATTTAACGACTTTAATATCATACTTCGTTTATTCTCACCGATGACAAAAGACTCATGATTTTTGTTTAGGGGAAATGATCATGTATAATACTTGTCACACTGAACAGAGAAATACTAAAACAGAGCAGGACAACTAACCATTCATTAGTTCATTTTCCCCAGTATTTATGTGCCGTCACATATCTAGTTACTACGACACATGGTGATCTAATGAAATCCCAGGATATAATATAAGAGTGATACAAAAAATGATAATTTTTATATACGCTTCATCCATTAAAATCAAAATATATAATTTTTTTGTTTTTGATTTAGTTATTTGTGGCAATTGAATATTTTGCTTTTTCAAATAAATGATTCAAAATTTCGCGGCACCCTTGTGGCATACTTGCAGCACCCAGTTTGAGAACCACTGCTCTAGGTGGTTGGGGTACGCAACAGTTAGGTTCTTGTTCCTGCACCATGTTAGTACCCATTAGGGGAACCTAAAGCTGCTATCGACGAAATGCAAATGATCGAACTCCGTGGCATGAAACTCATCAAAGAAATACCCACGATAAATATGGTAGTGCAATATTTACAAAAGAGAACTTGATCCCATCGTCCATTGACTCAATGAACAACAGAAACATTGAGATTATTACAATCACATTTAAAAATATCTCAATCACTTCAGTCTAAACCACCAGAAGAAGCTTTTTCCTTCACTGACATCCTCCTGAATAATAATGCATACATGACTAATGTTGTATTAGGCGACTTTACCACCCACAGTGTTAACTGGGGTTACACAAAGCCCAACAAAGATGGAGAACTTGCTGAAAAATGGGCTGAAAACCTTTCTCTAAACCTGATATATAATCCTAAACTCCCTGCTTCTTTCAATAGTGGCAGATGGAAGTAAGGCTATAACCCTGATTTATTAGCTCAAAAATATCCAACATTTGTATTAAAAAGGTCTTAAATCCGATTCCACATACTCAACATAGACCTATAATGCTTCAATTCAACCCAGCAATTATGCTTAACACAGTCCCTTACAGATGATGATTTAATTTCCAAAAAGCAAATTGGAAGGGTTTCATGGAAGATCTCGACCGCTCCATAGAACAAGTCCCTCCAAACCCTAAAGGGTATCCTGAATTCATAAAAATACTGAGGAAAATCTCAACCAAACACATCCTCCGAGGATCCAGCACAAACTACAATCCAGGCCTTTCCAATGACATACAAGCCCAGTATGCTGATTACTTACAACTTTACAACACCAACAACTTCTCAGAGAGCCTATCCAAGCAGGAGAAAAATTATGCTCCAAGATGACAGAGGAAAGGCATTCCTCATGGAAAAAAGAAATAGAAGCCCTTGATATGACCCATAGTAGCAGAAAGGCATGGAACTTTATCAACAGAATTAGGAAGGATTTCACTAAGCCATATGAGCATCTGCAGGTAACAGCTAATCAAATTGCTCGCCAGTTGCTGCTGAATGGAAAATTCCCTAAAAAGCACACAAAAAAGAAGATACTTAGAACCCCAAGTGAGGAACAAAATATGATTAATTCAGATTTCACCATCACTGAACTCAACGCTGCCATAAACCTATTAAAACCTAGAAAATCTGCAGGCCTTGATGATGTCTGTAATGAACAGATTAAACATTTTGGAAACAGGACTAAAGAGTGGTTATTAAACCTATACAACACTTGCTTCAGAACTCTAATGATACCAACTATCTGGAGGCATGCCAAAGTGGTGGCCTTTCTGAAATCAGGGAAAACTCCAACAGAAGCAAAAAATTACAGACCTATATCACTACTCAGCAACCTCTTTAAACTCTATGAACGATTAATTTTGAATAGGCTACAACCCCTACTCGAACCCCATCTTATTGCTGAGCAGGCTGGCTTTAGACCAGGCAAATCCTGCACATCAGAAATTCTCAACCTTACTCAATATACAGAAAATGGTTATGAGCAAAAACTAGCCACAGTTAGGTCTACAAAGACTGCTTTGTAGACCTAACTGCAGCATATGATACCATAAACCATCTCACACTCAAAAATAAAATATACAGAAGAATAACTAGAGACTATCGCCTTGTCCTCCTGATCCAATCACTCTTGAAAAACAGATGCTTTTACGTGGACCTGGGGGGGGGGGGGTAGGAAGAGCCGCTGGTACCTCCAAAAAAATGGCCTCCCCCAGGGAAGTTTGTTATCACCATTACTTTTCAACATCTATGTCAATGATCTCCCCATCTTTCCAGGAACTAGAAATTTTTTCTATGCTGATGACCTTGCCATAGCTACTCAATCAAAAAATCTCAAGTCCAATGAAACTACTCTAGTACTTGCCTTAAATAGTCTAACCACATACTATAACAGCAATCAACTAAAACCAAACCACTTGAAAACCCAGACTGGCCTTTTCCACCTTAACAATAAGGAAGCCAACAGGAAGCTACAGATTTCTTGGGAAGGCTCTAAAATAGAACATTCCTGGAACCCAATCTACCTCGGTGTGACTCTCGATCACACCCTCTCATATAAAACCCACATAGAAAAAACAAAGGCAAAAGTGAATGCAAGAAACAATATATTACGAAAGCTTACCTCCTCCAAATGGGGTGCAGACCCTAACACACTGAGATCTTCTGCCTTGGCCCTTAGCTATTCTTCTGCTGAATACGCTTGCTCAGTATGGTCCAGATCCTGCCATGCTGAAAAACTTGATCCAGCATTGAATGAAAGCTGCCGCTTAATTACAGGATACCCTGAAACCAACACCACTAAAAGACCTGTATGCTTTGGCTGGTATTGCACCCCCTTCAATTTGAAGATCTGCATTCTCAGCTGATGAAAGAAGCAGACAAATGAATGATGAACGCCACCCACTATTCGGCCAGACCGCAGTGCCCCAAAGACTAAGATCCCAACATAGCTTCCTGGCAACTGTTGAACGACCTAAAAACCTTCCAGAGAAAAGACTTCAACAATGGCTTGCACTGTATCCTGAAAATAATACTGGTATTCCAATAGCCGAACATCTTCCACGTGTTGCCCACTTGGACTGGAATACTTGGAAAAGCCTCAATAGACTGTGAACGACAGGACGCTGCAAACAAAACCTCATCAAATGGGGTTGCTTCACTGGCCTAGACAATTGTGAGTGTGGGACAACCCAGTCCATGGAACACCTTCTTGCTTGCTCCTTTCTTCCATCACCTTGCACAAAAGAGGACCTTATATACTGCACAGAAAGAGCCGTTGATTGTGCAAGATACCAGAGGAACATCTGACCATATCAATTGTATATAAGTTATGTAATAGTTTCCTTTTTTCATTTTTAATTATTATTTCCCTGTATAATTCACCTACCAAATCTAAGCTGATCTCATTGTAATGTATCCTAATTTGGTGTAAATCATGTTGTACCACTTACTTACTACTGTACTACTTGTGTTTGGATACGAAATAAATAACTCTAGGTGGTTCAAAAGTTTGCTGTTGATGACCCTTCTCCTTAATTTTAGAGTGGACAGAAGTGAGAGCAATTGGATGGCAATTTGTTTGTTGACTTTTATCACCTTTCTTTGGGATGGGCTGGATGTGGACCTGCTTCCATGTTGTAGGGTAGATACCAGTTGAATAGGATAGATTGAAGAGGTGATGATAGGATACATAATAGGTGTTAGTTCTGGGGCACATTTCTTTAACACAATAGGTGGGATACCATCAGGACAAGATGCCTTGTTTGTGTTCAGGATATTGAGGATTCTTCAGAGTTATTTTTGTCAGAAGACTATGGGTGACATGAAGGATAGTGTGGGGGAAACTTTGCCCAGGTCATCAATGCAAAAATTTGGAGAGAAGAGTGATACCAGTAAGTTGACATTGTGGTGAGGTAATTACAGTACCATCCAGATGTGAGAGTGGTGGAAACCTGGATGGGCAGAAGTTGTGCCCAATGGCTTTGGAAAGGGCCCAGAAGGAGCGACTGCCATTTGGACAGGAGGTGAGTTTGCAGAATTTGGCCCTTTCAAAGTCTGACTTGGTGATGATTCTTTTACAACAGTTGCAAGCTGCGGTGTAGGCAGAGTGGGCAGCTGGAGTTTTGATCTTGAGCCATTGGAAAGCAGAGGTTTTTTCTTTTACAGCATTGGCACTTTTTTTGAGAACCAAAGCTTGGATGGTGGCAGAGACTTTGGGATGGAATGAGGAATGAAAGTTTTCATTTTTGTGAGGATGATTTCTGTTATTCAGTCTGAGCAGGTGTTTGGATCAGAAGAACTGAAACAGTAATTGGACCATGGGAAGGAGGAATATAAGTCATGGAGGTTTTTCAGTTGGTACCTTGTAGTGCCAAAGGACACAAGACTGTGAACTGGTTGGTGAAGGTTGTTCTGTGGCAAAAGAGACTTGTATGAGGTTGTGGTCCAAGTTACCAAGAGGAAAACCGACAACCACAGTATACCTGGAAAGTGAGCTTGTTAGGAAGAGGTCAAGTTTGTTGGCAAAGTGGGGGGAAGGGGTTCTCAGGTATTCTGGTAGGAAGATTGATGACCTGAGATAGGTCACTGCAGATGGCAAACACCTTTGCATCCCTGCCTGCTTGGTAGGCGAAACTGGAGAAAGGAAGAGAATGTGAGTTGTGGACATTGAAGTCTTAAAAAAGGATGACCTCACTATTGGAGTATTTTGACTGCAGAAAGTTGAGCATTAGAGAGAGATAGTTGAAGAGGTTAGAGTAGCTGATGGAGTTTTCAGAGCAATAGAGAGAGTATATGAAAAGGGCAGGTTGGTTTGGTAGAAAAATTTTGAGCTAAAGCAGATCAGTGGGGGATTTGAGGATGTGTAGTCTCTGGCATGGTATGTCGGTTCTGATTAATGCAAAAGTGCCATGCTTGTGGCAGAAAGAACTGTGTATTGAGTCTGGGCAGTGGGTGTTGAGGTTGCCAGTTGGGTTCTGATAGGAATAGTACTTCTGGTTTAGATGACTGCAGGTGGTGTATCATTTATATTGCTGCTTAGACCATGGATGTTGGTGAAGTAGATGTGGAGATTTTTTTTGAATGGAATTAATGCTGGTGAGTTGTTTGATTGGATTTTTGATGTTTTTTGTGAATGGATTTTTTTTGATCTGTATGAGTTTTTTTGAACTATTTTTTGTGGCCATAATAGAAATTTAAATGACATCAGGCACTTGAGTAGGTTTAATAAGACTAAGGATAAATGTGACATTTCAGGCAGTCTTAGCAATAAGCAATTATAAAGAGGTTGCAAAGTGAAACAATCAGAAAACCTTTTGACTTAGAGAAAAGATCTCAAGATGTTCCAGCTTTACTGAGATATGGTATATATTTTGTAAACTAATCTGGCAAGGATCACTCATGATAAAAGTTTAATGGAGTGAAACAGCACTAGGAAATGATTAAAAAATAGAATTTAATGCTTCCAATATTTGATCTCAATTATAGAGACATTATCAGGAAGTACAAAATGAGACTTGTGACACATACACAAAGGCAGCACAAAATTAACCGAAACATGTGGAAGAAAGACTAGAGTCCTAACTAGGTGTAATGCCGTCTATGAACACATGTCGAAGCGTTAGGATGGAAACTGTCATCTCGAAATATTAGTGCTTCCTATATTTTGGGAAAAGTCAGCAACTGGAACAAATCCTGAAACACGTTCCAACTCAACATCACCAGCGTTCATGATCATCAGTATCAACATAAGAAGTCTGAATGGCAAAAAAATGGAGCTAGCTAGAAAAGGAGTAGCTATAGTACTCAATACTAAATATGAGACTAATCTTCTTGAATGGCAGGCAATATCAAGTAGAGTGATGTGGGCAAATATCAGAATGGTGAACTGGACAATGAGACTTATTTGTGCCAATGGTCCCACAGAAGGTTCTACTAAGGTAGAAGCGGAGGAATTTTTTGAGACTTTAGAGAAAACAACTGACACAATGAAAAAGGAAAAGTTGGTCATTTTGGGGATCTAAATAACAAACTAGGAAATGATTGTCAGATATACAAAAATATTTTGAGAAAATTTGGAGAAAAGAGCAAAGCTAATAATAATGGCAAATATCGTTTGAATTTCTGCTCAAGACATGGACTGGTTATTACTAACACAATGTTCAAACATAAAAATGTGCACAAATTCACATGGAGAGAAGAGGCAAGGAATAAGAAAAATTTCATTGGCTATGTTATTGTTGATAGTGATAATTTCTTGCTGGTGCAGGACACTAGATTGTACAGAGGATTTGAAATTGGAAGTGATCATCATTTAGTCTTGAACAGGATAAAATTGAATTTCATATTGAAAAGAAGAACATGTAAGAAAGTTTTATCATCATCAAATTCCTGCCATCCACCCTCAAGGGGGTGTGTGTACAGGATATGATAGTACTACATGAAATATTTACATCATTACTAACTTCCTATCTACAATTTTCCTCCAAATCATTCTGTTACTTGTCAAGACTCCAACATTATCAGATCTTATATTTTTATCATCTAAGGCACTTTGTACCGTATCAATCCACCTATATCTTGGTCTTCCTCTGGGTCGTTTTCCTCTCAACCTGGCAGAGAACACTTGTTTTGCTAATCTTTCCTCGCCCATTTTGTTTAAGTGACCATACCACCTGAGATTAGCTCTACTAATGAATTCCTGGATGCTGACAATGTCAAGTTCTTTCCTAATATCCTTATTTTTAATATGATATGACCATTGATGTCATGTGTTCACGAATCTAATCTTTCTCAGGACTCTCATATCTGCGGTCTCTAGTCTTTGGTCAAGTGTTTTACTTCTGACACAGCTCTCAAATCCATAAGCTAAAACTGGTTTGAACACTGTCTTGTATACAGCTAATTTAGTGTTCAGATTAATTTCTCTCTAATTCAGTAGTAAATTTGCCACTTATTCTGTGCCAAATCCTGAAGAAAGTTTTAAAGTGAATAAAAGTTAAGAAGCTCTCAGATGTGAACTGTAGACTATAATACACAAACATTATTCAGGTAAAAATGAACGAGTTTCAGAACAGGAACCAAACCTTGTAGATTCAGTGGCAAATCCTGAAGAAAATATTGATTGATTCAGCCAGAGAGGTTGTCTGCAAGGATATAAAAATCAGAACTCCATGGTGGACACAGTAAGTCAAAAGAGGACAATCAAGGAAAAGAAGAAAGCATATCAAAAGTTCCTGGCGAATAAGTCAGCACTTGTGCTCTTAGAGAATAGAGAGACAAAGTAAGAAAAATATCAGGAAGGTGGCAAGATATTCTGGAGGGTGTTGAAAAAGCTAAAAAATGGAGGAAACAGTGCTATAAAAAGAATTAGAGATGATCAAGTTGACATGACAACTGGAGAGAAAGATATCCTTGATGTATTCAGTAATTACTTTGAAAAATTTCCAAATGAAACAATCAGTGACAGCACAGTGGAAGAAAACATTCAACAGGCATGCAAACAGAAATACATATCCAAACTTGAAATAGTAGAAAAAGTCATCAAAAGCCTGAAATGAGGAAATGTAGCTGAAGTAGATGATATTCTATGAGAAATGCTCAAGTATGGGAGGTATAAGGATCTTACAGTGCCTGCCCTGCATAGTTCAGAAGGCCTGGACAGATTGACGAATTCCAAATGATTGGAGTAGAGCTTTCATATATAAATATAAAAAGGGAAATAAAACTGAATGTGAGAATTACAGAGGCATTTCGCTACTGAAAGTATACTTGAGAAACGGTTGAGAAGGATTGTGGAAGAGAAGCTTATTGAAGAACAAGCTGGATTCAGGCCAAATAGAGATGTCAGGATCAGTTTCTCTTTAGAGATTTTCACTTTATGACAAATAGTTGAGATATAACATGAAATATAACAAAGATCTGTATTTAAGTATTGTTGACCTGCAAAGGCATATGACAAGGTGCCAAGAATAAAATTATTCAAAATGCTAGTTATATGGTGTCAATGGTACATTATATCAAGCAATACTTTGGCTTTATTTGAGTTGTAAGTCAGCAGTTAGAATTGACGGAAGTACAGGAAGATGGTTTAATGTTAAATTTGGTGTCAGACAAGGATGTACATTATCCACTCTGCTATTATCTACATGGATCACATTATGAAGGAAAGTGGTATTAAACCTGATATCAAAATTGGAGATGTTAATGTCAGCTCTTTACTTTATGCAGATGATGTTATACTTCTAAATAAATCCGCTACAAGTTTGCAAGATTCCGTGACTAAATTGAATGACTGTTGTAATAGATATGGTATGAAGACAATAACAAGTCAAAGAAAATGAAAATAGGCAGAATCATTGAAAATATCAACTGCATTATGAATGAAGAACCTATAGAAGAAGTAAAACATTTCATCTACTTAGGCATGATTTTTAGTATAAATGGTAAATTAAATATGGAAATAGACAACAGAATCAACAAAGCCAGCCTGGCTGGCCGAGTGGTTGGGGTATCCGCTCTCCAGCAAAAAGGCTGCGGGTTCGAATCCCGTCGTGGGCATGGATATTTGTGATTGTCTTTGGAAATACTAATGGTGGTGGTCGGCAGTAGATGCCATTGGTGTAGTTATTATTATTTATTATTATTATTTCAGCGACTCCAGTGAGGAGGAGTCAGACTCATCGAGGGAGGCCCTAAACATCATGTCCACACAACTATATGACATTCTCACAGTATCTATCATACCTTGCCTTGAACTCGCTCACCATCATAGCACCCACAACAGACTCTGGCAGCTTATGAAGCCAAAATTGGTGAATTGAATGGCGGAGACAGAGTTGTAGAGCAGGTACTCTCCCTCAATGAGTCTTTGGACTCCCTGAAGGTGTCACGTAATAATAATAATAATAACAATGGTAGGAAGTCAATTGAATAAATTTATATGCAATAATAGAGAAATTAGTCAAAACACTAAATTAGCTGTATACAGGATAGTGTTCAAACTAATTTTAATTTATGGATCTGTGAGCTGGATTAGAAACAAAACACTTGACCAAAAACTAGAGACCACAGATATGAGAGTCCTGAGAAAAATTAGGGGTGTGAACAGATGGCATCAATGGCAATATCATATTAAAAATGAGGATTAATATCCTCATTTTTAAACGAGAACAACTTGATAATGACAAAGAGGAAAGAACTTGACAATGTTAGCATCCAAGAATGTGTTCGCAAAGCTAATCTTAGATGTTATGGTCACTTAAACCGAATGGGAGAGGAAAGATGACTAAAACAAGCGTTCTCTGCCAGGTTGGCAGGAAAAAGAGGAACACCAAGATATAGGTGGACTGATACAAAAAGTGCCTTAGAAGATAGAAATATAAGATCTGATAATGTCGGTGTCTTGACAGGTAATAGATTGATTTGGAGGAAAATTGTAGATAGGAAGTTAGTAATGATGTTAGTTTTTCATGTAGTACTATCATATCCTGTACACCCCTTGAGGGTGCATGTCAGGAATTTGATGATGACGATGATATCTTAGGAAGTTTTATGCAACCATATTTATTTAAATTAGGCTGACTTTTAACAGCAGTAGCAGATTCTAAAAACAGTCATTCTTTTCTAAATTGCTGTGATGGAGCATGATGGTCTTTTTCCAAATGATTCTGTGAACTGTATGCAGATAATAGTTTGCTAGGCTAGATGACCATAGTCATGACTGCAGATGCATTTTTTGTGTTCTTCAATTTATACGGTAGCTGATCCTCCTGTCTGTCCATAGTAGAGCAACTTGCAGGAAAAAGGAATTCTATATACATCTGTAATTGAGAGAGGAGAGAATTTGTCTTCAGTGGAGTGAATAAGGGTAGCTAGTTTTAAGTGCGGCTTGAAAGTGGCACAAAGATTGTATTTCTTTACGATTCTGAATATTTTTTCTGATGTGCCTCAGACATAGGGGATGGTTATTTTAATCTTTCTGAAGAGAAGGTCTTGGGGATTAGGGAAAGGATTGATTATTATTATTTTTTTTTGATATTGTGGGAACTATAACTGTTAGGTAGAAAAGTATGGTGTATGATTGAGTTTTGTTGCAATAGAGGTCTCATTGGAAAAGATTACAAGCTCTATGGGTTAGTGTTTTTTTTTATGACACCATATTGTTGAGAGGATTAGGGGCAGTGATGGGAATGTATTTGCCTGTGTGAGTGGGTTTTCTGTATAATGAAAAGGACAGGTTACCTTTAGGTTGGTGGGTGACCAATGTGTCTAAAAAGGCCAGACTATTATTAGTTTTATTTTCCATTGTAAATTGGATTCTAGGATGAAGCCTATTGAAGTAACACAGAAAAGACATCATTCATCTATCTCAACCAGACAGAAGGTTTTAGAGGAGCTTGTTTTTCAAAATTGTCCATAAAAAATTGGCAAGTCTCTCCTCTCTCTCACATTTGAGAGAGAGGAGAGACTGCATAGAGATACTCTCTATCTGTTTATAAATTTTGTTCTTCCAAGAGTTCTTTTGTTCTTCCCAATGACTACAATGGATAGCAAAGGAAAAGAGGTCAATGATATTAAGGAGAAAAACTTTTTTTCAAAGCAATAATGTGTCATTTAACAGAATATTAGTGAACAACAATGAGTTGATGTCAACTCTCACTAGGATATCAATATAATTAACAATTACATTTTCAAAGGAGCTTTTAAAATGGGAAGAATTTTTTTATGTATGATGTGGTGTGGTATGACCAATAAGGGGCAAGATATTTTGCTAACTATTTTGATAATTTATAGAAGAGAGAATCAGTGGTATCTACTATTGGTTGTAGGTGAGAATTTAGTTTATGAATCTTTAGCATGCCATATATCCAGGGGGATGGCAATTGAAGAGTTTCAGCTTTTTTGTGATATCAGAAGGCCAGGAAGAAACTTTTTTATGTAGGATTTATAATTTTTTGATTTGCACTTTTGTGGGATCATAATCTAAAGGTGGATCAGTCTCGAAGAATGATATACCCATTTTCTTATTGTATTTACTAATGTTGAGGATAACAGTAGCAATTCCTTTGTCACACCTAATAATGACTATGACTTTATTTTTTAAAGCAATAATGTGTCATTTAACAGAATATTAGTGAACATGATTATTACATGCAGGGAGATAGATTTCTTTTGGGAGGTGAAGATGTAGAAAGTGAACTGGCGACATCAGGCCTAACGTTATTAACTATCTCAGAAGCTAAGTTATCTTTATGGGGGTCTCCCCTCTCACTCCCCTTTGCCAATTTTTTATGGACAATTTTAAAAAACAAGCTCTTGACTCAATCCCTCTCAAACGTTCTATTTGGTTAAGATATGGGAATGATGTCTTTTCTATTTGGTCTCATGGTCCAGACACATTAGATACTTTTCTATGTTGTCTCAATAGCCTTCACCATAGAATCCAATTTACAATGGAAAAGGAAACTAATAATATTGGAAGTTTTTTTCCACTTGTTTAGACTATAATAAATTTAGTTTAATCCTTTATCGAAGTGTAAGCAAACAAAGTTTGCACCTGAAGTAAAGCATATTTCCTTGTGGACATGTATAATGCTATGCATTAAGGGAGGGACCACTAGCCAGACTGGTTTCAACCTTTATTGAGGTCTCATCAGTGGGAGCCAGACCAAGAAGAGGTGATACTAAGGCAGAAGCAACGGAGAAGTCATATTTACCTATACGAGTTGCCAAAAGGTGTACCACCTTATTATTAAATTACTCTGGATTTAGAGAAAGATGTTGGAAGTTTTTTGCCACTTGGTTAGACTATAATAAATTTAGTTTAATCCTTTATCCAAGTGTAAACAAATAAAGTTTGCACCTGAAGTATCTTCAGGACAGAGGCAACTCGTGGTAAAGGTGGACCAAGCTCTCATCACTCGTCTCAGTATCTTCCATAATGCAAAGAACATTTCCTTGTGGACATGTATAATGCTATGCATTAAGGGAAGGACCACTACCCAGACCAGTTTCAACCTTTATTGAGGTCTCGTCAGTGGGAGCCAGACTCAGAAATGATGATACTGACAAGACCTCAATAAAGGTCAAAACCGGTCTGAGTAGTGGCCCTTCCCTTCATGCATAGTATTATACATGTCTGCAAGGAAACGAGCTTTGCATTATGAGAGATACTGAGACAAGGAGTGATGACAGCTTGGTCCACCTTTACCACGAGTTGCCTCTGTCCTGAAGATACTTCAGGTGCAAACTTTGTTTGCTTACACTTGGATAAAGGATTAAACTAAATTTATTATAGTCAAACCAAGTGGGGAAAAATTTTCGACATCTTTTTTTTTTTTAATTATTATTTTAAAATTATTTTTTAAAATAAATTAAAATTATTTTCCTAATTTTTCCATAACTATAGTGTCAGTGATAGCTGCAATTCCAACTGTTTCAAAACAAATCCTGAAAGACTACAATCTTTCTTTAACTAAAACTGGTGGAATAAGTGAGACATGGTTAGATGAGGACTGCATCCTGACAGGAATAGAGATGGAAGGGTATGATGTGTTCCATGAGGATAGAAAGGGAGGGGGGGGGGAGTACTATTGATGATAGAGAAAGAGTTGTGTCCATATAAATTAGAGATGCAGGAGGGAAATAATGCCAGTGGTTTTCAGGCAGTATGGTGTGAGAAAGAGGTGAACAGAATGAAATACTTGGTTGAAAGTTGTTACAGACCTGGTAATGTGGGTGATAGTGACTATAAATGTATAATCAAGCAAATAAGAAAAGGATGATCATTATGGGTGATTTTAATTATGGCAATATAGACTGGAATGATGAGATAACAATTGGAAGTAAAGAAAATGAGTTTCTTGAGTTTTTGAGGGACAACTACCCCAGACAGTATGTAACAGAGGGCATGTGAGGATTGAAGGTCTTGGATCTGATGAGACATCAGAGGATGTAATTATAAATGAGGTGTCCAATCACCCACCAATTGGTGAGAGTGATCATGAAGTGATTATCTGGGTGGTTCCCAGCAGTGTTAGAACCCCCCCCCCCCCCCAAGGTCTTTTGGTCTTAGTCCTGTGTTCCTGAGATCCTCATGGATGTTCCGGGTTTTTTTACCTCGAGGTTGGCCGCGTATCTAGGTGCCGATTCCCTCACTAGCATGCAGGAGGAATGGTTGTCGGCGAAGATCCTGATTCCAAACTTCCATCAAATAGTAGCAGGCTATACAGCATGAAGTGCCCGAGAATGTTCGTACCTGGAGTGCTAAGAAATTAGAGGTCCATAAAGAAGATCGCGTTGGCATATCGTCGATCGGAGGGAAAGAAAACAAAGCATATAGATAAGTAAAATTTTGTTCTCTGATTTGTGCGTGAAAGCAGCATCTAAGAATTGTAAAAGAATTAATCAGCGAAGAACTCTAAGAATAGTCAAAATAAGGACTGTAGGAAAGTGATTAATTTGATTTAAAGAAAGAATTAAATGAATAGGCACTGTGTGGTTGAAAATTGTTAAACTTGTCCAAGAATATTATAATAGAAATTTGATCATTGGAGTGAATGCTTAAAGAATAAAATTGTTAATTCTAAATTTAGTAGTGTATAAAGGATATTTTGTATGGAATAACTAAGGTTAATTGAATGGTGCCTGTATGATCCTTTGTGACTAAGAGTGTATGATTTTCCCATAGCACATGTATAAATTAGAGCTTAATCTCACATAGAATTATTGTAACAAAGAACCCAGAGGCAATTATTATGAGGACTTTAGGACAAAGGGAAACAAGTGTGTGGAATATTATGAGTAATCTGATGAAATGTGTATTAGATTAATGTCTGCTTATAAAAGGAATTATAAGATTGTGTCTAGAGTGAGGGAATAAAATTATGGATTGTTTAATTAAGGTTTATAGTGTTAAATAGTTGTATCAGGAGAGATATATAAGGCTTATTGAAACTTGGTGTGAAATTCATTTGAGTGACTTATACTGTTAGACTTGATTTAATTCTTAACCCTTATTGGATGAAAAACTTTCTTTGTATAAATAGTATTGTATGTTTTATGTTAAATAAATGTTTGCTATTCTTTAATTAAATCCTGTGTCTGTATGGAATTTAATGCACCACCTGTGAAATAATACGGATCTAAGCAGGGAACTCATTCAGTGTAAATTTTCGGTCACAATTGCAATTATTTGTGATCTTTGGCGAAGCTCTCTACCAACCTCTTGATTAATATTTAAATTAACCTAAGTGGCAGTAAAAAATAAATATTCTTAGGCTTAACAAGAGGTTGGTTAGAAAGAATCATCCACATAGGTTTTGGCTCGACCCTCAGGCTATTCCTTTGTGAACCAGAGATATCACGTGTCACACGTATGAGATCCCTTTGAGGTAAAATAAAATAAATAATATATATGGAAGGAGGGGATATAGCACAGGCAAGGCAGGTGACTTGGTTGGTAAGGGTAGCGTGAAAATGAGGTATGAGCAGCAGTTAGCTAATTATTATTATTATTACACAACACCTCCAGGGAGTCCAAAGACTCATCGAGGGAGGGTACCTACTCTACAACTCTCTGTCTCTACCAATCCACCAACTGCAACTACTATCATCATCTACACCAATGCTAACGCCGACCACCACTGCTAGTATTTTCACAGAAAAACATCCATACCCATGGCGGGATTCGAACCCACAGCCTTTTGGCTGGAGAGTGGATACGCTAACCACTCGGCCAACCAGGTCGGCTAAAAAGGCTTAGTAAAAGTTCCTCTAGTCGGCCTAGACTTAAACTCGAAGTTTATTTTCATGCAGTTTAGCGTTTAGGCATGCAAACACCACTTCCACTGAGCTACACAGGCTTGACTAATGAAGCCAAAAAGAACCCTAAGTAGTTCTTTCAATATGTAGCCATCAAAAAAAAAAAAAAAAAAAGAATGATTATGGAAGAAGGATGACACTAATTGGGGAAAATGGTATAAAGACAGCTGTTGCAAAAGATATAGTGGAGATACTTAATGAGCAGTTCATAAAGGTCTTTCAATCTTGTGAAATGGAGAGAGAGAGAGATTGAGAGCAGTTGATGATGGGGAGGAGAGACTAACTGTACGTGAGCAAGAGTTGTATGGGGAGTTGAGCAAACTAGATGTTAATAAGGCTGTGGGACTTGATAATATATCACCATGTATTCTGAAGGAATATGCTAGGGAGTTGACATTGCCTTGACATATTTTTTAATATGAGTCTTGCACTGGGTCAAGGTCCTAAGGAGTGGAAGATTGTACCACTCCATAATGGAGGTGATAGAACTCAAGCATCAAATTATAGGTCTATCTGTGTGTCAGGTGTTGTGGTTAAGTTGTTGGAGATGCTTCAGAGAACCAGGTTCCAGAACTGGGTTGACAACAATGGTATTATCTTTGATGGACAGCATGGATTTGCTAAAGGAAGATCATGCTTAGTAATCTACTTATTACAATAAGGTGACTGTTTCCTTGGACAGAGGAAACGGATACACAGTAATATACTAAGATTTCGCAAAGGCTTTTGATAGATTATTGCATGATAAGTTGATAGTCAAACTAGAGTAGATGGGGTGGATATTAGATTAGTGCATTGGATTGGAGACTGGCTATCTGATAGGTATCAGCAAGTTGTATATGGGGGAGCAATATCCAGGAAAGGGAAAGTCACTAGTGATGTGCCTCAGGGGTCTGTTTTAGGGCCACTACTGTTTATCTTGTATATTAATGATATTCAGTTGTTTGCAGATGATGCAAAGTTGGGACAAACCAAGAAGCGTATGGAAGATGTAGTGGCCTTACAAGATGACTTGAATAAATTGAGCGACATGGCACAGGAATGGGGATACAAGTTCAATGTTGCAAAATGTAAGGTTTTAAAATTTGGGAAACAAAGATGGGATGCAGAATTTGTGTTTGGTGAGGATATATTGTTGGAGGTGGAGGAAATAAAAGATCTTAGGGTGATAGTGGATAAGGATCTGAAATTTAGGGGACACGCTGTCAAAATCGTGAAGATAACACAAAGAAGACTTCTTGGAATGATGAGGAGGACATTGACTTGTAGAAGTAGGAAGATTCTTATTCCATTGTATAAGGCTTTGATTAGGCCACACATGGGCTACTGTGCCCAGATTTGGTCACTTGGTTTTCAATAGGACAAAGAGATGTTGGAAAAGGTCCAGAGGCGATTAACTAAGGTAGTTTCTGACCTATGGAATGTCAAATATGAGGAAAGATTGAGAAGATGCAATTTACAGAGTCTGCTGGATAGGAGAGAGATGAGAGATATGACAGAGACCTACAAGTTAGTAAAGGGTTGTTATAGGATCGATGTTGGAGAAGTTCTACAGAAAACAGTGAGAGATCAGAGGAGAACCAGAGGTCATCCCTGGAAATTGTATAAAGTGGGTGTGAGAAGGGGAGTGAGAAGCAGTTTTTTTGTGTGCGGAGTTGTGAATGATTAAAATGCCTTGCCAAAAAGTGTGGTGTCTGCAGAGAATTTCAGTGTGTTTAAAGTGCGATATGATGAGCTGTGTGTATGATAAAAGGACCTCCTAGATGAGTCTTTGACTCCATTGGGTCTTGGGTAATAATAATAATAATAATAAATGGGGGGTGCTTAAGGGTCAAAGTTGTATAACTGAGAGGAGACGTCTACATAGCCTTTAAAGGAATGCAGAGAACCGACCAGAGCTTCTGACCTAATGTTCAATCGTCACCTTCTCGTGGTGCACCCTGTTGGGTATCTACCTGGATACTGAACGAAGAAGGATGGGCTGGCAATTTGGGATTTAGCCGACCAAATTGTATTCTTATTGGCTTAAACCAATATACAAAATGATGGTACAACATGACAAAATTTCATGCCGGCTGAGACGTTGCCCACCTAAACAAGGCCCCCTTTGTTTTCGCCAAGCAACCAGGGCAAACAGCAAAAAGTCAGCTACTGCAGCAGATCTGAAAACACACCCCAACTCAACATCACCAGAGTTAAAGATCGGTACTATCAACATAAGAAGCCTGAATGGCAGAGAAATGGAGCTAGCTGAGAAATTAGATAAGTACCAGATCGACATTATAGGGGTGACTGAAACAAAACGGACAAAAACTGGTGAGATCTTTCTGAGAAATAAATACAAAATGTTATATTCAGGCAATGACAATCAAGGAAAAGAAGGACGTAGCCATAGTATTCCACACTAAATATGAGGCTAATCTTCTTGAATGGCAGGCAGTCTCAAGTAGAGTGATGTGGGCAAATATCAGAATGGGAAACTGGATAATGAGACTTATTTGTGCCTATGGTCCCACAGAAGGCTCTACTAAGGTAGAAGTAGAGGAATTTTTTGATGCTTTAGAAAAAGCAACTGACACAATGAAAAAGGAAAAGTTGCTCCTTGTTGGGGATCTAAATAGCAGAGTAGGAAGTGATTGTGAGACATACAAAAATGTTTTGAGAAAATTTGGAGAAAAGAGCAAAGCTAATAATAATGGCAAATACCTGTTGGATTTCTGCTCAGGACATGGACTTGTTATTACTAACACCATGTTCCAACATAAAAATGTGCACAAATTCACATAGAGAGAAGAGGCAAGGAATAAGAAAAGTCTCATTGACTATGTTATTGTTGATAGTGATGTTTTCTCCCTGGTGCAGGACACCAGAGTGTACAGAGGATTTGAAATTGGAAGCAATCACTATTCAGTATTGAGTAGGATAAAATTGCATTTCATATTGAAAAGAATAACATGTAAGAAAGTTTTAAAGCGAATAAAAGTTGAGCATCTCTCAGATGTGAACTGTAGACTAAAATACACAAAGATTATTGAAGAAAAAATGAAAGAGTTTGGGAAAAAGAACCAAACCTTGGAGATTCAATGGCAAACCATTAAGAAAACCCTGATTGATCCAGCCAGAGAGGCATGTGGTGAGGTTGTGTGCAAGAATAGAAAAATCAAAACTGCAGGGTGGACACAGAAAGTTAAAGAGGCAGTGAAGGAAAAGAAGAAAGCATATCAAAAGTTCCTGGCAAATAAGTCAGCTTGTGTTCCTAGAGAATACAGAGACAAATGTAAAAAAGCTTCACACTGTGATAAACTAGCTAAACAAAAGTCATGGGAGGACTTTGGCAAGAACATAGAAAATAAATATCAAGAAGGGGTAAGATATTCTGAAGGGGTTGTTGAAGAAGCTTCGAAATGGAAGAAAGAGTATTGTAAAAGGAGTTAGAGATGATAAAGGTGACATGAAAACAGGAGAAAAGATATCCTTGAAGAATGGAGTAATTACTTCGAAAAATACATATCCATACTTGAAGAAGCCATCAAAGGCTTGGAATATGGAAAGGCAGCAGGAATAGATGATATTCGACCAGAAATGCTGAAGTATGGTGGTATAAAAGTCTCACAGTGGCTGCACTGCATAGTTCAGAGAGCCTGGACAGAGGGACGAATTCCCGATGATTGTAGTAGAGCTCTAATAGTACCCATATATAAAAAGGGAAATAAAAATGAATGTGAGAATTAGAGGTATTTCCCTACTGAGGCTTCCTGGCAAGATCTATGCAAGTATACTTCAGAAACGGTTGAAAAGAATTGTGGAAGAAAAGCTTATTGAAAAACAAGCTGGATTCAGGCCAAATAGAGGCTGTCAGGATCAGATCTTCACTTTACGACAAATAGTTGAGAAAGCATGGGAATATAACAAAGATCTGTATTTAAATTTTGTCGATCTGGAAAAGGCATATGACAAGGTGCCAAGAGAGAAGCTATTCAATATGCTACAGTTATATGGTGTCAATGGGGCATTATATCAAGCAATACTTACTCTTTATTTGAGTTGTAAGTCAGCAGTTAGAATTGAAGGAAATACAGGATGATGGTTTAATGTTAAATCTGGTGTGAGACAAAGATGTACATTATCCCCTCTGTTATTCATTATCTATATGGATCACATTATGAAGGAAAGTGGTATTAAACATGATATCAGAATTGAATGACACAAGCAGTGATAGCACATTTGCAAAAACACTCAACAGGCATACAGTCAGGAATACGTATCCACACTTGAAGTAGAAAAAGCCATCAAAGGCTTGAAATGTGGAAAGGCAGCATAAGTAGATGATATTCAATCAGAAATGCTGAAGTATGGTGGTATAAAAGTCTTACAGTGGCTGCACTTCACAGTTCAGAAGGTCTTTATACAGAGGGACGAATTCCCGATGATTGGAGTAGAGCACTAATAGTACCCATATATAAAAAGGGAAATAAAACTGAATGTGAGAATTACAGAGGTATTTCCCTACTCAGTGTTCTGGGCAAGATTTATGATAGTATACTTGAGAAACGGTTGAGAAGAATTGTGGAAGAAAAGTTGGTGAAGAAAAAGCTGGATTCAGGCCAAATAGAGACTGTCAGGATCAGATCTTCACTTTACGACAATTAGTTAAGAAAGCATGGGAATAAAACAAAGATCTGTATTGAAGTGTCTAATTATAGACCAGATTGTGTGTCATCAGTAGTTAGTAAGATCTTGGAAAAAGTAGTGTAGGACCATATACAGCATTGGGCAGATGAGGATAATGTTATCTGTGAGAGTCAACATGGATTTGTGAAGGGGCGCTCTTGTTGTAGCAATATGCTAGCCGTTTATGATAAAGTTACAAGAGCATTAGATGAGGGAAAGGCATATACTGCCATTTTCTTAGACTTATCGAAGGCATTTGACAGGGTGTCACATGATAAGCTGATATTTAAGTTGCAGCACATGGGTCTGGATATCAGATTGGTCAACTGGATCCAGGACTGGCTGTCCAATAGGTATCAGAGAGTTGTGTATGGTGGGACAGTTTCAAGGAAGCAGAGGGTTACAAGTGGGGTCCCACAGGGCTCAGTACTGGGACCTATATTGTTTAACCTTTATATCAATGACATTCTCAATGGATTGCAAGGGGATATTCAGTTGTTTGCAGATGATGCGAAGCTGGGAAGTATTATTATTAATAGTGCAGATGCGGCAGCCCTGCAAGAGGATTTGAATAAGATTGATAGATGGGCAAATAAATGGGGGTGTCAGTTTAATGCAGCAAAATGTAAGGTCTTGAGGTTTGGGAAACATCGATGGGATGCTGCATACTTTATGGGAGGAGTTATACTGGAGGAAGTAGGGGAGACAAGAGATCTGGGGTTGATGATGGATAGAAACTTGAAATTTAGGGGACATATTGCAAAGGTGGCGAAGGTAACACAGAGGATTGCTGCAAAAATGAGAAGGACACTGACCTGCAGAGATAAAACAGTTATCATTCCGTTGTATAAGACCCTGATCAGACCACACTTGGACTATTGTTCTCAGATTTGGTCCCCAGGATTTAAAGGGGATAAATTAACTGTGGAAAGGGTACAAAGGTAGATAACAAAGATGGTTTCAGGACTGTACAATGATAGTTATGAGGATCGGCTGAGGGAATGTGGACTTCAGAGTTTAGTGGATAGAAGAAGGAGAGGTGATATGATTGAGACTTTTAAACTGTTGAGAGGTGGTTACAGAGTTGACACTGGGGAGCTCTTTCGCTTGGTTGAACAGCGGGAAGGAGTGATGACAAGAGGCCATCCCTGGAAGTTACGAAAGGAAACTGTGAGCAAGAGGGTGAGGAGTGGTTTCTTTGCATGGAGGGTGGTTGAACCATGGAATGCATTGCCTGATGGAGTGATCAGAGCGAGAAAGGTCAATGAGTTCAACGAATGGTATGATAGACTTTGTGTTTCTTACGGGGGGGGGGGGCCTCTCCTCGATGAGTCTTGATAGACTTTGTGTTTCTTAGGAAGGACCTCCTACGATGACGCTTTTGACTCCATGGAGGCCTGAATAATAATAATAATAAATAAATAAAAAAGGTTTGTCGATCTGGAAAAGGCATACGACAAGGTGCCAAGAGAGAAGCTATTCAATACACTACAGTTATATGGTGTCAATGAGGCATTATATCAAGTAATACTTAGTCTTTATTTGAGTTGCGAGTCAGCAGTTAGAATTGAAGGAAGTACAGGAAGATGGTTTAATGTTAAATCTGGTGTGAGACAAGGATGTACATTATCCCCTCTGTTATTCATTATCTATATGGATCACATTATGAAGGAAAGTGGTATTAAACATGATATCAGAATTGGAGATGTCAATGTCAGCTCGTTGCTTTATGCAGACGATGTTATACTTCTAAATAAATCTGCTACAAGTTTGCAAGATTCTCTGACTAAATTGAATAACTGTCGTAATATACAGGGTGTTCGGGATAAATTTGACATATTTATAATTAATTATATTTTTCCGTAAGTTACATGTATTAACACACACTTCTCTTCATTTAAAAGTTTGGACCCTTCTTCATTCATATACAAGATGTCAGAAAGGATGGATAGCTGGAACCCACCTGAATCATGGAAGAGAATAACTTGTATCATGATGATTCGTGCCCGCCATCAAAATAAGGATATTACGACTGCTGCCCAATGCTCCCTGAATACAGTAAAAACAATCAGGCATGAACTAGAGACTTGCAATGGTGACTACGAGGATGTAGCAAGAAGAAAGATCCCTAGCAGACGATCTGATTGCGTTCGTACAGCAGAATTCCTCGCAAATCTGCAGGAACAGGTGTTGAAGAACCCTGGCATTGGAATTCGGGCTTTGTTCGTGGAGTTGCTAACTGTAGTCAAGCCCTGGATAACAAGGGTAGCCAATGGTAGGCCGTATGTATGGCAGCAGGATTCGGCCCCTTGCCACACCTCTGGGAAAAGTCAAAAATGGTTGTCTGAAAATTTCTACGACTTCACCAGTCCAAATGTTTGGCCTCCAAACTCCCCAGACCTTAACCCCATGGATTATTTTGTATGGGGCGCAGTTGAAAAAGACACCAATCGCACTTCCAGTAATACAAAAGCCCAGTTAATGGATAAAATTAAAACAGTTTTTGCGGCCCTTCCCAGGGAGACTGTAGCATCAGCTTGTTCGAGGTTCCGAAGCAGAATTGAAGCTGTGATCGATGCTAATGGTGGTTATTTTGAGTAAATCTTGTTGATAGTATTGTAATTAACTCTGCCTGTAATGTTTTTTTGTCAATTCATTAAATTTAATAGATACAAAGAAGATTTTCTTTTTCCTTACGAAACTGTCAAATTTATCCCGAACACCCTGTATATGGTATGAAGGCCAGCATTAAAAAGACGAAGACAATGAAAATAGGCAGAAGCATTGAAAATATCAACTGCATGGTGAAAGGAGAACCTATAGAACAAGTAAAACATTTTAGCTACTTAGGCACGATTTTTAGTGAAGATGGTAAATTAAATATGGAAACAGACAGCAGAATCAACAAAGCTGGTATGGTAGGAAGTCAACTGAATAAACTCATATGGAATAAGAGAGAAATTAGTTGGAACACTAAATTAGCTGTATACAAAACAGTGTTCAAACCAGTTTCAAATTAATGATCTGAGAGCTGGGTCAGAAGTAAAACACTTGACCAAAGACTAGAGACCGCAGATATGAGAGTCCTGAGAAAGATTAGAGGCATGAACAGATGGCATCAATGGCAATATCATATTAAAAACAAGGATATTAGGGAAGAACTTGACATTGTCAGCATCCAGGAATGCATTAGCAGAACTAATCTCAGGTGGTATGGTCACTTGAACAGAATGGGCAAGGAAAGATTAGCAAAACAAGTGTTCTCTGCCAGGTTGGCAGGAAAACGATCCAGAGGAAGACCAAGATATAGGTGGATCGATACGGTACAAAGTGCCTTAGATGATAGAAATATAAGCTCTGATAATGTTGGAGTCTTGACAAGTAACAGACTGATTTGGAGGAAAATTGTAGATAAGAAGTTAGTAAGGATGTAAATTTTTCATGTAGTACTATCATATCCTGTACACCCCTTGAGGGTACATGTCAGAAATTTGATGATGATGATGAATAATAAATGGCGCTTTTCTGCAGAACAAGTATCATGAATTTTTATTAAGTTAAGATCTAATCAACCTTTCTTATAATGTATGCAAAGTTTTGTGTATCTTTCGCTTCTATTACTGGTCCATTCCTTCAAAGAAATGTTCACTTTTACATTTTAAAGCCATTCTTTATTTTAGAGTAGATTTGCTGTATTTTTTTCATAACTGCAGGACTCATTTAGAAAAACATTCTCAAACAAAACCACTCTAATGGCAGTATTAACAGAAATTCTATTGATTGTTTTTTCAGGTTTAGCAACTAAGTCATCTAATTCTAGCATATGCTGTTTGATAAACTACAATATTATGCTTTTTTTTTTTTAAATGGATGACATACAATTATTATCTTCACTGCATTTTTTATTTTTATGCAATGAAAATCTTCAAGATGAAGATGAAGTGAACTTGATGATAATTGGCATTGCAACGTTTTGAAACACATTTGATAAACAGCTGTCTGAATTTTATCATTTATTTTCAAATACTGCCAACATTCCTAATATATTTTACTCAATGTTAGTTGTTACTACAATATTTTGAAATATGTTGAAAGTTTATTTTTCACTTGGTTAGAGTATAATAAATTTAGTTTAATCCATTATCCAAGGGTGAGCAAACAAAGTTTGCGCCTGAAAGTATCTTCAGGACTGGGTTAAGGTGGTACAACACCGTGGCAACTCGTTGCAAAGGTGGTGCAAGCTACCAACAATCCTATCTCAGTATCTCCTATAATGCAAAACACATCTCCTTGCGGATATGTCTAATGTTATGCATTAAGGGAAGGACCACTATCCAGAGTAAATTATAAAAAAGAGTGGCACACCAATTGGCAATTCCTATAGGTAGAGATGACCTGCTAATGCTTCTGCCTAATATCTCCACTTGGGCCTGGCTCCCACTGAAGAGACCTCAATAAAGGTCGAAACTAGTCTGAGTAGCGGCCCTTCCCTTAATGCATAACATTAGACATATCCGCAAGGAGATGTGTTTTGCATTATAGGAGATACTCAGATAGGAGTGTTGGCATCTTGCTCCACCTTTGCAACGAGTTGCCATGGTGTTGTACCACCCTAACCCAGTCCTGAAGATACTTTCAGGCGCAAACTTTGTTTGCTCACACTTGGATAAAGGATTAAACTAAATTTATTATGTTATTACAATAAATTAAGTGAAATCAGTTTTTATTTTTAAAAAAATGTTGAAAATTAAATAAAAAGAGAAAAAATTCCTTAGCCTGCCCATATAGTACTAATGTACTATAGGATGACAAATCTTTTGTGGATGAGACCCATATAAAATGATTATTAATAATTACATTTTTACTAAGCTTGATTTTACACTGTAGAATGCACGTACCTGGAGGGACTGGAATTATAGCCAAATCAAAAGAGATTATTTTTTTAATAATCAGAGGAGATTATGAAATTAGCCAAAAACTCTAAACTAGCAGTGTACAAGAAAAATTAGGTGAGTGAACAGATGGCATCAATGGCAGAATCATATTAAAAATGAAGATATTATGATGAAACTTTACATTGTAAGCATTAAAGAATATGTGTGTGCAGCGCTAATCTAAAGTAATAGTAGGGTTACTTAAACTGAATTATTACTGTTATTGCATGGGCACCTCAATGGCATCCAAAGACTCATCATAGGAGACCCAAACTATCAACACAATATCCATCATACCTCTCCTTGTAAACCATTAATAGACAAAGCACTCATATCAATAGACAACCAACTAGAGGCAATCTATTCCATTCATTGACAAATCTCCAAGCAAAAAACCTAGTTCTCACACCCTTGCTAACCGCAATCTTACCCAACCTCCAGGGATGAACTCTGGTTCTGCTTTAAGTTAATTTAATTAACTTAAATTAACATTTAAGTTAATTAAAGAATTTTATAAGATTGATGCAGGAAAAATGTTTCAGCACAACTAGCCAAGTGCTGAAACATTTTTCCTGCATCAATCTTATAAAATTCTTTAATTAACTTAAATGTTTCTATCATATTCCACTTCCCCCCCCCCCCCCCATCAACCAACTTTTGCAATCCACAAATCCTCAATCTATCCTCGTATGAAACATTACACAGACCACTCATCATCTTGGTCAATTGCCTCTCAATTTTCTCCATCATTCCACATCTCCAAGAAACCCAGGTGATCAAACCTGAACACAGTAATCCAGATGTGTTCATATCAAGGTTTTATAAAAAAAGAATAATAACTCCTTTGCATCTGCTTGTTAGTGTGTTCTTCAATAACCAAGTAATCCTGTGAGCTACTCTGCTTCTTTAGTAACTTCCATTCTATGTCTACTATTATCCCCAAATCTCTTGCTTCATGAATTTATTGGAGTACAGTTCCTTCAATGTGATGCACAGCTTGTAATCACTGTATCCAAAAATGTATTAACTTTACGAGGGTGGTTTGAAAAGTTCTTGGCCTCGATCACAGATGGCAACACTATCGGCAAGATTTTTTTTTTTTCTAAGTTGGTACATAAGCATCCATGTGAAATTGCAAGTCATTCTATCAAGTAGTTTTTTTTAAACAGCTGTCTGAAGCAAAAGTGTTGTCTGTATCCCTTGAAATGGATAAAATCGAGTATCATGAGGTTATAAAATTCTTTCTAAAAGAAGGTTTAATGCCAAAAGAAATTAATTCGGAGTTTATGGGCACTCTTCTCCTTTGTTTTTGACAACAAAGAAATGGGCTGCTGAGTTTAAACATGGCCGTACCAGCCTTGAAGATTATCCAAGTAAAAGATGTCCAAAAAGTGTAACAACACCAGAAATCATTGATCAGTGCATGGTATGGTATTGGATGACCGGCCAGTCAAAGTGCGTGAAATTACTGAGACTATAGGCATTTCAAAAGAACGTGTAGGATATATTTTTCATGAAGAATTGCGAATGAAAATGCTATGCGCAAGATGGGTGCCGCACACTTGCTTCAGCAGATCAAAAACACATTCGCATGAAAATCTCTGAATTGTACTTGGAGTGTTTTAACAAGAATAAAATTGATTTTGTGTCCAAACAGTGGACAGAAGCCAGTTGTTGAGCACCAAAGTCAGTTCCATCAGTAGGAAAGGTCATGGCATTGGTGTTTTGGGATGCTAAAGGCATTTTGTTTATTAATTATCCTGAAAAGGGTACACCAATAACCACCCTTGATTTGAGCATTTCTGATTGAACATCATCTACTTCAGCTAACTTTCCATATTTCAAGTTTTTGACAGCATTTTCTACTTAAAGTACTGATATGTACTACTGCTTGCATTTCTCTTTAGAATTTTCTACAGTGATTCTGTCACCTCTTGTTTAATTTAAGTCTTTCAAAGTAATCACTCCAGACATCTAGGATATCCTTATTTTCAGATCTCATTACAACTTTATCATCTTTGATTCCTTTTGCAGTACTCTTTCCTCCATTAATAAGCCTTTTTACATCTCCAGAACATTTTACTACCTTCCTGATATTTACCTTTTATATTTTTATAAAAGGTTTCTCATGACTTTTGTTTAGCTACTTTCAAACATAGCTTAGCTTTTTTACATTTTTCTCTATATTCTTTAGGGCATGTGCTGACTTAATTGCTGGGATCTTTTAGTATGCTTTGTTCTTTTCCAGGACTGCTTCTTTAACTTCTTGTGTCCAATATGGTGTTCTTGTTTCACAGACAACTTCTACACATGACTCCTTAGCTGAATCAATCAATGTTTTCTTCAGAGTTTGAAATGAGGCTCCAAGATGTGTTTGTTGTTTAGAACCGTTTCATTCTTTCTTCAATAATTTTGTATAGTTGAGTTACATTGTTGAGGCTATAACACCTGTAAAGCTACTCAACTTTAATTATTTTTGAAACTTTTTTAAATACCATTCTTTTCAATGTGATATTCAGTTTTATCCTACTTAAAACTAAGTGATGGTCACTTCCAATTTCAAATCCTCTGCACACTCTTGTATCCTGAACTAGCATGGGGATATCACTATTGACGATAACATGGTCAATGAGTCTTTTTGTATTTCTTGTATCTTACAGAAAACTATGCAGGGAAACATTTCAGTATGCAATATGTCCATCCCGAATTGAGATGCAGCTCTCATGTCATACCATGCTTAGTACCAAGTAATTGAGGAGTTCTTGGCAAACTGGCCCAATACTCCTTCAGAGCAAGGAGAAGGCCTTGTTTGTTTTCTGGAGGGGATTCTCTAACACCAATGCATCTCCCTATTGCATCTTAAACATGTTCTATAGAGTTGAGATCTGGGGAGCATGCTAGCCACTTGATTCGATTAATATCCTCAATCTCCAGAAGTATCTCCACTGCTCATGTATGGCATTGTCATCCATAAAAAGAATTCCTTGCCTACAGTACCATGGAACAATCGAATATGATGTTAAAGAACTTCGTTACAATATCATTGATCAATCACAGCCCCTTTTTCCAGTACTTGTAAGCTCAGTGCATCCCTTAATTAAGCATAATGCCTCCCCCTATTGACTGGCTGACCACCTAGCCAATTTAAGAAGTCAAAAATAGTTGCTATTCTTAAACTTGGAAAACTGCCCCAGGAAGCAAAAAGTTACAGACCTATTGCTTTATTGAGTTGCACCTATAAAATGTTAGAACGTCTTTTGTACAACAGATTGTCCATACCAATCATGCAGCATGTCCTAATTGAACAAGCTGGTTTTAGAGAAAAACGTGGTTGCTGTGATCAAGTGCTCACTTTAACATCATACACAGAAGATGGATTCCAGAAGCAAGAAAAACACCAGCTGTCTTCTTGGACCTAACAGCAGCCTATGATACAGTATGGCATGAAGGTCTTATATACAAATTTCTTAGCATTGTCCCATGTAAACGGACTGTGCACTTAATTTCCTCCATGCTCACAGAACGTTTCTTTCAAGTTCTGTTAGGAAATAAAATGTCGACAACGAAAATTTAATAATGATCTTCCACAAGGGTCAGTATTGGTGCCCTTACTTCATAACCTATACACATGACTTGCCCACTACCATCGCACACAAGTTCTGTTATGCTGATGACATTGTAATTGCTATTCAACACAAAAAAATGAGTCAGGCTGAAGAGGTACTTACAAAAGATCTGAAAATAATAGGTGAATATTACAAAAAATGGAGGCTCCAGCTCAATCCAGACAAAACAGAGGTATCAATCTTTCACCTTAATTAATCACATGGCAGATGTCACTTTGCATATCTGCTTTGAAGGATGTTTACTACGACACGATAAGTTTCCAAAGCCATTATACCAGCAAGTATGTCATCGTGTGAACAAGATTTTTACTCAAATTAATCTAATAAAAGGGAATGTGTTGGAGTAATTACTTTTTTTTCCCTAATTATAATTATTTTTTTCCCCTTTACTTTACTTTCCTAATTATAAGTAATGTAATTACTCCAAATATGATTTTTGTCACCATAAATTAAATTCTTCACAATGAATAATAAAAGGAAAGTTGAGATCATCAATGAATCCCTCCACGCTGAATGACTTATTGATGATACATATCATTACAATGATACATTGTATTGTTATTGATGATACAGCGGCCCTTCTGTGCAGGATTTTGTTCCTGATAAATCAGTTAACAAGTGGTATTTTGCAATGAAGTAAAGATAATATGAAGCAAAGGCCAATATTAAGCCTTGTGTAAATGAGCTATGCTGTGGCATACATTTTAAATTTACATTAAAAGAAAGTATATTTCTATATAATTATGTGTAATGTGCAGTAAGAAATAAAGAATGTATCACTTTGTTTTCTCGTCAATCAAAATATTTAGTTTAAAAAAAAAAAAATTCTTAACAATATTTATAAAAAGTAGACTGATACCTTGGACGAGTAAATTTTTTTTGTAGCTAGTAGATTTAAGTTTGATTTCTGGAGTTCTGCTAATAAGTGCTAATTGTGTTATTTTGCAGTTGAGCAACTGGCTGTCTTGCATAATTTGGCAGCTTACCACTTCACTCCAGGAAAGTTTTATTTTTATGTGACTCCCATCTTATTAATTATGTGTGTATGTATATATATATATATATATATATATATATATATATATATGTAAAAAGTTTTTTACCTTGGGTGTACTATACGTTAAAGATATCAAGAAATTTTATAAACTTGGTTTTAATCCTTTTTTCCCAAGTAAGCAAACAAGCAAGCATTATACCAAGTTTATAAAATTTCTTGGTATCTTTAACATATATATGGGGGTTGTATTTTTTTTTTACATTTATTTCTTATGCAATTTGGAAACCCTACTATAGAGAGCAAGCATGGAACTTTTTCAAGCTACTTCAAGCTTTCAATAAGCAGGGCAGTGATCACATACTGGGTGATTAAATTTATCAATCATCTAAAGACAATCCCAAACACTGATGTCCACAGCAGGATATGAACCCACAGCATGTTGATTGGAGAGCAGATATGCTAACCACTTTCAGCCAACTGGGCCAGCAAGTTAGCTATCTGGTTCAAGTGACATGGTAATGCTACTAGCAGTTCATAACACATTTTTGTCATGTAAAGTGACCTAAATTGATTTTGAATAATTACCTTAAAGGGGTTACGTTACCATCCATGCTAAAAACTCCATCGGTAACAATGAGTCTCATACGTGCAGTCTGGCTTTCTTTTAGCTTCTGCTCTAAATCTGATTAAAAATAAATAAATTATATATATATATATATATGAACAAACTTGTTTTCAATGTGATAACAGGACTTTTCAATAGAATTTTAAAAATAATTTTCAGTACATTACAGATTTCATTCAGAATTGAATTTCAAATTGCTAAAAAAGCATGTCAGTGTAATAGTTCAAGAAAGCAGTTTCGGTATTTAGTTACTCATTTAAGCAGCATATGATGAAAGCAACATGAAGTTTTCAGATATTTGATTTAGTGATATTCTCAGAGAATGTGGTTGTGTGAATGAAGTATCAATACTGCCACATAATGGTGAGAGTGACCATGAGTTACTGATTTGGAGGATAATCCAGCAGGGAAAGGCCATTGTCAAGAAGACAGGTGATGCTAACTGACTACAGAACTTCTCCACAAAGCTCTGTAGTCAATCACCATCAATACATTGGAATGATGAGCTGTGCAGAAAAGATGTTGACAGTGCACAGGAAATTATAAGGCAGTATCAGACACAAGCAATATATAGTGGAGCTCCTGAGAGATTTGTGTTTTTTGTTGATTTATTGGTGTTTTGGATTCAATTTAATGGACTTAAGTGTGTAATTTTGGTATATTATTGGAGCTTTATTAGCGTGGTTAGTGTACTAAAGTGTTTTATAACATAATCTGTGTCGGGAAGTCACCGCTAGATGAATTGGTAATGTGTAGTGTTCGTGCAAGCTCCAGATAAGATAAGTATCATTTTCAGTTATCGATACAAATTACTTAATATTGTGTAGTTTTGTTTTGTTTGCTTTGCGTATTTTAGTGCGTCTATTTTTGGTGTGTTATAACGTATAATTTGACAAAACACGTTGCAAATAATTATGGCACCTGTGCGAAGGAAAATGGTGGCCAGTAATGAAGGTTCGCCATCGTTATCAAAGAACGGTAGCATAAAAGAAATGAGTCAGTGTACTAGCTGTGAAATGTACGCTTTGCGGAGTGCGGTCGGAGTGTGGTTAGATGATAATAAAGGATTGAATGTGTGTAGAAAATGTAGGGAGAATGAGGAATTGAAGTGTATTTCGGATCGTGAGTGTGATATTTTTGTCAACCTTCAGAATGAAGGAAATAGGGATACGACAAGAAACGGCAAGGTTGTACATGAAAATTGTGAGAGTGTGAATGTAGAAAGTGTGAATGATAGTATAAATGGTTTCTCAGAGAACAAAAAAGATGAGATAGATGCATTGAGTGAGATCGCGTTGTTGAATAGTGCGATAGAAAGAGCAAAACAGCAGCTAGAGTGCATGAACAAAAGTAGACTGAATGAACCAACCAATAATAAAAGGTATGACAGGAAAAATAGACGTATGAATGTGAACATGAACAAAATAAAGGATAGAGTGCTGTATGGAGACTCGTTAGTACGAGGTGTGTTAGTAGAGGATTTGACAAAATCGTACCAACCTGGTGCAACCATAAAGGACGTAACTGCGTCTATTAGAGAGCAAAAGGAAAGGGTGAAAGAAATGATTGTTGTGGCAGGTACGAATGATTTGAAAGGAGATAAAATGGAAATGATAGAAGACCTGAATGAATTGTTTGAGGTAGCAAAAGAAAAGAGTGAAAGAGTTAGAATGATTAGTCTTTTGCCACGGTATGACAGTGAAATGTTTAAAAGGAGGGCTATAATTGCAAATGACTTTATGCGTGGGTTATGTATGACGAGTGGTGTGGAATTTGTGGATGTGTGGAGTGAGTTTGATGGGCGAAAGGATCTATATAAGATGGATGGCTTGCATTTGAATGGTTACGGTGTAAGAAGACTTGAGAAAGTGTTGCTGAATGTAGTGGATGTGCAAATTCAGGGAAACTAGATTTGTTGGGGGGGGGAGTAGAGATACAGTCCTTATGGAGGCAGTTGAATGTAAGAACGAATATAATATGCCAGAGCAAATAAGGACAACAAATCTGAGTGGGATAGTTAATATAAGGCAACAAGGTAAGGTTGGGGCTAATGGGGGTCTTAAATTCATGTACACTAATACTAGGAGTATTAGGAACAAGAAGGAAGAGTTTTTGGCCATGGTTGGCACTTCCAGACCACAGGTTATAGGTATTAGTGAAACATGGCTGACTGTAGATGATATAACTAGTGGGATTGAATGTGATGGGTATAGTGTGTTCAGGAATGACAGAGAGAATAAAATGGGGGGAGGAGTATTGTTGATGATAGTTGATGAGCTCCAGCCAAGGAGAATAGAAGTTGAATTGCAGGATAGAGAAAAGAGCACATTTGAGGCCATTTGGTGTGAGATTGTGGCTAGCAGAACTAAATATACAATTGGGTGCTGCTATAGAGCAGGTGATGGAAAAGATGGTGGTGACAGTATGCACAAGCAAATAGAAGAAATGGGTGGAAGCAGGGTGATTATTATGGGAGATTTCAACTATGGTCGCATTGATTGGAGTGAGGAGAGGACACACGGGAGGAAGGAACTGGATTTTATGCGGTTATTAAGGGATAACTATCTGCGACAGCATGTAATGGAAAATACTAGGGGTCAGAAAGTGCTTGACCTAGTAATTACATCTGAGGATTTGGCTGTAACAAATATGGCCACATTGCCACCAATCGGTGAGAGTGATCATAGGGTCTTAACTTGGGAGGTGGCTAAAGGTGTAGAATTTTCAATTAAGACAGGGTACATGTGGAATTATCGGGCTGGAAAGTATGACAAGCTTAGGAGTTTGATTGGTTCAGTGCCATGGCATGTACAACTGCAAGGACTAGAAGTTGATAGTGCATGGGAGGTAGTTAAGAAGTGCTTGCATGAAGCAATGGCTGACTGTATACCTAGAGTCCGAATAATAAATCAAGTAGGGGTTAAATGGATGAATAACACCATTAAGCTTGAGTTGCAAAAAAAAGAAACAACTATGGAGGGAATTTAAGGAGAAGGGTGACCGGCAGGCACATGAACGGTATAAAGCGCAGGTCAGAAGGGTGACGAGTGTGGTAAGAAAAGCAAAAAAGGATTACGAAAGAACATTGGCCATGCAGGCTAAAGAGAATCCTAAACAGTTTTTTAGATATGTAGCAAGTAAAAGGAAAAATGTACATGGCAGATTGATTTTAAAGAATGCCGATGGTAGGGAGGTAACTGAATCAGTTGAGATAGTTGAGTTACTGAGTGAGCACTTTGCAAAAGTATATCATCCAGGTGGTGACATTGCAGAAACGAATAAACCAGTAGATTATACGGGAATTGTGGTTAATGAAGTGGAGGTAAGTAGTCTATTGCATAACCTCAATGTCAATACATCTGTGGGATTGGATGGTATACCAGCTCGTGTTGTACGAGAAGCAGCTAAAGAATTGTCAGTACCCTTGACCATATTGTTTAATTTGAGTCTCGGGTCTGGGTTAGTCCCGAGCGGGTGGAAAGAGGGGAAAATAGTTCCACTGCATAAAGGTGGTTCCAAGACTGCTGTTGTAAATTACCGACCGATTAGCATATCAGGAATCATTGTCAAGGTCTTAGAGAAATTAGTCAAGAAAAGAATACAGGATTGGATAGATGAAAATGGGATATTGTATGGGGGACAACATGGTTTTGTGAAAGGTAGATCATGCCTCAGTAACTTGCTCACGTTTTATAACACAGTGACGGCTGAACTGGATAGGGGTAATGGGTTTACAGTGATACTACTGGACCTTGCCAAGGCCTTTGATAGGATACCACATGGAACCCTAATCAGTAAACTGGAGCAGATGGGTATAGATATAGGGTTGGTGAGATGGATAAAAGGGTGGTTGAAGGAGAGATATCAAAGAGTGGTTTATTCAGGAGTGGAGTATAAAAGACGTCTTGTGACTAGTGGAGTGCCACAGGGCTCTGTTCTTGGACCACTGCTTTTCAATTTGTTCATCAATGATATTGGAAAGGATCTGAGAGGAAGTGTTCACTTGTTTGCTGATGATGCAAAGTTGGGTAGAGCAATTGTGAGTGCACAAGATGTCAAAATTTTACAGGATGATTTGGATAGTTTGGAGGACTGGGCTAGGAAAAATGGATGTCAATTTAATGTGGCAAAGTGTAAGGTTATGCACTTTGGGGTGAAAAGAATAGCAGCAGTATATCGCATTGGTGGAATCATACTCCAGGAGATTGATGAGGCCAGGGATTTGGGAGTGTTGGTGGATAGGGAGTTGAAGTTTAGGGGGCACATTGCAAAAGTAACTAAAACAGCTCACCAAATCACTTGGCTTCTGAAAAATACTTTAACATGCAGAGACGAACAAGTTGTTGTTCCTCTGTATCGAGCCTTGATAAGACCCCATCTGGACTTCTGTGCCCAGCTATGGGCACCAGGGTTTCTTTGTGATGGGGAGGAAGTGGAGAGGGTCCAGAGACGAGTGACCAAGATGATAGCAGGTCTGTGGAATGAACCTTATGAGAATAGGTTGAAGATTTGTGGGTTGCAGAAATTGGACGATAGGCGAAGGAGGGGTGATATGATTGAGACATTCAAATTACTGAAGGGCTTTTATAAGATTGATCCAGGAGATATTTTTGATAATATGACTGGTGGTGGGAGGAGTAGGGGCCATGCATGGAAGCTGGGCAAGAGCGTGGTTGACAAGGGTGTTAGAGCTAGGTTCTTTACTTGGAGAGTGGTAAATGAGTGGAATAAGCTTCCAGAGTCTGTTGTGGGTGCTACGACCGTGAATGAGTTCAAGGCAAGGTATGATAGATACTGTGTGAATGTTGAATAGTTGTTCTTGACATGATGTTAGGGCCTCCCTCGATGAGTCTGTCGACTCCTTGGAGTTTCCCGGAACAATAATAAATAATAATAATAAATAGTTGCATACCAAGAGTTAAGCAAATAAACAGAATAGGAGTGAGATGGATGAACAGTGAAATTAAGCAAGCAGTGTGGGAAAAGGAGGTGTTATGGAGAAGGTGGTACAAGACAGTTTGCAGTGAACAGATGCATGAAGAATATAAACTGCAGGCCAAAAAGGTGGCAAGAATGATAAAAAAAAAGAAAAGGTAGAATACGAGAGGAGATTGGTCAGTCAGGTTAAAGATAATCTAAGGGAATTTTTCCACTATGTGGTAAGCAAGAAAAAGAATAAGTATGGAAGTGTAACAAAGTGACCATAGCAATGGATATAGTGGAGTTATTTAATGAGCATTTTATCAGTGTCTAGGTATCTCAAGTATTTTTAATAGTATCTAAAAATAGTATCTCTCTACAAGCATGATTCTAGGACAGAAGTTTCCAATTATAGACCTGTCTGTATATCTGCATTTGTGGTCAAAGTACTGGAGAAACTGGTAAGGAATAGAATACAGGATTGGTTTCATGGACAAAAAATTCTCTATGATCATCAGCATGGGTATGAAAAAGGGCATGTCTTGTTTCAGCAATCTGCTTACATTTTATGAAAAGGTGACAAATGCATTGGATAAGGGCGATTCGCATACAGTGATATTCTTGAACTTTGCATAGGCATTTGATAGATTACCACATGATAAAATGGTGTATAAGCTACAGAAGATGGGATCAGAAAAGATTGATTAGATGGATTGAACTGGTTTTCTGAATGGTACCAACAACTTGTGTATGATGGAACAGTGTCTCAGAAAAGAAAAGTGACCAGTGGTGTGCCTCAGAGTTCTGTTCTTGGGCCTCTATTTTCTTAATGATATTTCATGTGGATTGACTGGAGATCTTTAAATGTTTACTGATGATAAAAAGGTAGGTTGAATTATCAGTATTGATGATTCTCTAGGAAGATTTGAATAGAGTTTTAGCTTGGACAGATGAGTGGGGGTATAGTTTTAATATTAATAAATGTAAGATGCTACACTCTGGATTGCAGAGATATAAGGCTACCCATTATATCGGTGGAAATGTGCTTCAGGATCTTGGGGTGATGGTAGACAGTGGACATAATTAGAAGTACAGTAATGTGTAGGGATAAGGAGGTGGCGGTGCTTCTGTATAAGGCACTGAGAGACCACACAGACTACTGTGCTCAAATTTTTTCAACTAATTTTCATTGATGTGGAAACACTAAAAAAGATCCAAAGACAAATGACCAAAATGATATTCAGAATTCTGGAGTGTTGGTTATGTAGAGCAGCTGAGGGAATATAGATTGTAAACAGGGAATGGATATTGGTGGACAGGAGGAAAAGAGGTGATCTGATAGATATTTAAATTGGTTAAGGAATTTAACCAGTTCAATACAGAAAGAATTATAAAAAGGGTGGATGGTAAGATAGGAAGAACAAGAGACCATCCCTGGAAGTTGTGTCAAGACGTGGTGAAGAAGGGTCCGAGAGGTAGATTTTTTACATGGATAGTAGTTAGCGTTGCCAGAGTGTGTTGTGAATTCAGGAAGTGTAAATGATTTCAAGGTTCAATATGATAGACATGTTGCTGGTGAGTGGGCTTCCCCATGATGAGTCTACTGACTCCACGGAAATTACTGTAATAATAATTATTTTCACTCTTAAATACAAAATAATATATAGTACTAAATTTAAATTATTACAATTAGTCTGCATTTCATCCTTTTAACAACAAGAATGACTACTACTGTGAATGCCTGTCTGTCTGTCTCTCTCTCTCATCCCCCCCCACACACAACATGAAGCGTATTATGACAGCCCTATAGAATCTATTAGTGGTTTTCTTGTGGATTAACATGAAAAAATCTCTAATACTGAATTCAGAAGTTACCTTTTTTTTTGTAAACTACTGCATTTCAGTAGACCAAAGGTATGCTAAGGGTATGACAATCTGGAATCCTACTCCAAAGACTAAACATGGAACTTTTCACATCATTTCAGTTCTCCACTAAGCAAGGAGGAGGTCTCATACCAAGCAATGATAATCATCTACTATGCAGGTAATTAAATATTAAGATGGTATTTGATAACAAGCATATATTTTGTTTTATGAGTAAACTTGGCACGTTCCAAAATATATCCCACTGTCAATAATAATAATGGCAGAGTTTACAGATTCTTTCTGTCACGAAGAACTCATATGTATTGAAAGTTTATTTTTCACTTGGTAAAAAATAGAGTATAATAAAATTAGTTTAATCCTATATCCAAGTGTGAGCAAACAAAGTTTGAACCTGAAAATATCTTCAGGACTGGGGTAAGGTGGTACAACACCAGGGCAACTCATTGCAAAGGTGGAGCAAGCTACCAACACTCCTATCTCAGTATCTCCTATAATGCAAAACACATCTCCTTGCAGATATGTCTAATGTTATGCATTAAGGGAAGGGCCACTACCCAGACTAGTTTCGACCTTTATTGAGGTCTCCTCAGTGGGAGCCAGGCCCAAGTGGAGATACCAGGCAGAAGCATTAGCAGGTCATCTCTACCTATAGGAGTTGCCAAATGGTGTGCCACCCTTTTTTAATAAATTACTCTGGATTTAGAGAAAGGGAAGGGCCACTACCCAGACTAGTTTCGACCTTTATTGAGGTCTCTTCAGTGGGAGCTAGGCCCAAGTGGAGATACCAGGCAGAAGCATTAGCAGGTCATCTCTACCTATAGGAGTTGCCAAATGGTGTGCCACCCTTTTTTAATAAATTACTGTGGATTTAGAGAAAGATGTTGAAAGTTTATTTTTCACTTGGTTAGAGTATAATAAAATTAGTTTAATTCTTTATCCAAGTGTGAGCAAACAAAGTTTGTGCCTGAAAGTATCTTCAGGACTGGGCTTCTGCCTGGTATCTCAACTTGGGCCTAGCTCCCACTGAAGAGACCTCAATAAAGGTCGAAACTTGTCTGGGTAGTGGTCCTTCCCTTAATGCATAACATTAGACATATCCGCAAGGAGATGTGTTTTGCATTATAGGAGATACTGAGATAGGAGTGTTGGTAGCTTGCTCCACCTTTGCAACGAGTTTCCCTGGTGTTGTACCACCTTACCCCAGTCCTGAAGATACTTTCAGGTGCAAACTTTGTTTGCTCACACTTGGATAAAGGATTAAACTAATTTTATTAAACTCTTATGTATTTTCTTATTTTCTATGATTTCATCTATCCATAATATTGTCAGCCCCACTATAGCAAATATCACTGTACTAAATTCAATCAACTACCAAGAACTCTAGCCAAAGCTCTATAGTATTAGCCTAATAGCTGAAGTGGATTAAATACATGCCCCACCTTATGATTTTTTAAGAATAAAAACATAAACAGCTTTCTGTCTTTCATCTTGTAATTATCTTATTCTGCTGTTGATCCCTTACTGTCAGGGCTATTAATAAATTAACAGAGTACAGGGTTGCACCCTTTGAGACCCTTACCCTTCACTTAAAATGAACTGTTTTACTTGGAATCTCCTGTATCAGACACACTCATTATTCTAATGTTTACGCATAATGAAAGAAAGTGGTATTAAATCTGATATTAAAATCATAAATATCAAATTTAGCTTTGTTTATGCAGAGGAAGTACTCCTAAACACATCCAGTGCAAGTCTCCAGGGTTTGTTAACCAAATTGTTTAATAGCTGTAACAAATTTGGCATGAAAATCAGCAATAAAAAGACCAAAACTATGGAAATAGACAGGAACATGGAAAACTTCAACTGCATTCTCAATGGAGAACCAATAGAACAAGTAAAATATTTTAGCTATTTAGGCATAGTTTTTTGTGGAGATAGCATATTAAAGTTCAAAATAGACAATAGAATAAGCAAAGCTGGTGTGGTGGGGAGCCACCTGAATAAATGTATATATATAGGATAAGAGAGAAATTAGCCAAGTCAGCAATATACAAGACAGTGTTTATGATCTGTGAGTTGAGTTAGAAGTAAAATACCTGATCAAAGACTAGAGACTACACAATGTATCAATAGTGTAATCACATTAAAAATGAAGATATGAGAAAGAAACTTGACATTGTTAGAATTCAAGAATGTGTGAACTGAGCTAACCTAAGGTGGTATGGCCAAATGGAACGGCTAAAGAAAGGTTAGCAAAACAGGTGCTCAATGCCAAGATGGCACAAAAGAGTCCCGGAAGTGTCTAGGTGGATTGATTCAGTTAGAGGTGCCTTAGAAGTACGAAATGTTAAATACAACAATAGTGGAGTGCTGACAAGTAATACGCTAATTTGGAGGAAAACTACTGATAGGAGATTAAGAATAATATAACTTTAATCATGTAGTGCTGTCATAGTAACCTGAATACCCCATGAGAATACATACCAGGATAATGATGATGACAAAGGGAAGTGCTGGGTGACTTGTGTATTACTGTGGCTTTAGTAGCAGCAGAGGTAATAAGTTGGAAATGGGCGAATGCAAACATGTGGATATGAGTAATGTGTAAGAGGGTGAAGAGAATATGAAGGAGGTGTTGATGGATTTGCAGATTGATTCTGGACCTTTGCCAGTGTGGCAGAGGGATGTGTGTCAATAGATGTCCTGACTGTGTGTTAGGCAAAAGCACTGTGTGAGAAAGGAAAAGGAAGGCATGCGGACTGAGCTGAGGAGGGAGAGCAAACAAAGACATTAATAGACTAGAAAGGTTTTAGCTAGTGTAGAGTAGTGTTAGAGAAGCACTTGCCTGGAGGAACAATACAATGGTGATGGCAATGAAGGGTGGTGAAAATGTGGAAAAGATGATAATTGGTAGTATGTTAGCGAGAAATTTGAGACTGATGTTAGGGACTCTGCAACAGAAAATATGACACAAATAGGATACTGAGTGTGTTGCCTCGATATGATAATGTAGAGTGGAAGAGAAAGAAGAGCAGTGATAATGAATAAGATGATAGCAAGAATATGTCAGAAGAAGGGTACATGGATGTTTGAAGTAAATTCAAGGAGAGATGCAGGTATTTTCAGTATTGTTTTCCGGACAAGTCTGTGTTTTTGGGCAGGAAAACTAGTTGGAGGAACAGAACATAGGAATGTTCTCTTGTGAATAGTGGCTTGAACCATGAGATGGTGCATACTCTTATTGCAGAAATGAGTGGAATATGCAGACATTAATAACAGCTGCGTGAAGATGCAATGTTTATATATTCAAATGCCAGGAGCATTAGAAATAAAGGGAATGAGTTTGTGGCAATGAATGGCTTGGTCTCTCTAGATTGCTGATATCAACAAAATTTGGATGACAGAGGAAGATGTCCTAAGAAGGATAGAAATTGAAAGATATAGCATATTTTGGCAGGATGGGGAAGATAAATGATGTGGTGGAGTGTTACTTATGGCAAGCAATGACCTGTGCCCTCTCAAGGTACAGAATCAGATGCGAAATGACACTAATGCCATTGAGAGTATGTTGTGAGGTAGAAGTTGGCAGAACAGGATATTTAGTAGGATGTTGCCAGAGATCAGAGAAATACAGATAGTGATAAACAGGAAATGATCAGGCAAATTGGTTTGATAAGTGCAAAGTGAGGGGACTTTGCATCATTATGGGAGACTTCAACTATAGCAATAAAAATTAAGCAGAGTAAGCAGCATACAGGAGTAAAGAATCTTTCTTTTACGGTTACACAGTGATCAGCATTCATATTTACGAATTTAGGGACACAAAACATGTGTTGAAATGATTATTTTACATATTATTAGAGGTAAATTGAATTTACGCTGTTATTGGATCTTTTACTTAGCCTGACCTCTAGTGGTAAAAAAAAAAATTAAAAAAAAAAAAAAACCTGCTCAAGTCCTCCCGTACTAAGATTTTCTTCTGGACTTGTACAGTTCAGGTTGCTATTAAAAAAAAAAAAAACTCCACCAAGTCTTCTTGTATTGAGATTTTTCTTTGGCTTGTTCTGGTTGTAAATGGTTCCTCCACATTCTTGGAATGGTTAGACCGTCATTTTTGTTCAGGTAAGGATTGTATTTGAGCATTTCATATGCTTCTTTAAATTTTTTCTTGAACCAGGTTTTGGTACAGTGTATGGACTTCGTACCTTTCCAATTAATTCTGTGGTATGTTGGTTAAGTATTTCACTATTGTTTCCATTACTGGTGCTTGGTTTAATTCTTTCAGCATGTCTTCATTTCTCTTTTTATCTAGTCCTGTATGACCTGCTGTTCTCATATATTTCATTTCTGCTGCAGTGATACTTTTCTTAACTCTATAGCTTATCATCATACTTTAGTAGCCATATTATAATAATAATGTTGGTTTTGATAAAATATTATTCATTCTTAGTCTGCTTTTTTTTTTTGGTAACTATTGTTGGCCTTAATGCTTTGTTTGCAATTAAATTTACTTTGGAGAATTTGTTGCTTTTCTAAGAAATGTCTAAATCTTTATTATAACTTACTTTATATCTCAAATAATCATAGTTACTGACTTATTTATTTTATGGTCTATTACTATTTTAGTGCATGGTCTGAAAGGCCAGTTTTTCCAAAATAAATTAAATAAATAATTAAATACCTCCAAAATGGAGGTATTTAATGTGTCGTTTGTGTTCGTCCTTCCTAATTGGGATGATTCGCCCTGTTTCCTCTATGTATAGTAGGTTATATGTGCATTATATTTTGCAAACCCCTGGGTGGGCTAGGTTTGGAAGAGATCTTTGGAAGAACTGAGTAGGTGTCTTAATTTTGCCAGGGGTTTGAAGGTGGCTATGATGTTGTATTTGTGTAATGTTCTGTCTATTTTTTCTGAAATGCCTCTACCATAAGGTATGGCAATAGCATTCTTAAAATCTTTTTTTTCAGTGGTGTCTCTGTGGAGGATCTTGTGAATAATTTTTTTTACTATATCCATTTTTTTTTTTTTATAAATGTATGGTTGATGATCTCATATTCCTGGTTTAGAGCTTGCTCATTTGAACAAATAGTTTGAGCTCTGTGTTTAAGGGTGCTTATGACACCTAGTTTTTGTGTTGGGTGGTGGTGGTAAGAATTTTTGTGTATGTACTGGCCTGTGTGTGTGTGTGTGTGTGTGTAGGTTTGTGGTAGACTGAGAAGGAGAGACAGCCTGAACTGTACAAATTCAGAAGAAAATCTTAGTATGGGAGGACTTTAGCAGGGTTTAATGTAGTTTTTTTTTACCACCAGAGGTCAGGCTAAGTAAAAGATCAATTAACAGCATAGATTCAATTTACCTTTGTAGAGTGCAAGAGCATGTAGCTTGTTTTATATACACATGCATCTTTCTGATGATGACTTCAATACAGGGGTTGAAAAGTCAATTGTTATTTTTTTTAATAAGTAAAATAATCATTTCATCACGGGTTTTGTGTCCCTAAATTCATAAATATGAAAGGAGTAAAGAAATTTTAGACTTCTTGAGGATCAGATGTCTTAGGTAGTGACATGTGATGGAGGGAACACAGGAATTATGTGTTTTGGACTTAGTCAAAGCATCAGAGGGTAGTAAGTTAGCTTTTCTGCATGGAATGCAAAATGAGTTTAAGGAGTGGGATGGATGACAGACCTTCCATGATGAGTCTTATGACTTCATGGAGGTCTGGAATAATAATAATAAATGATGGAGACTACTACAGTGTTAAACTGATTACTGTAATTTAAAATAAACTAAACCAATTATGCAATGTTTGGATCTTTGTATATGGTTATCATCATCTAAAGCAGCACACACGCACACACATACACTCATAAAGCAAAACAATTGACCTAGGAGCATGTTGGGCCTCCTTTAGCAAATAACTGCTCACAACCTTGGCACTGACTCCACTAGACCACAGAAGGTGTCCTGAACCAACTAAACAAAATAATATCCTCTAGGTGAGTGAGGCACTGGTGTTGACCAACAGATGCTGCATTCCACATGATCCCAAAATATTAGACTGGATTCAAATCAGGAGAATCAGGCAACCAGGGAAGCATGGATATACTCTTCAAACCATGCTTGCAAATTGCAAGCCTTGTGACATGGGAATTTGTCGTGCTGGAAGAGTCTAGATCCATCAGTATACAGTGCCATCGTGTAGGGTAATACATTAGTCCAAAACAATCCTCAGGTAAGAATTAGAGGTCAAGGTGTTCAATGGGAATGAGAGAACCATGAGAAAATCCAATATCAGGATACATACATAGGCCAGGTGGCCTGTTTCAGTCTCGGCACAATATTTCATTGGTCTCCCTCTGTTTCTTTGACTCTCTGATTTGTAGTTCATCCTCTTCCTGGGTGCTATCATATGCCACTCATTCTAAAGATATTCTCTCGATTTGGTTAAGTATTTCACTATTGTTTCCATTACTGGTGCTTGGTTTAATTCTTTCAGCATGTCTTCATTTCTCTTTTTATCTAGTCCTGTATGACCTGCTGTTCTTCTCATATATTTCATTTCTGCTGCAGTGATACTTTTCTTAACTCTATCTCTTATCATCCATACTTTAGTAGCCATATAATAATAATAATGTTGGTTTTGATAAAATATTATTCATTCTTAGTCTACTTTTTTTTTTTTTTTGGTAACTATTGTTGGCCTTAATGCTTTGTTTGCAATTAAATTTACTTTGGAGAATTTGTTGCTTTTCTAAGAAACGTCTAAATCTTCATTATAACTTACTTTAAATCTCAAATAATCATAGTTACTGACTTATTTATTTTATGGTCTATTACTATTTTAGTTTTTTTTTTTCTTGAGAGACTGATATATATTTTATTATTAAATTAATTTTATATACAGTTTTTTTTGTGGATTGTATACTCACTTGTTCCAAATATTACTTGGTTGTCTATGAAGAGTAAGGAATATGATAAAATTATTTTCCATTTGGATTCCTTTGTTGGTTAATCTCCATTTTTTGAGTATTTCACACATATATATTCCAAATATTATGTTTTTCAATTCATACAATAACACAACAAAAGGAGTGAATAATATTCACTCCTTTTGTTGTGCTATTCAAGAGCCATATATTTCGACATGAAAAGTACAGGCCAGCAGCAAACAGTAGTTTAATACAAAGTAGAATGCAAACAATGGATTGATTTGAAACATTGAGAGCTGCTTGAGTAGTTATACATGAAACAAACCATAAGGCACAAGTATCTGTAGCAGAACAACTGCTATTATATGTCGTCGTAGTAATGTTTACTTAATATGGCTTAACTTCTTTACTTAACTATCTCTTGAATAATTTGTCCTATCTCAGCAGAGCCTATAATGTGTCTGTCTTTGTCTTACTATTATATACTTCATCCCCTTAGATTATCACGTGCGTGAGTCTGATCTACAAAGGGATTGTCTCAAGCTTAAGTCAACTCCGTAGTAACAAAGCTTCTGAAGTTAAATTCTCTTAAGGTTCTGGGAAAATTTAATTGTTCTGCTGCTCCACCCAGAACCCTTAGATTGGAAAAACTTCTCAGTCAAGAAGTGAACCTTCAGATATGCACGTGGTTAATCTAATCTAATTCTATACTAAGTTAACAATTATCAATACATTCTATAATCAACCATGTTTGCAGTCGTGGTCTTAATTAACAATCATCTCCCGCTTAGATCCAAATAATTTATGAGTGGTGCATCGGATTCTTAGACACAGGCAACCAAATTAATAAGAGCAAAAGGTTTATTTAACATAATGATCATCATCATACAGAATAAAGAACTTTCAATTATCATTATACTACTAGCAGGAACCCCAGGCCAGGATTTTTGGCAGGCCCCCTCTACCTGTTGCTCAGGTTAAGGACAACACATTGCTCTACAGGGCTTAGGATCAATTAGTTTAAATGATAACACAAAAGCTTAGCCAAATCATTTTCGATGCATGAAATTGCTAGGGGATTAATTCGTTCTTGGTTATATCTAATATATCTAAGAAATTCCCATTATGAACATCTCCAATCTTCATGTTTTCTCCTTGAAATGCTAAACCACTGGATGATAAAAATAACGTTACATCTACAATCCATTGCAGAAGTGCTTTCCACTTATTTGTTTCATATTGAATTTGTAGTTGTAAGTCTTTATCGATTCCATGTCCTTTCAACGACTGCAAAAGGGATTTCCAAGTCAGATATTGTTTTCTGTGTTTGGCACTATTTTCGTGAAGAGGCAACATACCATACAACTTTTTCCAATGCTTATTTCTAGGCGAAAATCCTTCTTGGGATAAACTGCTTAAGTTTTTGTTATTAGAGTCGCAAAAAATACAACATGGTAGACAATAAAGATTTTCTTTTGATACACCCCATGTTAACCATTCTCTTGGAAAATGTTCTCTTGTTAAGACTATTACACTTTTTTTTTTATATAATGTTCGTCAAGTAGCTTTATTTTATTATCCTACATGTTTCGCCAATATTTTTCTATCGGCATCTTCATGGAATACAAACTAGTAAGCTATATGAAGGTAACAAACTAGGTTATAACTGATGGTTCTAATTCATACAAAAAATTAGTATTGAACGAGGCAATGCGCATGTCTCAGGAACGTGATTTATTCGTTATGGCTCATGATGTAATTGTTATGAAAGTTCATTTCTTTGATGTTTAATGATCTGATTAAAGCTTTCCAAATTTCTTGTAAGGTTAGACCTTGATTCTTGTTTAGGTTTTCAGTTTTACGGGCGACTGTCGCTGCTTCCTTGAAGGTTCTTGAATGGTAGTTATATAACCGTAGCATACGCACTGGTAGGGAAATGTGCTGGTAACATCGGGGCAGCGTCGGCATTGAAACAACGCCGAGCATAGAAAGCGAGATGGGTGAACGAAAAACAAAAACTAAAGTAAATCCTTTCAAATGGGAAGTTCAGAAGCGAAACCATAAGTCTGAAAAGATGGATAATGGGTTGGAAACGATTGAAAAATCTAGTAGTCCCTCTCAGCACATATTCATTCTTATTTTATAAAGTTTCTTTTTGTCTTTTGTTAGTCTCACTTAACTGGCCAATCCAACAATATGCCCCCCCCTAATTCTGGGACCCCCAGGCTAGCGCCCTGTCAGCCCAACCCTTGTGGGGGCCATGACTACTAGATTACAAAGTAATATTAATCAATATACATCACACAGTAATTAATACTACAAAAACATTATGTTCAAGATTCAAAGCTTGCATTCTTAGATTATAAAACAAATAATGACCTTGAGGTGTTAATCAAGCTGTCTGGATTAGACATCTCTACAGCTCTTAAACATAGCTAGCAATCCACACAAGTACAATTATAATACATAGCACGTATTGCTCACCGACTACGATTAAAATATCACAGTTCTGTCTTAATTTTAAATAGAGTTTCAAAACTTTATGAAGGTGTGAAGGTGTGTGATTCTTAAGTTATAATTACCTTCCCCTCACACTTGAGGAATCCCCGAACTCGAGAATTCCTCATGCTTGTCCTTTCGATTCATGGATTCCTTTCCTTCCAAACATTCCCCCCCCCCCTCTATGTTAAGGCTAAAATTCCTGTCAGCTTAGGTTGGTCCTCATGGAGTCTACATACCGATCATCTATGCCTAGAATATTCTTAGTGCGAGGCGATTCTGCATCCATAAGGCACACTACCTGGCCACTATCTTTTCCGAGAGTTGCCCGCTGCTTTGAAAATCCTCTATTCGTTCATTGTAGGGCTTGGAATCTGCGATCCCTTTATTCACAACCCAACACCTCAACTTCTGCCACCGAGAGAGAACAGAGACTTCAGACAAAAAGCTTTGGGATCCCTTTATTCACAACCCAACACCTCAACTTCTGCCACCGAGAGAGAACAGAGACTTCAGACAAAAAGCTTTGGGGGGGGGGGGTTCTAGCCCTTTTATATCAACCCCTACCAGGACTCCTTGTAACCCTAAATTTTCACCCCACATGTTATTCCTTTGCACTCGTGGGCCTTACCTTTTCGTAGCGTCTTCCACGAAAACTTAGGTCGCCACATGCTGTATGTGCGCATGACCGCTTGAGGCAACTTACTAATCCGGTGTCTTGCCCGCATACTTTGACCTTATAATCTCAGTTGGTTATATGCAATTTACACAATAATTCTTTTATATCAATTCTAACAGAAAATATGTATATAACAAATTCATTGTCTAACATACCACTTAGTACGTATTTTACATGGGAATATTCACAAGTTTTACACTAATTACGGTATCCAATATTTGTCAGACTATATACACCTTATACTAAAATACAAGCATATCCTTTTTAAGAGTTTTAACTTGTCAAATTATGAATGAAACATTCCTTAGTGAATTGTATTCATTCACAATTTACCACAACCATGTTCGAAATAACATTGTCTAGGTCCTCCTGTTTCTTCAAATGTTTTAGTTCTGTAGCATCTTTTTTTTATGCTTATTTCTGTGTTCTCATTATAGGCTGTTCAGCAGTTTCAACAAATTTATAGGTAAATGTTTTTTTTTTAGTATATCAAAGAGTTCTAAAAAAAAAAAAAATTGTGATGAGTCATTTGACTGCACAGTGGTCCAGTGTTAACAATAATAATAATTTATCCGATATGTTTATCTGAAGTGCTTCCGTAACACAACTGGAAGAACCACGGTATCTTGCACCCTTCGACTGGAAAAGGCCTGACTTCGAGTTTTGTAATCACAAAAGGAATCTTTATTTGGGTTTTTCAGTTGAAGGTGAGTTAGCTGATCTTATATGGAGGTAGCAGGATTTTTTCTACCAGAAACTCAGGTTTTTTCATCCGCATACAGAGAAATTGGCCTTCAGAACACACATAATTTACAGATAAAAAAATACTAGTGGTGGCAGTGGACAGTAGATGGCATTGGCATAGATCAGTGATGGCGAACCTATGACACACTTGAGGGTTTCAGGTGACACACCTTGGATGTTGAAAGATGTTGGTATTCTGATGAAAAAACTGCGATAAATCGTGTAAGATCGCTCTCAGTTAAGGAGGAGGTAGGTTTCGGTTCATTGAAAGAATTATATTTTATGGTTAGACTATTTCTATTTTATTTTGTAGTTAGCCAATTTCTATTTTATAACTAGCCTATAAACAACAAGAATTTTAAGTTTACGTTTTCTTTCTTAATCATTATAATTTCTACATAGTCATATGATATTATAAAAACTTATAAAAATTATTATCAATATTATACGATACAAACTTATCAATATGTGCTTTATATATTATAAATTCAAAGTTTTCATTTGACTTCTGTGTGAAATTTGTTCATACATGCATTCCAAGTCTCTCGACTGAGTAATACAAGTTCTAAACATATTTAAAACCACTTTAACAGAAAATATTCACAGCATTAAACATTGAATTTATCTGGGTAAATAATGAAAACATTTTTATAGTTGCAATAAATTCAGTAAATTTTGTTAAATAATGCAAATAGTAACAACTTACGATGATGTCACAACAAAGCCTACTAAATAGCTGCAATTTAGTAGCATGATAAAACGTACCAAGGTTGATACGAACGTAGTAATAAATCTGGCAACCCTGCTGAAAGAAATAGTGGTAGTCTTGCATGGTCTGCCACTTAAGTAATATGAGTTGCTGGTGTATAATTCATTTCGAGTAATTGTTAGTTCTTATTAATTATCATCATCAAATTCCTGCCATGTACCCTCAAGGGGTGTACAAGATATGACAGTACTACATGAAAAATTTACATCATTACTAACTTCCTATCTACAATTTTCCTCCAAATCAGTCTGTTACTTGTCAAGACTCCAACATCATCAGATCTCATATTTCTATCATCTAAGGCACTTTGTACCGTATCAATCCACCTATGTCTTGGTCTTCCTCTGGGTCGCTTTCCGGCCAACCTGGCAGAGAACACTTGTTTTGCTAATCTTTCCTTGCCCATTCTGTTTAAGTGAATATACCAAATGAGATTAGCTCTGCTAATGCATTCTTGGATGCTGACAATGTCAAGTTCTTTCCTAATATCCTCGTTTTTAATATGATATTGCCATTGATGCCATCTGTTCACACCTCTAATCTTTCTCAGGACTCTCATACCTGCAGTCTCTAGTCTTTGGTCAAGTGTTTCATTTTTGACACAGCTCTCAGATCCATAGGTTAAAATTGGTTTGAACACTGTCTTGCATACAGCTAATTTAGTGTTCCGACTAATTTCTCTCTTATTCCATATGAATTTATTCAATTGACTGCCTACCATACCAGCTTTGTTAATTCTGTTGTCTATTTCCATATTTAATTTACCATCTTCACAAAAATCGTGCCTAAGTAGCTGAAATGTTTTACTTGTTTCACAGGTTCCCCGTTCACAACACAGTTGACATTTTCCACAATTCCACCTATTTTCATTGTCTTTGTCTTTTTAATGCTGACCTTCATACCATATCTATTACAACAGTGATTCAATTTAGTCAGGGAATCTTGCAAACTTGTAGCAGATTTATTTAGAAGTAGAACATCGTCCGCATAAAGCAAAGAACTGACATTAACATCTCCAATTCTGATATCATGTTTAATACCACTTTCCTTCATAATGTGATCCATATAGATAATGAATAACAGAGGGGATAATGTATATCTCACACCAGATTTAACATTAAACCATCTTCCTGTACTTCCTTCAATTCTAACTGCTGACTTACAACTCAAATACAGACTAAGTATTGCTTGATATAATGCCCCATTGACACCATATAACTGTAGCGTATTGAATAGCTTCTCTCTTGGCACCTTGTCATATGATTTTTTCCAGATTGACAAAATTTAAATACAGATCTTTGTTATATTCCCATGCTTTCTCAACTATTTGTCGTAAAGTGAAGATCTGATCCTGACAGCCTCTATTTGGCCTGAATCCAGCTTGTTCTTCACTAAGCTTTTCTTCCACAATTCTTTTCAACTGTTTCTGAAGTATACTTGCATAGATCTTGCCAAGAAGCCTCAAGTAGGGAAATACCTCTAATTCTCACATTCAGTTTTATTTCCCTTTTTATATATGGGTACTATTAGAGCTCTACTACAATCATCGGGAATTCGTCCCTCTGTCCAGGCTCTCTGAACTATGCAGTGCAGCCACTGTGAGACTTTTATACCACCATACTTCAGCATTTCTGGTCGAATATCATCTATTCCTGCTGCCTTTCCATATTTCAAGCCTTTGATGGCTTCTTGAAGTATGGATATGTATTTTTCGAAGTAATTACTCCATTCTTCAAGGATATCTTTTCTCCTGTTTTCATGTCACCTTTATCATCTCTAACTCCTTTTACAATACTCTTTCTTCCATTTCGAAGCTTCTTCAACAACCCCTTCAGAATATCTTACCCCTTCTTGATATTTATTTTCTATGTTCTTGCCAAAGTCCTCCCATGACTTTTGTTTAGCTAGTTTATCACAGTGTTAAGCTTTTTTACATTTGTCTCTGTATTCTCTAGGAACACAAGCTGACTTATTTGCCAGGAATGTTTGATATGCTTTCTTCTTTTCCTTCACTGCCTCTTTAACTTTCTGTGTCCACCCTGCAGTTTTGATTTTTCTATTCTTGCACACAACCTCACCACATGCCTCTCTGGCTGAATCAATCAGGGTTTTCTTAATGGTTTGCCACTGAATCTCCAAGGTTTGGTTCTTTTTCCCAAACTCTTTCATTTTTTCTTCAATAATCTTTGTGTATTTTAGTCTACAGTTCACATCTGAGAGCTGCTCAACTTTTATTCGCTTTAAAACTTTCTTACATGTTATTCTTTTCAATATGAAATGCAATTTTATCCTACTCAATACTAAATAGTGATTGCTTCCAATTTCAAATCCTCTGTACACTCTGGTGTCCTGCACCAGGGAGAAAACATCACTATCAACAATAACATAGTCAATGAGACTTTTCTTATTCCTTGCCTCTTCTCTCTATGTGAATTTGTGCACATTTTTATGTTGGAACATGGTGTTAGTAATAACAAGTCCATGTCCTGAGCAGAAATCCAACAGGTATTTGCCATTATTATTAGCTTTGCTCTTTTCTCCAAATTTTCTCAAAACATTTTTGTATGTCTCACAATCACTTCCTACTCTGCTATTTAGATCCCCAACAAGGAGCAACTTTTCCTTTTTCATTGTGTCAGTTGTTTTTTCTAAAGCATCAAAAAATTCCTCCACTTCTTCCTTAGTAGAACCTTCTGCGGGACCATAGGCACAAATAAGTCTCGTTGTCCAGTTCCCCATTCTCATATTTGCCCACATCACTCTACTTGAGACTGCCTGCCATTCAAGAAGATTAGCCTCATATTTTGTGTTGAATACTATGGCTATTCCTTCTTTTCCTTGATTGTCATTTCCTGAATATAACATTTTGTATATATTGCTCAGAAAGATCTCACCAGTTTCTATCTTTTTTTTGTTTCAGTCACCCCTATTATGTCGATCTGGTACTTATCTAATTCTTCAGCTAGCTCCATTTCTTTGCCATTCAGGCTTCTTATATTGATAGTACCGATCTTTAACTCTGGTGATGTTGAGTTGGGGTGGGTTTTCAGATTTGCTCCAGTAGCTGACTTTTCGTTGTTTGACCTGATTCCCTGGCAAAAACAACGGGGGCCTTTTTTAACCGGGCGACGCCCCAGCCGGCATGAAAATTTGTCATGTTGTACCATAATTTTCTATACTGGTTTAAGCCAATAAGAATACAATTTCGTTGGGTAAATCCCAAATTGGCAGCACATTCTCGTTCGTTCAGTATCCAGGTAGATACCCGACAGGGTGCACCATGAGAAGGTGAGGATTGGACATTAGGTCAGAAGCCCTGGTCGGTTCTCCGCATTCCTTTAAAGGCTATGTGGAGGTCTCCTCTCAGTTATACAGCTTTGACCCTTAAGCACCCCTTACTGCTAAATTATGCTGTATATAATTGTGCGCTTTTTTAATTTGTGACCCTTTTACAATGGCAGCTAGCACTAATAAAAAACTAAAATTATCACAGAAAGGAAGTGGAAGAAATTTCCATGATGCCTGGACTGAACAATATGGCATTATTGATATCGATAGAGTTCTCTGTAAATTGTGCAGTGAGCTATCTGTGAGTAGAACTTGGAATGTAAGAAGACATTTTGAATCTAAGCACAGAATGGCTCCTAGAAAAAACTTTTGAAGAATGCAAAAAATACATATCGCAACATCTAAAACTGGCAGAATCACAATCAGGGATATTGTTTCAGGACCTTCAAATTTAGTAGTTGCAAATTACAGTATTTCAAATACAATTGTTCAACATGGGAAACCACTTAGTGACGGTGATTATATTAAAGAAGTTTTCATAAAGTGTGCACCATTTTTATTTATATTATGACTTTCATAATAAGGAAGTTATTGTAATGTACATGAAAGAGTTACCATTAAGTAGGAATACTATTAAACACAGAGTTATATCAATGAATGCTAGTATAGAAAATTAAATACAAGAAGGCTTGAACTCATGCCATTGTTTTTCCATTTGGCTCGACAAAACCTTAGATATTACGTCATCAGCTCAATTGGCTATTATTGCAAGGTATGTTCACGGTGATTCTATGCACAAAGAATTGATAAAGTTAGAAAATTTACTTCAAAACACGACAGGTAAAGACATATGCGACTGTGTTGTTAAAGTGTTCCATGAGAAACAGATAGTTTTATCGAAAATATTTTCGATTACAACTGATGGTGCGCCTAACATGGTTGGCCATATTGTCGGTTTTATCAAACAATTTACAGAATATGTTGGTCATCCCCTGGTTTGTTTCCATTGTATTATACATCAGGAGACACTGTGTGCAAAATCAGGCTTAAAGGATTTGGATGATGTGAAGAGAACTGTGACAAAGATAACTAATTTTATTGCTGCCAGGGCTTTAAACAAATGAGAATTTAATTCACTTTTAAGTGAAGTTGAATCAGTGTACAATGGTCTATTAATGTACAATGACATTCGATGGTTGAGTCGTGGCCAAGTACTTGAACAGTTTGTTGAATGTTTAAATTAAATTAAATTATATTTAAATACGAATGGAGCATGGAGCACGAATTTTCTCAGTTGAACGATTCTGCTTGGCTCAGTAAGCAGATGTTTTTCACAGATTTTTCATTGCACCTGAATGAACTTAATATACAATTGCAAGGTTTCGGAAAATCTGTCGATGTTATGTTTGGCACAATCAAGAGCTTTGAGAATAAATTCAAAATATTTCAACATGATTTAGAAAGTAACAATTTTAAGTATTTCCCAAGAGTGAAAATTTTTTTTTAACGAAACTATCCCCAAAAATTGTATACAACATATCAGCCAATCTATCGAAGTTCTAAAGTCAGTAACCGAGCAGTTTTCTTCTAGATTTGAGTAATTTCGAATGATGGAACAAACAATCCAATTCATAAAGTATCCTGATGAAACAGAATTCATGGATCTTAAATTAGATGGCTTTGAGTGGTTGGGTTTAAAAGATCTAGAAATGCAACTAGCCGACTTCCAGTCTAATCCTATCTGGAAAAGAAAAAATGAATTAGAACTTGAGCGGGAATGTCTGCATGATACCGCATGTAAAAATTCAGACTGTGAAATTCTAAGCGTGTGGAATAGCCTTCCCGAAAACTTTCATGCTCTTAAAATCCTTGCTGAAGCTCTTCTAACAATTTTCTCTTCTACATACTCTTGTGAAACTCTATTTTCTACCTTAAATAATATCAAATCGAAAGGGAGAAATAGATTGAGCAATGATTTGAGCACTGCCTGTGTAGCATTAAAATGTACACACTATAGCCCTTCTATAACGAACTTTCTATGTACTCAGCAACAGAAAAGTCATTAAATGTAATGTAAGTTTGTAATTTCACTTTATTAAATTAATTGTATAATATGAATTCATAGATTTTATATCAATGTCCTATTAAATAAATAGCCTAATATGATATGTATAAGTCACCATCTATGATTATGTAATTAAATTTATAATGTATGTATGCAAGTGGTATATCAACGTCAATATTTAAAAAAAAAAAGATGTTTGATACACCAGGGTAAAAAGGTTTGCCATCACTGTATAGATGATAGTGGCAGTTCAGTATGGTTGGTAATCGTGGTGGAGACACAGAGCTGTAGAAATAGGTATCCTCCCTCAATGAGTCCCTGGACTCCTTGGAGGTGTCATGTAATAATAATAATGATATCTTGTACCTGTAAAAATAAAAATTACTTATAAGTATTATGTTCCTAGAATTATTAGATAGGCTCTTTTTTTATTCATGATTTTAATAATCTTTCATTACTATAGTTATAACTTTATATATTTTCTTTCCAATCTTTCTTTATCCATATGATTAATTCTGTTCTCTCTCATCTTCAAACCCTGCAATGTAGCTATACATAATGTTCTGATTCTTCTGTTCTTAATTTCTTTTTTTTAAGTGATTAATGTCAAATCAACTTTTGCCTTCTTTAGTTCTTTCCAAGTTTTATGCCAGGAAGAGGGACAATGGATGCAATATTTGCGCTAAGGCGATTGATGGAGAAATATAGAGAGATGCAAGTGGATCTGCACATGGTGTTTATAGATCTGGAAAAGGCATACGACAGAGTGGCCAGGCAGGAGGTATGGAGGTGTATGAGGAAGAAGGGGGTGTCGGAGAAGTACGTGAGGTTGGTGAAGGAGATGTATGAGGGAACAGAAACTCAGGTCAGGTCTAGTGTCGGCATGACAGAAGGGTTCCCTATTGTCGTAGGGCTACACCAAGGGTCAGCTCTGAGCCCCTACCTCTTTGACCTGGTCATGGATGTACTAGTGGAGGATGTCAAGAAGGAGGCACCATGGAGCATGCTGTTTGCCGATGACATTGTTCTATGCGAATCATCCCGAGAGAAGCTTGAAAACACCCTGGAAGAGTGGAGAAAGGCATTGGAGGAGAGCGGCATGAGAATTAACCGGGTGAAGACTGAATATATGTCAACGGGGAGTGACGAGGATATCGTCATACGACTCCAGGGTGAAAGGCTAATTTCAGGGAAGAAATTCAAGTACCTTGGGTCGGTTGTCGAGAGCAATGGTGGCCTGGATGAGGAAATACAGCACCGAATAACATGCGGTTGGATGAATTGGAGGAAGATGAGCGGGGTCCTGTGCGACATGAGAGTGAGTTGTAAGAGGAAAGGAAAGCTCTATAAGATGGTGGTGAGGCCAGCGATGCTCCATGGTGCGGAGACATGGCCTATAACCAAGGCACAGGAGAGGAAGATGGAGGTAGCGGAGATGCGGATGTTGAGATGGATGAGTGGTGTGACAAAGGACAGGATAAGGAATGACTACATCAGAGGGACGGTTAAGGTGGGACCAATTGGCAAGAAGATACAAGAAAGTAGGCTGAGGTGGTTTGGACATGTTGAGAGGAAGGGTGAGGAGTATGTTGGTAAACGAGTGGAGTATATGGAGTTGGAGGGAAGGAGGAAAAGAGGCAGGCCCAAGCTCAGGTGGAGGGATAAGATGACAGAGGATCTTAGGGAGAAAGGATGGAGCCCGAAGGATGCTCTGGACCAGAGAACTTGGAAGAGGAAGGTTAAAGATTGATGCGCCGACCCCGTTTAACATGGGATAAGGCAGAGTGAAAGAAGAAGAAGAAGAAGTTCTTTCAAAGTAATTAGTTCTATATCTGTACTGATTTCTTCACTGTTATTTTCTATTAGCAAATTTAAGTAATATTTGTTTCTCTTGTATTATAATGATTTGTATTGTATCTCTTTCTTCATTCCTTAGCATTCTGTAGGATATTTCTCATGCTCCATGTATACTTCTATTTTATTAATGAATATATTCTTTATTAATTTATTAATGAATATATTCTAATAATGTTGGTGAGCTTTCTTTACTATGTATTTTATTAATAAAGCTATCCTAAGAATTTTGGTCAGCTTTCTTTACTGTGGTTTTAGCTACATTTCTATTCCTTCTGTTTCCTTTGTTTATTAGTTTCTGAAGGAATGATCTGTATGGTGTTTTTCTTTTACTGCATTTTCTATATCTTTATTCAAAAATTGTAATGCTTTTTTTTTTAATATTTTAGTTTTCTTTCCAAGTTACTTCAGAGGCTGTCTAACGAATTATCTTTATTAAAGTTTTCTATGCTTATTCTTATTAATTTTGACTTCTTTTAGGTATACATTTAATCACAAATTATATAATATCCTAATGTTTTCTTCTTTTCATAGATATACAGGCAGTTCTTGCTTCACACATTTTTTTCTAATATCAGGTAAAAATAAAATCTAAAATACGTAATTTAACTGCAATAAATAAATGCTAAACATTCGTAATTATGGCATTTCATAACATACATGGCTACACAGTACAGTACTACTGTGCGTGCATTGTTTATCCAAGCAGAACATTGAGCATCTCACTTATTGAACATTACATAAAAGAGTTACCATGCTGACATTTTGTATAAAGAGTGGTTGTGTTGTACTTTATTTTTGTTATCTTGCCTTATTTCAGATTTATCCTCCTTATTAATACTGTAGTATATGCCAAAATGAAGTGTTACTACATGATGATGCTAATAAAAAGAAACAGAAAAGAGGAATAACATTAGAAACAAAATAGGAGATCCTAAGCATACATGCAGCCAAAAATGATTGTTAAAGATATTTGTACGAAATATTACTGAAGCACTTCAGTATTATTGGTTATTATTGTATATATTTAAACTATACTTTAACTATTTAAATGTTACTTCATTGTTACTCAAACTATCAACAACAGTTTAAACTATTGTTTTATTGACCTTTATTTAACTATTTATTTAACTTATTTAAATGATAGAAAGATTAAATTGAATTATTTACTTTTAATTTCAGTATTATTATTAATTATAATTATTATGTTTAATACTCAAATTCTATTGTTAGGAATAATACCCCTGTTTTTACCACTATGTCTATGGGAAATAAATTCCTGCTTTACGAGTTTTGTTTTATAAACATGCATTAGGAATGAATTAACTCATAAAGTTGGGAACTACCTGTACATTGTATAATCCCCCTCCCCTCCATTTTAGTATTTGTATTAAAAAAACTCCTAAATAATGATTGAAAACATTTCATTTCCTCTATAAACATCTCTATACATCTCTTACATGTGGAGCTAGTTTATAATTAGTAATGATATAGTAATACATCTCCCTATCAACAATTTTTCTCCAAATTAGTTGGTTATGTTAGGGCTCCGGTATTGTCAGATTTTATATTTTGGTCCTTTAAGTCACTCCTAACTGTATCAATCTGTCTAAATGAGTCTTCCTCTTAGCGTTTTTCCTTCCATCCTGGCATCACATATCTGTTTTGCTAATCTTTTCTCTCCCATTCTGCTTAAATAATCATGCCAACTAACATTAGCTCTGCTTACATGTTCTTGAATACTAACAGCATCAACTTCCTTCCTAATATCTTCATTATTCATATGATTCTGCCATTGATATTGTAAAAATAATCATAATTTAAAATTCTGAATATTTTTATGAATTGTTTATGTTAGAATGTTTATTAGTTTTGTTTTCATAACACGCATTGTCGGCTTGCGATGTGCCCATTATTGATGTTATTTTGTTAAAATGAAATGTAAAGCAGTTAAAAAATTGATGTACTTACCAGATTTGAATAGTTGTGTTACTTGAAACAATTTTATCGTAGTTTAAAGTATTAAGTGTTGTGTTTTATGAAGACATTCTCTTGTCGCTAATGGAGACAACATGTCAGCCATTATATTTAGTTTCTCGCTTGCCATTTTCAAGGAGTGCGCATGCTCGGCGAGAAGTTTGATGTGTGATTGACAGCTGACAAGGAGAGCATTTGGTACCAGAGAGTAAACAAGAAGAGTGTTCGGAGAGAAAATTAGAACACAGGCCGGCAGATATTTAGATTCGGAGGAATTTGAGTTTTTTTATAGGAAAGTCAGAGGAAAATCAATAGTAAATTCCGAAAAAGGAATCGTGGAACTATGAAGTTTCAAAGTGGAATAAGTATTGATAACTAAAAGAAAATATTGCTATAGATGTTTTAAAAGGAATATTCGAGGAAAACTCTAATTGGAAGATTAGTGGTAGATTCTGAAAAGGGAATTGTAGAACTGTGAGCTTTTTAAAGTGAAAGAGTTAAGACTGTCAATAAGCATTAGTGAATAAAAGAAGAAATTGCTATTTACGTTCTAAAGGAATGTTCGAGAAAACTCTGATTAGGAAGTTTCACCTGTCTTAAGGATGCCAGATCTAACTATTATTTCTACTAAAAATGAGACAGAATTGAATCAGGAAGAATTAATGTGTGCTATACATGAGTGATGAGAAAGGATCCTGTGGAAATGAAGAATAAAGTCATATATCTTCGGAAAAGGGCCTTGACAGAGAGAGAAACTGACTATGAACATTTTGTCATTGTGCAAACAAAGTGTTTAGTCTAGTCTTAAGTGTAAGTTTATTTTTAAAAAGGCTTTGGATCCAATTAAATTGGTAGTTAGTTATGTAATATTTGTTTTAAGTGTATATATATTGTTTTTGTTATATTAAATGTGTTTATTTCGTATTTTGGTCTTGAGTCAGTGATTATTTGGATTCTGAAAGCAATATTAAAAAGAGGGCATTGCACCAATCGGAGTGAACCCTTGTGCAGATATAGGTACACTCGGAAATAAAAAAATAATTGTTAGAAAAAGAGATTAAATAAAATAAATAAAAATCCTATATTTAAACAATAGCGCAGCCAGAAGGACTAATATTAAATAAAATTAAATATCTTTCTTTTTAATTAAGAATACTCTGTTCACCATCAAAATTTTTCTCACAACGCTCATATCCAGCATGATCAAATGTTTTATTTTAAACCTAACTCTCAGATTCATAAGTTAAAATTGGTTTGAACACTATCTTGTATACAGCTACTTTAGTCTTTTAATTAATTTTCTTCCCTAGAAATTTATTCCATATACATTTATTCAACCGACTTCCTACTTTGTTTATATTGTCATTTACTTCCATATTTAATTTGGCATCTTCACTAAAAATTGTGCTTAAATAGCTGAAAATGTTTCACTTGTTCAAGGTTTTGCATTTAGGATGCAGCTGATATTTTCAGTGTTCCTACCTATTTTCATAGACTTAATCTTTTTATTGATGAATTTCATAACAAATTTATTACAGCAGTTATTCAATTTAGTTACAGAGTCCTGCAGACTTGTGCTGGATTTATTTAGGAGTATAACATGGTTTGTCCAATTATGATATCAGGCTTAATGCCACTTTCCTTCATAATGTCATCCATATAGATGATGAATAACAGTGGAGACAGCATCTTCCTGTATCTCCTTCAATTTTAATTGTTAGATTTACACATTATAACTAATTATCTGAATGGCTTAATCTTAGCCCATTTTCATATCCATTTTCCAAATCAATAACACTTAAATAGAAATTTTTGTTATAATCCCATGATTTCTAAACTATTTGTCTTAAATTGAAAATCTAATCTCGACAACCTCTATTTGGCCTGAACCCAGATTGTAATTCTCTAATTTTCCCTTCCTCAAATTTTAACTTAAACACTCAATAGGAAACACCTGTAACAAAATATGCAAAATTCAAAAGAGAACAAACAATATTCAGTTTCTGGTCAGAGTAAGTACTGTGGGCTAGAAAGATAACATCCAACTAGTATAAATCAGAACAATGTTATAATGTTACTTATATATTCTAAGAATTAAAATATTCCAAACTTTTGGTAAGGAAGGGCTCATTCTGATTCAAAATGGGTCAACACAATAAGGCTTTAAAGCTTTTTTTAAGCAAACAGCATTTACAACCCACAGAATTCATTTAATCAGACTATCTATCCTTAACAAAATTAAGCTCTTTCGATTCTTAATTCTTAGTAAATATGAGTTAAAAATGTGATATGCATAATAAGTCGGCAACATGAATGATGATGTGCTAGGTATTTCAGAGAAATCTTTGCCAGAAGGTGAAAATGCATTATGGTTTTCACCTTCTAATGAAGTCCTTTGATATTTTCATCAGAAATTTTTTTGTTTCTCCAAAACCATCTTTCACACTGATGGTTTGTCATGTATATTATATGTTCACAATTTTAATTCTTACTTTATTTCATAATTCACAGTTTTGATTCTTTGACTTTTAATTTGTTTCATTTATGTTTGATTTCTGCTATGTCTTATTTCACAAAAAATATTGGTTCCTTACCTTCCACATTTTTTTCCCAATCAGAAAAATAGTATTATTTTTCTGCACAATTTGAAATTTAGTTAATACTGAATATCAAATTGCAATCATCTCTAACTACAAGATATCTAGGTAATTTCAAATTTGTACTGTTTATAAAACACATACAGAATTTCAATTAATGATAATTTTACAGCTCCATTCCAATTTAAAAACCTAGCTACTCATATTTCTTTGGTAGCATGAAATATATTCAGAATTATATGTTAATGTTTCATATTATATACATTTTCATATTAATGTATCCATGCTATGTATTCCAAACCTAGAGCAAAAAAATAGGTGAAGAGTGTGAAAAAATTCTAAAATATTATAAGTTGTTATTTTAAAACATACTTTCAATAAAAATAATAAATTTTTACTATATCACATTCATGCTCAAAATTATGTATTGGACTAAGACTTACCAGTCATATCCCTATGTTTGTATCTGAACTTTTGTGCTTTACAAAGCCGAATGCCATCAATGATAGAAGCATGATTCAGCTCATCAGAAAGCACAGCATCATTTGATGATAGTAATACTTCAAATATACCAGCATTGGCATCAAAGCAACTTGCATAAAGTATTGCATCTTCTCGTCCATGAAACTTTGAAATCTTTTTCTCCAAGTTTTTATGCAAAGTCTGAAAATGAAAGTTGTAAGAATTTATTCCTGCACCTAATTTAACTTATGAAGGAACTTTAAAGGTAAAACTGTTGGAAAGATATATGCATATATTACAACCAATGGAATGAGTATGACAGTAAATTCCAGTAGTAATTCATGTTGTCATACTAATTACCACAGGAACAAGATATGTTACTACAAGCTGATAAAACTGAGTGCATTCATGCTCATTTTAAGTGAGCAGTGAGGAGAATTTATGCAATTTTAAATGAACAATATGAAAGTATTAATACTTTAATTCAGAAGAATTCTATGATATAATATTCAGCAACTCTGCAAGAATGTTCAAATAGAAGAATATATATATATATTTATTCTTCTATAGAGAACAGATGTACACATGACTCAGCAGATCAAACTCAGCATTCCAGTGGTTTTTAGCTGCCCAGAATAGCCAGAGTGAGTGCTAAGACAATAGCACCTAGTTGCTGTGATTGGTTATTGTGTCTGATGCATGCATGTAGCATAGTCTGCAGGGAGCAAGGTCCATTAATTGTGTTGTTTGAGTTGTCTATAATTACACTAATTGTCTTAAATATAATACATAGATGTTAAATGTCTGTTTACTGTATTTAGTGTTAAACAAAGCTACTTGTTTTTATTGCTTGTGCAGTATATCATCTGTTGAGGTTGAAATGTTTTTTACTGGTATAGGGATATTTTTATTCTAGTCTTTGGAAACAACAGACATAGTAAAAATTCATCTATTCCTGAATAAAAATGAATATTTTAAGAAGTTGCTGATCTACACCAAAATACTAGCATGTGTAAAATATTTATTATTGATAAGACGGAAAAGCCGCTGACAAAAAACAAAAACAAAAAACGAATGAATGTAGGATTCCCAAAAGCGTGGATAATTTCGATAATGATTAGATATTATATATCCTATTATTGTATAAAATGTATACCGAGTCTCAGTAAACAAATGAAAATTCTTAGAAAACGAAATGAAATATACATAAACCAGAGAAATATGTATAACATGCACAAAAAAATTTATGAGAGATGATTTGCTGCTCCTTCAAACCACATGTATTCCTGCCAAGCCTAAATGAATCACTGATCAGCATTATTAGTTCATTGGATTAGCCTTTCCTTATAGTGGCTCTTTATTATGGGTTAGTTATTTATACTCTGCAAACAGATCTCTATCCCTCTCCTCATAAGTTTTTGTTCTTTTTTAATTATGCCATCATAAATTCATTTATTCATGTCTAGACTTAATAGGATCACATGTTATTTGCTCTACCAAGCAACTTATAAGACACACATATCGCAAATGTCAATTATTAATAATTTGTTTGCCATTAATTAAAGTATTTCTACTCAAACTTATTCTTTCCTTTATATTTTCCATTCTCAGATGACTTATTAATGATGGTTCACATATCTACACCTTTGAGTAATGCTGTGCTGATATCTTATTCGACTGATGACGAAACCCATAAGATCGCTGTTAAAATAGCTGACATTACAATTGTGAATGTATATAAACCACCTGCCACTGTTTGGCTAAATGATGTTCTACAGACATACTCCCATCCAACAGTGTACTCTGGGGACTTCAACAGTCATCATACTTCTTGGAAATACAATCGGAATGATCAAAATGGGAAAATATTAGCTGAATGGGCAGATCAACACTGTCTTCACTTGGTTTTTGATGCCAAGGAAAAAGGCACCTTTAAATGAAGAGCCTGGAATAAAGAACATAACCCAGATTTGACATTCATCTCCACTGATAGTAAAAATCAGCCTCTACAGACATATTCTTGAGGTTTTACCAAATAGCACCGTCCCATCTTTATGGAATTAGGAGCCCAAATTCCAGTGATAACATCACTTCCTAGACCAAGATGGAATTTCCAAAAACCCGACTGGAAAAACTTCACTGCAGATCTAGATGCACGCCTTAGAAGAATTCCCCCAACTTACAAAAACTATACATGGTTCACTGGAGTAGTTATAGCAGTGGCAAAAACACGTTCCTCACGGCTACCGAAAAGAATACCTGCCTGGATGGACCAATGAAAGTGAATCCCTGTATTGGGAATTCCTTGAAAGTAAGGATCCTGAGATAGGAGAAGAACTGCTCCATAGTCTCAACTCTGCTCATAGGGAAAAGTGGATTCAAATAACTGAAAACATAGATTTCAAACACTCTAGTAGAAAAGCCTGGTCGCTACTTTAAAAGCTTGGTTCAAGCCCCTCTGTACCAAAGAAATCTCCTCTTGTCGATCCGAATCAGATAGCTGCTTACATTGTTTCGCTTTCTAGAGCTCTGATAGATAAAGAACATACTAAAGAGGTAAAACACAAACTAAAGGCTATGAAGTCTGTAACTCAAAAGAATTAACAATTCTCTTTGCCTTATTCCCATTAGGGAATATCCTCGGTGCTTCAAAATATCAAAATGGGAAAGGCTTCTGGATTTGACAATGTTCATAATGAATTCCTGATGCACTGTGGACCTTATGCAAGATCATGGCTGGCTAAGTTCTTTAACGATACACTTGAAAGTGTCTGCGTTCCTAAAGAATTTAAAAGGACAAAAATCATTGCTGTGTTAAAACCAGGTAAGCCAGAAGACAGAACTGAAAGCTATCGCCCATAGCCCTTTTAAGTGCAATGGAGAGACTAATATTGAACAGGATCAGTGATAAAATTTTGGAACGTGTTCCAATAGAACAAGCAGGGTTCAGAAGAGATCGCAGCAGCACAGATCAAGTTCACAGCTTAACAACCTACATTGAAGCAGGATTTCAAAGATGCTTGAAGACTACTACAGTCTTTATTGACTTAACAGCAGCTTACGATACTGTTTGGAGGGAGGGACTCATATATAAATTTTGTAAGGTCATCCCATGTAAAATATTGGGTCATCTCCTAAACCAGCGCTTCCCAAACTGTGAGCCGCGGCCCCCTTGGGGACCGTAGGTTTCGTTGAGGGGGGGCCGTGAAATAATAAAAACAAATTGAAAATGTTTCAAGACTAAGTAGATTTTTTTTATCTTAAAAGAAACTTATTTAATTTTTATTTCTTTTTTTGTTATTTTTTATATTTTAATGGGAAAAAAATCACACATCAGTTGCGGGCTCACAAATTTTGTTTCCTGCATATTTCAGCGCTTAATAAATATTAGTAAATATATGCTTATTCATATGAGTTTCATTTAACTTATATGAATTGCAGTTTCAAATATTTCACCTGATATTGACTTTTTGTGTAGCAGTATTGAAACACATCCATCACATTAAATTGTTATTAAACTTCTTTTATGTTTTTAATTTTTTTTATTACTAATCGTTTTACATTTCATGTACTTGTAATGCAAATATACAATAACAATATATCTATCTATATAAAAATATAAGATAATGTGCCATGTCAAACGTGTATGTAAGAAGCTAAAAATGTAATATTTGCATTTGATTTTTGCAATATTCGCTGCATATGTTTTGTATTGAATATAAATACAATAAATGTCTATATTACGATTTTTTTTCGAGGGGGGCCTTGAAATATTTTAATTTTTCCAAAGATGGCCCTGACATCCAGAAGTTTGGGAAGCACTGTCCTAAACAACTTACTGTGTGATCGATATTTCAGGGTAGTCACCGGAGGAAGCATCAGTAAACAGAGAGTGTTTAAGAATGGATTACCTCAGGGATCAGTGCTCGCATCACTGCTTTGTAGCCTTTACATTGCAGATATTCCTGAAACACCCAGCAGGAAGTTTGCTTATGTAGATGATCTAGCTTTGGCGATCAGCGACAAGTCTATCAAAAGAACTGAAGAAATATTGACAAATGATCTGTCGGCTTTATGGAAGTTCTATAAAAAATGGAGATTAACACCAAATTCTGGTAAAACCGAATGTTCTTGCTTTCGCCTGAACAATAGTCTTGTAAATCAAAAACCAGAGATATATGCTGATGGAACATTAATTTCATTTAATCCGACACCTAAATATCTGGGAATAATTCTGGATAGAACTCTGACATATAAACAGCATATGATTAATATCGCTGCTAAAGTTTGCACCAGAAATAATGTAGTTCAGAAGCTTTGTGATACTATATGGGACTCAAGTGCCACAACTCTGCAGTGCACTGCTATGGGTCTAGTTTACAGCAGCAGAGTATGGTGCTCCTGTCTGGCTCAATAGTTACCATGTCAATAAACTAGATACTCAACTTAACTCCACTTTGCGTTTAATAACAGATTGCATTAGGAGTACACGCTTACAATGGCTCCCCACTTTGAGCCATATTGCTCCTCCGGAAATGCTCCTCCGGAAACAGGAAGCCTTGCTTCGTGAATATAAAAGAATTTTAAATAACCAAAATCTCCCAAAACGTGAATTTATTCCAGATGCTTTATCCAATAGATTAAAATCCAGAAGACCTGCCATAAAAACTGTCCATAATCTTCTTAGACAGAATGACAGTATAGTGAGTAGGTGGGATGTACTGTGGTCCCAAGCAGTATCACCTGAAGTTCGCAATCACATAAACATCTTCCAAAAACCATCAGGATTTGACTTGCCCAGGAATATATGGACGATGGCTAACAGGATTCGTACAGACCATGGTGTATGTGGAGACTTACTTTCAAAGTGGGGTAAGATACCAAATCCCCACTGTCCCTGTGGAGCCGACACCCAAACCATTTACCATATAGTACAGGAATGAGGGCTGACAGCATATCCAGGTGACTTTAAGGATATCTTTGACCTATCCCCAGAAGTGATCAACTGGATCTGAAACCTATATGTTAAAATGACTAATCTTCTATCTGATGCTTGTCATAAATTTCATATTTGTATTTGCCTGAATGTAGACTTTTTTTTTTAATCATATATGTGTATCTTATCTATACTCATGTGTATCATATCTTATTGTCTTTAACGATGTGTACAAGCCCTACGATAAATAAATAATAAATAAATTCAAATATATCAATCAAATATAGCATTCTCCTTCATTACTGTTTACTAATATATCTTAAAACACATGTTTCCACCATTCTATGTGGATTTGGTTACAATTAATTGATAAATTAAAGTATTCAAAGTTATCTTATAATTAATTGCATTGGACCAATTAAGATGCGTGCTGATGTGCTATGCACTCTTAAAACTTGCATACACTGAGAAAAATGCAGTCAAATTGACATGAGTTGCATAAGCCACTCATGTCATTTTGACACGAGGGGGTTGTCAAATTGCATCAGCACACCCAACCGCTATGGGCACGTGATGCCACTCATATATATATATATATATATATAGTATTGTGGTTGCTTTGATATACATTCTTCGCTATATGGCCCCTGAACTTCACACTTCCTATCTACTAAAACTCTAAGATCCCCTAGCCAGATACTTTCTTCTAGCATAAATCTGAAAGCCATATTCACATGCCCAAATTCCAGCGTATTCAAATTATTCTGCAAGTACTGCATAGCCATTACATTCCTGATTACCCTGCCTATCTTTGCAGTGCCAGCAAAAAGCTTATGTCTCCAGAAAATATTATTCCCAATGTCATTAATATCGTCGTCGTCCGGTAGCATCCTCTAGCAAGAGGGTTGCAGCAGATGAGCAGCTCTTCTCCATTTCTCTCTGTCTGTCGCTTCCAATCTTAAACCAGTCCATTCCATGATGTCATTAAACCACTCTCTAGTTGGTCTTCCATGTCTTCTCTTCCCCTCAACTTTCCCTTGTAATATAGTTCTTGTCGGGTGTCCCAAAGAACCTCTCAGAAGATGTCCTGCATATCTGGTCTTTCTTTGCATAATATTCTTTAGCAGTGTTCTTTCCATCCCAACTCATCTTAAAACTTCTGGATTTGATATTCTTTCAGTATAGCTAATCTTTTCCATCTTTCTATAACACCACATTTCCAATGCATTAATTCTTTCCATATCTCTCTTTCTGAGTGTCCATGACTCACTTCCATAACTTGCAATACTCCAAACTGTTGCTTTAACTATTCCAATTCTAATGCCTATTTTAGTGCTCTTGTTTATTAAAATTCTCTTCATTTCCATAGAATAGGCAAAGCTAAATGCCGATTTAGCTTTGCCTATTCTATTTCTAATATCCAACTCTGAAGTTCCTTTTTCTGAGATCCAGCTACCTAAATATTGAAATTTTTCCACTTCTTCTAAAATCTTTCCTCCACATCTTATTTTTACATTATCTCCTATTTTTCTACCCATTATCATTATCTTGGTCTTTTTTATGTTAATTCTTAGTCCATACTCTTTACAAGAGTTTTCAATTCTTTGAATAATTTGTTGTAACCCATTTTCACTTTCTGCCATCACCACTAGATCATCCGCATATCTTAAGTTATTAATGATTCTTCTGTTTATTTTTATTCCTTCTTCTACATCCTCAAGTGCCTCTCTAAACATTTGTTCACTATAAAAGTTAAACAATAATGGCGATAACTTGCATCCTTGTCTGACCCCTCTCTCCACCGGGAATTCTCCTGTTTCCTCTCCTTTTACGACCAATATAATCTCTTTAAAATTTCCAAGTCATAAGAGTCAATATCAGTATTTTCTAAAATGTCAAAAAGCCTTTCATGTTTCACTGTATCAAATGCCTTTTCAAAATCTAGAAATCCCCAAAACAACTTTCCACCATTTTTCTCCCCAATAATTCTTAGACAAGTTATAGCCTCTCTAGTTTCTCTGTTGGTTCGGAATCAAAACTGTTCCTCATTCATTTGTTTTTCTATTTTACTCTTAATTCTCTTTAAAATTATTTGTGCCAGAATTTTTGCTGTGTGAGTTATAAGACTTATCGTTCTAAAATTGTTACAGTCCAAAACTCCCATCTTTTTTGGAATGGGGATAAAAATTGATCTTCTAAACTTCTCAGGTAATTCTTGTCCTTCATAAATTCCGTTAATAATTTGCCATAACACTTCCATACCTTTTTCACCTATATTCCTTATAAGTTCTATCTGTATACCATCTATTCCAGGCGATTTTCCTTCTTTCATCTTTTGAATTGCTAGATTCAATTCCTCCCTCATGATGCACAGTCTCTGCCCACTATGTTCTTTCCTTTGATTTTCTCCTCTTTCCCTGTCTTCATAAAGTTTACTTACATATTCTTCCCATCTCTGTAATATCTTCTCTTCTTCTATCAGAATTTCACCTCTTTCATTCTTGATTGCTCCAGTCCTTAGCATCGTTCTCCTTCCTGTCATCATATTAATGTTTTAAAAACACCTTTTAAGTCCTTTCTTTCTGCCTTTGCTGTTGTATCTTTACTTATTTCATCTAACCACTCTTCCTTTTTCCTTCTTATCTCTCTTTGTATCTCCCTACTCAAGTCTTTATACTGCTATTTTTTCTCCTCTGTTTTACTATTAACTAACTTTCTTCTTTGTGTTATTTTCCTCAAAGTATTTTCCGTCATCCATGGTTTCTTTCTTTTCTCTCTTTCTTATTCTTTTTTGACTAATTGCAATTCTGTAGCAGTAATTATGCTTTCCTTCAGAATCTTCCATTTTTCACTTGCATCATCATTTACTTGTATATTTCTCACGTTCATTTCTTCCTCTACTTTATTTGAGAATTCATTCGCCGTACTTGGTATCTTCAGCTGCTCCATGTTCCATGATTTGTTCCGTTTCCCTGTAGTTACCTTTTTTAGGTAACTACAGGTCACCCAACCTTTGTACTTAAAGCAGTTGTTCAGAATGGAGACCACGGCATCATGCCTCCGCACGTGGACCCCATGGATGCGGAATCAACACTGGGCTATATGAGACAATGTCTCACTGTAGTGGCAGCCAGCCCTACAGGTTGAGTAGTCCCTACCCTATCGAGCTGTGCGGGCTCGAGTAGGCAGGGCATTGATCCTCATCCTGATAAGGTCAATATACTCGAAACCAGGGAGGAGTCTGGTGCCATCCTTTACCCAATCATGCTGGGGAGGCACCAGATATGACTCTTTTAAAGAAGCACTATCTACAGAACAGTGCAACAGAGATGCTCACCTCTCGTGTTCTGCGGGTGCTGATTCAATTAAGGTACCCTGATAATGGGACCAGCCTTTAGCCTGCCTAAAGTCTTCTATTAATGGGATATAGAAAGCCTCTCTGCAGATAGGGGAAGAAGATAGTTCTAACTTCACGATTCTTGACAGCCGCAGGCGTGGGATCAGCCATCTAAGTGATGGAACCCTGAGTCCACCATCCCTCACCTTTGCGTGGAAATATGGAAATAGGGGTGTCAGGCAGCAGTCAGAGCCATGATCGCACGGCTGAACAGATAGCCCTGTCCGTTTGGGACAGTACTGAGATATATGTCCTACCAAGCACCAACTTGTGAGAAAAGCGAGGTAGGAGATAGTGGGAAAGGAGAAACAGTCTTTGCTGGGGCTTAAGAGGAGCTTTCCTCAAAGAAGCGATCCCAGCTTCTAGGAGAGAAGGGACAGAAGACCTTCCCTTTGGGGTGAACATGATACAGAAGTATCTCCACTCTTCCAGGATGGTCAAAGCATGCAACGGCCTCCCGTGCAGGGAAAACTCTATAGTCCTGACCTTAAGCTTCTTCTCACGACCAGAGGAGAGAAGAGCTAAAGAGCAGGACTTCTCTACATTAATAGAAAGGCCTTGAATAAAGAAGTCAACTGTCCGGTCAAGGCGTTCCTGCAAGCCTATCTTAGTAGAGGCTACGAGAATAAGATCGTCCGCAAAGGCCATAGCATTAAAGGAAGAATCGCCTAGAGAGTAGCCTATATGGCTAGAAAGAGAGTGAAGAAACTCATCTATGACACAGTTAATGAAAAGGAGAGATAGAGGATCACCCTGGAGAACACCCTGCACTGCGGGAATAGAAGTTGCATGGGATCCTGTAGTGATAGTGATGGAGCTACCCAAGTATAGCTCCATAACATAGGAAAGAAAGGGCACTGGATATCCAGCAATAGATAGCGCTGAAAAGAGAGCAGGAAGGGAGATGCTATCAAAGACCTTTTGGAGGTCCAGCGACGCCATATATAGAGGCTTAAGGTGGCATCGGGAATCAGAGAGAAGATAAGAAAGAAGATATATATTCTCGGCACAGCTGTCCGAAGGGAAAAAAGCTCTCTGTCTATAATCATGCTGTATATGTTGCTGAAGTCGTTTAACTAAGATTTTATGATAGAGTCTAAGTATCACAGGGGAGATGGTAATAGGTCTAAAGTCTGATGCACGGCTTGAAGTTTCTTGCTTTGGAATGAAGATAATTCTTGAAGCATGTAGGTATGGTGGTATTGCTTTACTAGAAAGGAGAATGTCCACTAAGTCTTGAAGAATCTTCAATGGCACCTTCCGAAGCCTAGGCACAGGAAAGCCATCAGGTCCGGAGGCAGAGAAATTGGATGGAAGAGCTGCTTTAATCTCCTGGACGGAGACAGGCTGGTATATTTGAAAGACAGGAATGGACCTCGATATCATAGGTTGGTCATCATAATCAGGAAAGTGTGGAGGTGGAGCAGAAAAGACTGTACTCCAGAATTTAACAAAATCATCATGTAAGTCTGCTAGTTGGTTTTGGCACATTGCCTTCCATTCTTTTTATAGAGGGCCTGCATCTCTCTCTTCCTCTGCTTTCTATTTGACAAAGTCATTGTAGAATGAGATGTAGGCTGATGTTGACGAGGTATGAAGTGTTTGGAGAATTCAGCATGGAGGTAGTCATTCAACTGGTGTCTGTGATATCCATTCCCAGAAGGTGAATCTGGATGAGAGATTTAAGAATTTGATGGTTATATTCTGGAAGAGGAAGATCATCTAGAGATGATGTCAATCTGAGAATCAAAGCCTGTTCTTCAACAGCAGGATGGAAGATGGAGAGGCAGGGATAGGAGATACGGAGATATTAGCTGTCCCTACCTGTGGCAGACGGGCTGCCAATTCTTGAACCAAGGCTTTCCATCTATGACACTTGATGGCATCCAAGGATCTTAATGGGAACACCTTAAATAAAGCTTCATTGATTTTCTTTATCCCTCGAGCCGTCAACTCGATCTCATAACAGCGAGGATCTATTCTTCTTCAGCAGTCCAACGTGCTTTGACGTGCTCCGTTTCTTATTGCAGTGTTGGCTTCGGCTGGATGTTTCGAAGTGCGATGCACACTAAGGCTGACTGCAGTGGAGAATGCATGATTGCAAACCTGACATACAAAGTGTCTGAGATTGAGAACTCCTTGACTGCCGGAACAAGCATGATGAGAACTTGAAGAAATGGGTTGATGACAGACCTTGCAGAGCTTCCTTTTCACTTTCTTCCCGAGGACTCCGCTGGGAAGGGTGGCAGGATCACCTGCAAACAAGAAACAGACATCTGGATTCACACTCGACGAGTTTCCTGGCCTATAAGAGTTGGAGCCTTCATCTGATGAGTTATTGCAAGTGAGGAAACTTAACCCTACCAGGGCTGCTAACCCTGGAAGGGAGAAATAGCATAGCAGGCCAGTCAGTCACCCAAAGGTGTCCAAGGAATCGCCCCTAGGAGACCGTCTACTGCTGCACTTGCGAAGTGTCTCAGGGGATGTGCAAGCCAAGACAACAACACTTTGGATTCCCCAAAATCTTGCAGACTTACATTCCCCATAGACCACTTTTTGATATCTATCAGTCAGTCATCCTCCTATCCAAACCAACAGTTTACAATCCAATCTCATATTATCAAATATGCTATAGCTTTCCAAGGCTATTTACAAAAAAGCCATAGCAAAAGTCCAAAAGTCTCATGGTGTACCCATTCCCTCTCTAACTCAACCCCTCAACCATAACATTATTATTAAATGTGAGTAAGTTAGTGATTCCTTTTATGGCACTCTTTTCTCCATTTCTAAACTTTAATAGCATCCAAAACAATTTATCACCCTCACATTTATTTTCTATATTCTTATGCTGAAAAGGAAGAAGTCAAATTATTTGCTGTCAGTAATGATCTAATACAAACTATTCACCTATAAACCATAATACCATATTATCCTCATCATTCTTCCTGAATCTTTTCTGTAACCAGCTCACCCTGCAAATACTTTGTATATATTAGCTTTCCTCTTGGCAACTCAGAACATAACCTTGCCCATGTTTTCTTTTCTACAGATCAAACTTTTCCCAGCAAACCTTATCTCTCCATTCCTATGCCACTAACCTCTGGAATTTCCATGTATGTTTTTCATGGTGCAATTACAACCATGATCTAAATACCTGCTCCAACAAAATATATAAAATAATCATTATGTACTCAATACAAACTCCCAATCTTTAAGCAACAACAAACTCCCAATACCCATCTAAGCTCTAATTCTTTAGCTTTCTTCTTGGCAACTCTGAACATAATCTTAGCCATGTTTCCTTTTATACAGATGAAACTTTTTCCAGCCAAACTTATCTCTCCATTCCTATGTATGTCATCACTGTGTACTCAACACAAACTCCCAATTCCCATCTAAGCTCTAATTCTCAACTTGCTGGTTGTTCAGCAAGTGCACCAAAGCAGTCTAGGATAAAAATTCAGCATACCTTCAATGAATGAAATCAAAAACCTCAGTTTCACACTTGATCTAGACTACAGTACACAATAACAACTGAAAAAAAAATTAGAAATTAAAAAATTAATAAAATAAAATAAAATGACATAGTAATTATGATATATCATAATCGCATAGTTCAATTGTGGACTTGTTCAATTTATAAGCTTTTGTTAATGCTATGACTATTTTTTATCCCAAATAGCTACCAATGTAGAAGTAAATATGTTAACTACTTATACATTAGTGTATTCAGTCTATGAGATGAGAGGATATCACTTTCATGAAAAAAAATTCTTACTAAAATAAATCCCCTAGGTCTACAAACATATTTGACTATATTCATGTTTTTTTTTGTTTTTTTTTAATTCTGATTTAACTTCAAAACCATGGCAGGCAGACCAGACAATATCGTATGATGCAGTTGAGAACAACCTTTGAATAACATAATATTGAATGGGACAAGAGCTCCATGCCTTATATAAAAGACAACTTCAATGCTTGCAATATCAGAGTTTATGATAGTTATTTACTGACAAGGCATAATCAACAGAAACCAGCGAATGATTTTATGTAATATTTGGAAGTCACTTATTAGATCATTCCACACGTCATACTTTAACTTTTCTGCCAACTGTCATGCATAAGTACTGAACAATGACTGACCCATGCCAGCTTTCATGCTCCACGTGTTTGTTTTTTTACTTTTGTGTAATGGTTCCTACATGTCTGGTTTTAGTTATGTAATGGTCCATGCTTATCCTTTTTGTATTAGTTTGTTCTTCCTAACCCAGAAGAAGTCACTAGCATATGTGGTAAAACTAGTTGGTTTAACTATTTATATTATCATGACCTATTAAACCCAGTGTCAGTTATCTTTTGTTACATAAGAATATTTTTATTTAGATTATGTGATGTGATGAGCAGTTTTAATAATAGAATCCATTTGTTATATTATTACAGCAATATCTAAATTATCCAACCTTCAAATAACTGATTCCTTTGGTACAGATCTCCAATTATCCAACCAGCAAACTGATTTTCACTGTTGTTGGATAACAGAGCGATTATTTTACTTCTTTTATTATTTTTATTATTGTATATATATATATATATATATATATATATATATATATATATATATATATATATATATTTTGACAATTCATTTTTACTCGGTTGGAATATTATAAAATAAGTTTAATGACTAATACCGAGAGAAAAGATGGCAAGATATATTTAACAAGATACTACTAGTTTACTAGTTTCGTTACATGAACATCATCAGGTATTATACTCAAAGAAGTATATAAAAAACTACAGAGACTTAAAATTGTACTAATAGAACAAGTGAAAAACAGTAGCATGTTTGAAAAAATGCAAGTATGAGTTCCATACAAACGAATACTACGCGCTGTCGCGAGTGCGCCAGTACTGAACAGAAGCAACGTGTGCGTCCGAGAGATTGTAACTCAGGCTGTTGTTGATATGAGAGGAATCTAGAGAGATTTCTCTTGATTCAACAATCTTTCTTTCGAGTTCATCGTAGCACACATGGATATTAGCAGTTTGAGTCCAGTTTACAACGTGCTGGCGGCCTTCGTCTGAGTTAGCAGAAAAGAGAACGTGGCTAGAGAGAGCGCTAGCTCTAGTCCTGTTATAGGAGATATCTCTACGGTGTTCATCCAAACGTAGAAGGATGGATTTAGCAGTCTGTCCATAATATGGCTTTCCGCAATCACACAAAATCTTGTAGACTCCTGGAAACTGAGTAGGAAGATGTTTCTGTTTATGTTTGCAAAGTAATGAACGAAGTTTTGGAAGCGTAGTGTAGCACGTTTTGAAGTTAAATTTCTTGAGAATCTTTGCCAGTTTTTGTGAAAGAGAGCTGATGTAAGGCAAGGAGATGAAGGCTCTTGGGGGGGGGGGGGATCTTCAGCAGTAGTTGAGTGCCTGGGGGAAAGAAATTTGTCAATCTTCTTTGGAGAGAAGCCATTGTTAATAAACGTTTTTTAAAAGCTATTAACTCCTTTCACTTTAAACCAAAAGTCTGGTACCGATATATTGATGATATTTTCCTCATCTGGGAAGACGGCGTCAATAACCTCTATTTATTTTTAGACCACCTAAACAAGTGCCACGAAAAAATCTCTTTCACCCTCGAACTGGAATCGGATGACTGTCTTCCCTTTTTAGACCTCAAACTTACCAGATGTGCTGAGAACATTAAAATCTCAATTTTTAGAAAGCCTACTCATACTGACAGATACCTTCATGCTTCTTCCCATCATTATCCCCCACAAAAATGTGGTATTATTTCCACTTTAGCCCACCGAGCCAAATCATTACTTACAGAAGAAACAGAAATTATAAATGAACTCAGTTTTCTTAAAAAAACGTTTATTAACAATGGCTTCTCTCCAAAGAAGATTGACAAATTTCTTTCCCCCAGGCACTCAACTACTACTGAAGATCCTCCTCCCCCAAGAGCCTTCATCTCCTTGCCTTACATCAGCTCTCTTTCACAAAAACTGGCAAAGATTCTCAAGAAATTTAACTTCAAAACGTGCTACACTACGCTTCCAAAACTTCGTTCATTACTTTGCAAACATAAACAGAAACATCTTCCTACTCAGTTTCCAGGAGTCTACAAGATTTTGTGTGATTGCGGAAAGCCATATTATGGACAGACTGCTAAATCCATCCTTCTACGTTTGGATGAACACCGTAGAGATATCTCCTATAACAGGACTAGAGCTAGCGCTCTCTCTAGCCACGTTCTCTTTTCTGCTAACTCAGACGAAGGCCGCCAGCACGTTGTAAACTGGACTCAAACTGCTAATATCCATGTGTGCTACGATGAACTCGAAAGAAAGATTGTTGAATCAAGAGAAATCTCTCTAGATTCCTCTCATATCAACAACAGCCTGAGTTACAATCTCTCGGATGCACACGTTGCTTCTGTTCAGTACTGGCGCACTCGCGACAGCACGTAGTATTCGTTTGTATGGAACTCATACTTGCATTTTTTCAAACATGCTACTGTTTTTCACTTGTTCTATTAGTACAATTTTAAGTCTCTGTAGTTTTTTATATACTTCTTTGAGTATGATACCTGATGATGTTCATGTAACGAAACTAGTAAACTAGTAGTATCTTGTTAAATATATCTTGCCATCTTTTCTCTCGGTAATAGTCATTAAACTTATTTTATATATATATATATATATATATATATATATATATATATATATAACACTACACATAAAGCATTTTTCTTCTTTTTTTTTTTTATATCTGAGAAGAGAAATTTTCAATATATAATTTAAAAATTCACCTTTTTCCAAGCAATATTTATTATTAAATGATAATAAAATCTTGTGCACAATTCTATCTCCTGGTTTCCAATCTGATGTAGATACATTGGATAAAGTGGAGAGGAGAATGGTAAAGAGGATAGCAGAACTATGGAATATAGATTATGATGAGAGATTGAGAATTTGTGTATTGAAGCAAAATATCTTCCTCTGAATTTGTGTATTGAAGCAAAATATCTTCCTCTTTTTGATACAATGTCTCGAATAAATTCTGAGGAGAAAAGGCATTGGGAAAGAAATTCCATGATACTTTTACTGGAGGTATACTTGGACTTGTCTTGTACAGATGTGGTAGAACACTCTGTGATAATTAATGGAGATGCCCATTTTCATAAAACTGTACCAGATGCTTCTGAAGTACTCTGAAAGGCTTAAAACCTTGATTCAGAAATATTTGGAGGTTGGTATTATCAGTATTCCTAGTCATTATGAAACTCTCATTTAATGGAGAAACCTAATAGAGATCTCAGATTTATACTTGACTTAAGAGCTGTAAACAAAGTGACTGAGTCTATTAATTTTCCACTTTATAACAATGAAGAACTTTTGACTACTTTACATGATGCTAAAATATTCTCAAAGTCAGACCTCAATAATGAATACTATCAGATACCTTTGGGAAAAGAAGATAAGAAGTATTTTGCCTTTCCTATATCTTGGTCCAAGTATGAATTAACCAGATCACCTCAGGATGCAAAAAACTCAGCAGTCATTTCACGCATTAATGAATTTAGTGTTATCTAAATTCATTTAGATAACACTAAATTCATTACGATGCTAAAATATTCTCAAAGTCAGACCTCAATAATGAATACTATCAGATACCTTTGGGAAAAGAAGATAAGAAGTATTTTGCCTTTTCTATATCTTGGTCCAAGTATGAATTAACCAGATCACCTCAGGATGCAAAAAACTCAGCAGTCATTTCACGCATTAATGAATTTAGTGTTATCTGAAATTTTAGGAACCAATATTTCAAGATGATTTTTATTATTATTATTATTACATGACACTTCCAGGGAGTCCACAGACTCATAGAGGGAAGGCACCTACTCTGCAGCTCTGTCTCCACCACTCAATTCACCAATTACAATCATCTACACCAACGCCATCTACTACCCACCACCACTAGTATTTTCACAGACAATCACAAACATCAATGCCCATGATGGGATTCAAATCCGCAGCCTTTTTTTTTTTGGCTGGAGAGTGGATGTGCTAACCACTTGGCAAAGCAGGCTGGCAACTGCTGTTTTCTCCATAATTTAAATCACATGCAAGAGCTACTGAAGAGAGTAATCAAGAAAATTCATGAGGCAAAATTGAAATAAAGGGCTCAAAATGAACCATTTCTTGAGAAAGTGAATTATCTTGAGCTGGAAGGTATTACTCCTTCACCATCTTAAAAGCTAAGTAATTCACCATCTTGTGAAGGAGATGCTGAAATTACTGATGAGTATACTTATAAATGCAGAGCTATGTACGCCCACAGATGCGAGATCCTTTGACACTTCTGCGCACGTCAGAAGAAGGAGAATCCATTCTGATATTAGGGTAATCAATGCATTTCGTGGAATGAGTGTTTATTATTATACATTGGAAAATTAGCTTTTCTTTTATGAAAATTCTAGTTCTTAAAGTGGTAACTATTTTGCATGTACAACAGTTGGAAAATGTATGTATAAAGCACGTGGTTTCGCATGTTGGTGACCAATTCGTACATCCTTTATTTCTTTCTCTCCTTCCGCATGAATTGACTATTCTTGCCACATTGCCAAGCTCAGTTCAATGAAGTGTGGGCATACAATACTTTTAGTAGTTATTCTCTAAGACCCAAACCATAAAGAATTTGTTAGCAAAAAACAATAAAATAATTATTGCTTTTTATGTGGGCCACTGTAGGATATCTGTATGAAAATTCAGATACTCCACAAATCAAAAATATAAAAATGAATTAAAGTTAAGAAGTTAGTCTTAAGGCACTTTATAAAAGTAGCAATTTAAATGTTCTTTTTTGTAAGTCACAAGCAATATGTGAAATGTTTATCTCTTTGATTACTCAAATCTTGTTTGGATGTAAAATAAATTTAATTTAGGTATTAAAGCTTACTTATAATTTTGCATTAGTAATCAAGTTTTGTAATGTTAGTATTGTTTGTATCTAGACATATTTACCAAATATGTGGTCACTTACAAGAAAAGCGAAAGTTATCACTGTGAAAATAATCAAGTAAAATTAACTCAGTGTATAAAACAGTGTGAGATGAAGAAATGCTATAAATTCTGGCTCCTTTTCTTCATAGTTACATGGTGATCAGCAGCACTCATTATTAAAAAGTTATGGAAACAAGCCAAAATAATCACCACTGAGGTTTAATCATTTATCCAAGTGTAAGCAAACAATGCTTGAGTGTGAAGCATCTTCACATCGTCCCACTATTTATTCTGGATATTTCTCTTGGAAGTACAAAAGTTATAAACACATAGAGAGTACCTCCCACTTGCCAAATTTTTTTATGGAATATTTTGAAAAACAAGCTCTTGACTCGGCCCCTCTCAAACCTTCTATCTGGTTAAAATATACTGATGATGTATGTTCCATTTGGCCTCGTGGCCCAGACACTTTAGATTCTTTCCTCTCTCACTTCAATAATTTTCATCCTAGAATCCAGTTTACCATAGAAAAAGAAACTAAAAATAGTTTCGCCTTCCTAGACACAATGGTAACTTGTCCTTTTCAGTATACAGGAAGCCCACCCAAACATGCAGATACATTCACACTCTTTCTCATCACTCCCCCCCCCAACAATATGGTATCATTAACATTATAGTATCCAGTAGAGCCTATAATCTTTGTTCCAGTAAGTCCTCTCTTACAGCAGAACTTAATCTTATACTAGGGTGACCAACTTTTGAAAACATGAAAATAAGGGAGACCGTCACTATCCATCATGAAAATATACTATGGCACTTTTTGCTTGCGGTCATTATTACCCCCATACTGAAATCACGTTTACATAATATACAATTAGCTTTCTGAATGTTGGATGGCACGGGTTTTAGCTACGAGTACTGTTCTTCCCATTTCTTCAGATAAACACACAAATATTTACATTTCTTTTTTAGTTGCCTTTTTACATTATTACTTTCCGTTTCACCATCACTATTACTATTATTACGGGCAACTCCAGGGAGTCATTGGACTCATCGAGGGAGGCCCCAAATCATATTCATCACAACTATTTGACATTCATACAGTATCTATCATACCTCGCCTTAAACTCATTCACTGTCACAGCATCCACCACAGACTCAGGGAGCGCATTCCACTCATTCACTACTCTAAAAGTAAAGAACCCAGCTCTAACACCTTTACTAACCACACTTTTGCCCAGTTTCCATGGATGTCCCCTAGTCCTCCCACAACCAGCCCTGTTCTCAAAAATATCTTCTGAATTAATTTTATAGAAACCCTTCAGTAATTTGAATGTCTCAATCATATCTCCCCTCCTCCGCCTATCAACCAATTTTTGCAACCCACAAATCCTCAACCTGTTCTCATACGGTTCATTCCACAGACCTGCTATCATCTTGGTCACTCGCCTCTGGATCCTCTCCACCTCCTCCCCATCAAGAAGAAACCTAGGTGACCAAATCTGAGCACAGTAGTCTAGATGGGGTCTTATCAAGGCTCGATACAGAGGAACAATAACCTGCTTGTCTCTGCTTGTCATCGTATTCTTCAGCAACCAAGTGATTTGATGAGCTGTTTTGGTCACTTTTGCAATGTGTCCCCTAAATTTCAATTCCTTATCTACCAACACTCCTAAATCTCGTGCCTCATCAATTTCCTGGAGCACGGTTCCACCAATGCAGTAAACTGCCGCCAATCTTTTCACCCCAAAATGCATAACCTTACATTTTGCCACATTAAACTGACATCCGTTCTCCTTAGCCCAGACCTCCAATCTATCCAAATCATCCTGCAAAATTTTGACGTCATCTGCATTCACTATTGCCCTACCCAACTTCGCATCATCCGCAAACAAATGAACTGTTCCTCTCAGATCATTTCCTATATCATTTATGAACAAATTAAACAGCAGTGGTCCAAGAACAGATCCTTGTGGCACACCACTAGTCACAGGCCGTCTTGTGGACTCTACTCCCGAGTCTATCTCTCCGTCAACCACCCTCCTATCCATCTCATCAATCCTATGTCCATTCCCATATGCTGCAATTTACTGATTAGAATTCCATGTGGAATCCTGTCAAAGGCCTTGGCAAGGTCCAGTAGAATCACCGTAAACCCATTACCCTTATCCAGTTCAGCCGTCACTGTGTTATAATACGTGAGCAAGTTACTGAGGCATGACCTACCCTTCACAAAACCATGCTGTCCCCGATACAGTATCCCATTTTCTTCTATCCAATCTTGTATTTTCCTCTTGACTATTTTCTCTAAGACCTTGACAATGATTCCTGATATGCTAATCGGTCGGTAATTTACTACAGCAGTCTTGGAACCACCTTTATGCAGTGGAACTATTTTCCCCTCTTTCCACCCGCTCGGGACTAACCCAGACCCGAGACTCAAATTAAACAAAATGGTCAAGGGTACTGACAATTCTTTAGCTGCTTCTCGTACAACACGAGCTGGTATACCATCCAATCCCACAGATGTATTGACATTGAGGTTATGCAATAGACTACTCACCTCCACTTCATTAACCACAATTCCCGTATAATCTACTGGTTTATTCGTTTCTGCAATGTCACCACCTGGATGATATACTTTTGCAAAGTGCTCACTCAGTAACTCAACTATCTCAACTGATTCAGTTACCTCCCTACCATCGGCATTCTTTAAAATCAATCTGCCATGTACATTTTTCCTTTTACTTGCTACATATCTAAAAAACTGTTCAGGATTCTCTTTAGCCTGCATGGCCAATGTTCTTTCGTAATCCTTTTTTGCTTTTCTTACCACACTCGTCACCCTTCTGGCCTGTGCTTTATACCGTTCATGTGCCTGCCGGTCACCCTTCTCCTTAAATTCCCTCCATAGTTGTTTCTTTTTTTGCAACTCAAGCTTAATGGTGATATTCATCCATTTAACCCCTACTTGATTTATTATTCGGACTCTAGGTATACAGTCAGCCATTGCTTCATGCAAGCACTTCTTAACTACCTCCCATGCACTATCAACTTCTAGTCCTTGCAGTTGTACATGCCATGGCACTGAACCAATCAAACTCCTAAGCTTGTCATACTTTCCAGCCCAATAATTCCACATGTACCCTGTCTTAATTGAAAATTCTACACCTTTAGCCACCTCCCAAGTTAAGACCCTATGATCACTCTCACCGATTGGTGGCAATGTGGTCATATTTGTTACAGCCAAATCCTCAGATGTAATTACTAGGTCAAGCACTCTCTGACCCCTAGTATTTTCCATTACATGCTGTCGCAGATAGTTATCCCTTAATAACCGCATAAAATCCAGTTCCTTCCTTCCGTGTGTCCTCTCCTCACTCCAATCATCATGAAAATATACTATGGCACTCAATGTTCAAGGATACTGAAAATACTTTGAGAATGAATGCAGACACGACGGCTGGTAAGAACGCAAGATAGGAAACAGACAAACAAAATCCAGATGTGTATATTGAAAATCGCTACCAACGATTTGATTATTCCAAATGGGTATTGATTATTAAAATGGCAGCAAAGCTTACAAGATCAATGCAACAATATAACATCTTTGCCGGAACACCCATGTATATTCGTTGGCTGGAACAGAATTGCATCGATTAGAATTTTCCAAACTATCGATATTAGTGTCAAATTGTATTTGCCAGTTATAATATACATTGAAAAATTAACGACAATGATTGATTATGAAAAATATGGGAGTATTTGAAAATCAATATGGGAGCAGGGATGATCCAAAAAAATTAGTTAAAATACAGGAGTTCCTGGGAAATACGGGCGAGTTGGTCACCCATCCCAAACATCACACCTTCTTATTTAATGGTTACAGTTCCCAAAGTATTAAAAAAAAAAAAAAAATAACCAATCCTTCTCCCAATCCTTGACCTTCTCTTGAGAAAGATTTTGTAATGCTATCATCATTCCATATGTCCGAGGCACTTCAGAAAAAATAGCCAGAATTTTAAAGAAATACAATCTCTGCACTACTTTCAAGCCCCAACAAAAGCTTGCTACTCTCATACGTTCCACTAAAGATCATCTCCTTCCTCTCTCTGTGCTAAGGTATAGAAAGTGCCCTGTTCCTGCAAGTTGGCCTCCTATTGACAGATAGGAATATCAGTCAACATTCACTTGGAAAAACACAAAAAATACATCCACGATTATGAAAATGGTCAATTGGGCCTTGCACACCATGCTTTACATATAGGTTCATAGAATCAATTGGGAAATTGGGAAAAAGACTGGAGCAGAAGTTGCTCCAGTCATCCATCACAGCTGGCCATTACATGCCATATCTTTGCATGTAATTCTGTCAATGTGCTATTAGTAAATTACTTCCTCCACTCTGAGTAGTTGAACTCTTATATCCAAAAACACTGAAACTAAATTCCTAATTAACCTTATCACACAGGTTCATATCTCAAGATCTCACATAACATCTTATCTTCAAAATTAACCCAACAACCATTTATCCATTAACACCCAACTGGCCATGATGTCTATAGATGTCCAGCTAAATCTGAATACGATTGTGTAATAACACCTATTGATTAACATGGATAAGAAGTGCAATTGGGTCTCACTATTTCATCCACCTCGACTGGTAGGGAGGTTAAGAGATTGAATCTATATGGCTTTATCATCAAAATAAAAAATTTTAATTTACAAAAAACAAAAACAAATATATTATTATTAAGAGAGACCTCTGGGGAGTCAGGGAGCCCACATACTACATGCACCAGCTATCATACTTATTCGTGAATTCATTCACACTGCTTGCACTCAACATCCAATGGCAATCCATTTCAATCACACACGACCCTCTGAGAGAAAAATCTAGCCCTCATCCCCTTCTTAGCCACCTTCGTTCTCAGCTTCCAAGGATGCCCTCGTCTTTCCCCCACCTTCCATAAATTGAAAAATTCCTTCAACTGAAATCCTGTATGACCCTTTCAGAAGTTTGTAAGTCTCAATCATATCACCCATCTTTCTCCTGTTTGATAATGTCTGCAGTCTACAAATTCTCAATCTGTCTTCATAATCAGTATTCCATAACCCAGATATCATTTTTAACACTTTCCTTTGCACTCTCTCCAATATAAAAGAATCACAATGGAAGACTAGACATGTGCACAATAGTCCAAGTGAGGCCCTATCAAGGCCTTGTAAAGCGGCAAAATGACATCCTTATCTTTACTTGTGTACATTCGTTTCAGCATCGCAATTATCTTCTGAGTTGTACTTGCAATCTTTGCTACATGGCCTCTGAACTTCAACTTCCTATATATTAATACCCCAAGATCCCTAGTCTCATCAGTTTCTTCTAGCATAATCCCACCAATATCATACAACATTGGATATCTAATCATGATGAAGTGAATGAACTACATTTACTGACATTGAACTGACACCCATTTTCCCCTGCCCATAATTCAAGCCTATTCAAATCATTATGTAAGTACTGCATATCAGCAGCATTCCTGATTACCCTTCCTATTATTGCATCAGCAAATAGCTGTATGTCGCTTGTCAAATCCTTCCCAATATCATTAGTGTACAGATTGAATACCAGTGACCAAGCACTGATCCTTGTGGTACACTACTTGTTACCTTAAATCTTGCTGATTCACATCACCTATACCACTTTTTGATATCTGTCAGTCAGTCATCCTCTTATCCATGCTAATATTGTATAACCCAAACCCATTTTCTCCAATTTATGCAACAATCTACCATGCTGTATTCTGTCAAAAGCTTTAGCAAAATCCAAAGTATTATATGTATCCCCCCCCCTTGTCTAGTTCAATGGTAATGTTATAGAATGTGAGCAAATTGTTAAAACATGACCTTCCCTTAGTAAACCCATGTTGCTTACTGCAAAGTAGAGATTCACTGTCAACCCATTTCTGAATGCGAGCTCTAACCAATTTTTCCAAAATCTTCACCACCACTCCTGAGATACTAATTGGTTGTTAGCTGGATACATAGGTTGTTGTACCACTCTTGGGCAATGGAATTACCATACATTCCTTCCATTCCTGTGGAATATTCCCTGTTCTGAGACTCATATTAAACATTCTGGTCAAACAGATAGCCAGTTCAGCTGAACACTCTCTTAGCATACATGCTGATATCCATCAGTCCCTATTGCTGAATTCTTATTCAATTTGTGCAATGGCTCTAATACCTCGTCCCCATACACCTGCGTTTCTTCATCCAGTGAAGAGGTAGCAGTAAGCTCAATGTTGTGTACACCAGGTTCGTAGCTTTTAACAAAATGGGATCACGGCTTAATAAGGGTGCTCATTCAGCCATGTTGGGGTAGGCAGCATCACTACGCTAACAATTCCTGTTAGCGTAACAAGAGTGGAAAGAAGTTTTTCTAAGTTCATCATCATCAAATTCCTGACGTACCCTCAAAGGGTGTACAGGATATAATAGTACTACATGAAAAATTTACATCATTACTAACTTCCTATCTATAAATTTCCTCCAAATCAGCCTGTTACTTGTCAAGACTCCAATATTATCATTATCAGATCTTATATTTCTATCGTCTAAGGCACATTGTACTGTATCAATCCACATATATCTTGGTCTTCCTCTGGGTCGTTTTCCTGGCAGAGAACACTTGTTTTGCTAATCTTTCCTCGCCCATTCTGTTTAAGTGACCATACCACCTGAGATTAGCTCTGCTAACGCATTCCTGGATGCTGACAATGTCAAGTTCTTTCCTAATATCCTTGTTTTTAATATGATATTGCCATTGATGCCATCTGTTCACACCTCTAATCTTTCTCAGGACTCTCATATCTGCGGTCTCTAGTCTTTGGTCAAGTGTTTTACTTCGGAACCAGCTCTCAGATCCATAAGTTAAAACTGGTTTGAACACTGTCTTGTATATAGCTAATTTAGTGTTCTGACTAATTTCTCTCTTATTCCATATGAATGTATTCAATTGACTTCCTACCATACCAGCTTTGTTGACTCTGTTGTCTATTTCCAAATTTAATTTACCATCTTCAATTTACTGAAGTTCAGTAAAGTCAATTGTGCTTAAGTAGCTGAAATGTTTTACTTGTTCCACAGGTTCCCCGTTCACAACACAGTTGACATTTTCAACAATTCTACCTATTTTCATTGTCTTTGTCTTTTTAATGCTGACCTTCATACCATCTCTATTACAACAGTTATTCAATTTAGTCGGGGAATCTTGCAAACTTGTAGTGGATTTATTTAGAAGTATAACATCGTCCACATAAAGCAAAGAGCTGACATTAATATCTCCAATTCTGATATCATGCTTAATACCACTTTATTTGCGAACAGCAATGACCCAAGAAAGACTGGTTGGTCTCGAAACTATATCGATAGAAGTGGACATAGCTTATAATTTAAATTTAGAAGAACTTATAAACAGTTTTATTGTGCGATATCCCCATAGAGCAAACATTTAATTAATATTAATTTTTATAAATAATTAATATTAATGTTTCTCTTGTAATAAAAACAAAATAGCAATTGGAGATTTTCTGATATTTTTGTCTTATAATCCATCGGGGGCAATATTTAATTGTTTGCCTCAGGGTGCAATCTAATCTGGCGATGGCCCTGGACGTGAGGGTTACAGATTCACATTCATTCTTTCTTTCACTTGCAGCATATCGATAGAATGTTGGAGGCTTAATGGATTGTATACAGCACTCAGAAAGGATTAAAACAGAATTTAATACTTCCTATATTTTGTCAGTCACTGAGACATCTTCAGCGATTACAAAAAAAACTAATGTAACATATACACAAATACCATACAATACTAAGCCCAATCATGTGGGTGACTCTAAAGTCCTATCTAGGCGGAGAGCACTCTATGGACGGTTGCCTGGAATGTAGGGTGGGATCTCTGATTATCTGTGTTTCCCAAATCTTAGGAAGATTAATGCAACTGTATTTATTAAGATTTGGTTGATTTCTGAGAGTTGCTGCTGATTCTAAAAATAGTCTCTCTTTTTGAATTTGCTGTTGGAGCATGGTGGTTTTTTTGATGAGATCCTATGGGTTGTATCCAAAACATGGTCAGCCAGGCCTGACTGACATTGTCTTGGTTGCAGATGTATGACTTGTGTTCCTCTAGGCCAGTGATTTTCAACCTTTTTCATAACACAGCACGCCTAGACTAATTATTAAAATTCTGCGGCACACTACAAATATATTCTTTTAATTTTTTTGATGATCTGGCAAAAAATAGCTATAATTTTTTGTGGATTTACACACACAAGAAAATGGAAGACCAGACATTAATAAATAAATGCGCAAATTAGGACATTATTTCTTTCAATTAATTTGTTTTCATAAATCTCGCAGCACACCGGTTGAAAATCTAGGTTTGAGAGGGGCTGAGTCCATGGTTCGTTTTCAAAATTTTCCATATAAAAATTGGCAAGAGGGGGGGGGGGAACCCAGGTGGTTCCCTCTATCTGCTTGTAGATTTTGTTCTTCCAAGAAAAATAACCAGAATTGATGGCAAAGGGAAAGAGATCTAAGATGTTAGAAGGAAAAACGTTTTCTAAGAGTGTTAAGGTATCAATTAAGGGAATATTGGTAAACAGTGAGGAGATGTCACAGCTTACCAATATGTCTGTGTTATTTAAGGTTAGATTTTCTATTAGGGTTTTAAAATGGGTAGGGTTTTTTATATAGGATGTTGACAGTCCAGTGAGGAGGGTCAGAGAGTTGGCCAGCTGTTTTGACACCAAGGTGCATTAGTGGTATCTACTATAGGTCTTAGTGGGGAATTAATTGGGATTGTAGATTTTTGGTAAACTGTATATTCGGGAGGGATGGGAACAGAAAGGTTCGAGTTTTTTCGTAATGTCCGGAGGTCAGAAAAATACTTTTTTAAGTAAGTTTTTTAATTTTTTAACTTATGTTTTTGAGGGGTCGTCTTGTTCTAGTGGGATGTAGGTAGAGCGATCTCAGAGGATGACCTCCATTTTTTGATTGTATTCCGTGGTATTAAGAATGACTGTGGCATTACCCTTATCATCTCTGGTGACGACGATACTTTTTTCTTTTTTCTTTCTGAAATTTCCTGAGAGCAGTGCATTGGCCAGAAGATAAATTACTTTTTGGAGGCGAAGACTGGGCAAGGATGTTGGCGATGTCAAGTCTGATGTTATTTGCTATATCTGGCGCTGAGTGACAGATCCTGCATCCGCTCAAGTTCTTCTAATTCATTTCTAAGAGCAATAAACTTTCTTTTCCAGATAGGATTACACTGGAAGTCAGTTAGTTGCATTTCTAGATCTTTTAAATCCAACCACTCAATGCCATCTAATTTAAGATCCATGAATTCTGTTTCAACAGGATACTTTATGAATTGGATTGTTTGTTCCAACATTCGAAATTGCTCAAATCTAGAAGAAAACTGCCCAGTTACTGACTTTAGAACTTCGATAGATTGGTTGATATGTTGTTCATGATTTTTGGGGTTGGATTCGTTAAAAAAAATTTTCACTCTTGGGAAATACTTAAAATCGTAACTTTCTAAATCACGTTGAAATATTTTGAGTTTATTCTCTAAGCTCTTGATCGTGCCAAACATAACATCGACAGATTTTCCGAAACCTTGCAATTGTATATTAAGTTCATTCAGGTGCAATGAAAAATCTGTGAAAAACATCTGCTTACTTGAGCCAAGCAGAATCGTTCAACTGAGAAAATTTGTGCTCCATGCCCTTAGTATTTAAATATAATTTCATTTCATTTAAACATTCAACAAACCGTTCAAGTACTTCGCTGCGACTCAACCATTGAATATTATTATACATTAATAGACCATTGTACGCTGATTCAACTTCGCTTAAAAGTGAATTAAATTCTTGTTTGTTTAAAGTCCTGGCAGCAATAAAATTAGTTACCTTTGTCGCAATTCTCATCACATCATCCAAATCCTTTAAGCCTGATTTCACACACATTGTCTCCTGATGTATAACACAATGGAAGCAAACCAGGGGATGACCAACATATTCTGTAAATTGTTTGATAAAACCGACATTACAGCCAACCATATTAGGCATGCCATCAGTTGTAATCGAAAATATTTTCGATAAATCTATCTGTTTCTCACGGAATACTTTAACAACACGGTCGCATGTCTTTACCTGTCATGTTTTGAGGTAAATTTTCTAACTTTATCAATTCTTTGTGCATAGAATCACTGTGAACACACCTTGCAATAATAGCCAATCAAGCTGATGATGTAATATCTATAGTTTCGTCGAGACAAATGGAAAAACAATGGCATGAGTTTAAGTCTTGTTGTATTTAATTTTCTATACTAGCATTCATTGATATAACTCTGTCTTTAATAGTATTCCTACTTAATGGTAACTCTTTCATGCGCATTACAATAGCTTCCTTATTATGAAAGTCCTAAAATAAAAATGGTGCTCACTTTACGAAAGCTTCTTTAATATAATCACCATCAACAAGTGGTTTCCCACGTTCAATAATAGTATGTGAAATACTGTAACTTTCGGCTACTAAATTGAAGGTCTTGAAACAAATTTAATTAAAGTCCCCGATTGTGATTCTGCCAATTTTAGATGTTGCGATATGTATTCTTTGCGTTCTTCAAAAGTTTTTTCTAGGAGCCATTTGTGCTTAGTTTCAAAATGTCTTCTTACATTCCAAGTTCTACTCACAGATAGCTCACCACACAATTTACAGAGAACTTTATCTCCTCTATCAATAACACCATATTGTTCAGTCCAGGCATCTTGGAAATTTCTTCCACTTCCTTTCTGTGATAATTTTAGTTTTTTTTATAAGTGCTAGCTGCCATTGTAAAAAGGTTCACAAATTAAAAAAAAAGCACAATTATATATAGTGGTAATTAAGCAGTAATAATTAAGAACTAATTACTGGAAATGAATTATACACCAGCAACTCAAATTATTTAAGTGGCAGACCATGCAAGACTACCACTACTTCTTTCAGCAGGGTTGCCAGATTTGTTACCGGTATGTTCGTAGCAACTTTGTTACGTTTTACTCTCCGCCATGCTATTAAATAGCAGCCATTTAGTAGGCTTTGTTGCGACATCATCGTAAGTTGTTACTATTTGCATTATTTAACAAAATTTACTGAATTTATTGCAATTATAAAAATGTTTTCCTTATTTACTCAGATAAATTCAATATTTAATGCTGCGAATTATATTTTCTGTTAAAGTGGTTTTAAATATGTTTAAAACTTGTATTACTCAGTCGAGAGACTTGGAATGCATGCATGAACGAATTTCACACAGAAGTCAAATGAAAACTTTAAGTTTATAATATATAAAGCACGTATTTATAAGTTTGTATCATATAATATTGATAACAATTTTTATAATATCATGTGACTATGCAAAAATTATAAACATTAAGAAAGAAAACATAAACTTAAAATGCTTGTTGTTTATAGGCTATTTCTTGTAGAAAGGCTTATCATGTTTATAGGCTAGTTACAAAATAAAATAGAAATAAACTAACTACAAAATAAAATAGAAATAATCTAACTACAAAATAAAATAGAAATAGGCCAACTATAAAATATAATTCTTGCAATGAACCAAAACCTTCCTTTGCCTTAACTGAGAACGATCTTCACAATTTATTGCAGATTTTTCATCAGAATACCAATATTTTTCAACATCCAAGGTATGTCACCTGAAACCCTCAAATGTGTCAGTGCTGACACACGTCATAGGTTCGCCATCACTGGCCTAGAGGAACACAAGTCATATGTCTGCAACCACGACTATGGTCAGCCAGGCCTGGCTGACCACATCTTGGATACAACCCACAGGATCTAATGGAAAAAAAAACACCATTCTCCACCACAGCAAATTCAAAAAAGAGAGACTATTTTTAGAATCAGCATCAGCTCCCAGAAACCAACCAAATCTTAATAAATACAGTTACATTATTTTTTTTTTTAATCCCTGAAGATGTCTCAGTGACTGAGACGAAATATAGGAAGTAATAAATTCTCTTATAATCCTTTCTAGGTGCTGTATACAATCCATTAAGCCTCCAACATTATGTCCTCACATCACTTAAGCCTCTACGCACGGATTCTAATCATTCATGGAGAAGAAATAGCATGCAAATCCAAGCAATATGGTAAGTCGAAACTACGACTATCTAGGCGACTAAATAGGCTGGCCTTTAAAAAGATGTCAGGATACAAAAGTGATAACCCAACTGAGTTAAGCTAAAGATCAACTTTCATTCCAAAAAAGCCCTCTGCATATATAACCACACCAGCTTTGCATTACTGCGGGAACAAATCGCTACTACTCGTGCCACACTCTCTGAGATGAATGGCGCCATTGGCTCTTTATAATCAGAGCTCTCTGATGTACTTAACCCTGAGCTTTGGTCCATCCTCTCTGGTATCTTAGCGTCTGCAGAAAAAGAATTTCAAAAAATAAACATATCAAAAAGTATAACAATCTGCGTAAATCCAAACCACAACCACAAATTCAAATGCTCCAGACAGTAGTTAATCTATCTTCGAAAAGGCTCACCGACGATGCCGTCAGTGCCCTAAACCTCAGTAAGCAAATGCCATTTTCACAGGGTTACATATCCCCCTGCCCCCAACCTTTCTGTTGATCTAAAAACTGAGAAGTAAGTGGAAGAATTCAGTATAACTAATTAATAATGGAATCACTTACGTTAATTTAAATACTTTTGTAGAAGTTTCACTTCAATTGAAATGCATGATATTATATGCACTATCAGCTTCAGGAGAATAGCTCCATCTGCATTAATAGATATCCAAAAATAATTACAATAAGATACCAATAAAATAAATTAGTTAATAAAATATTTTTAAATATATCTGGTTTAGCAAACTATGCATTATCTACAAAACACAGGATTCAGTGAAACAAAACCAGAATGTTATATAAAAGTTATTTTCTTCTGGAAGGACTACACAAAGAAAGCTGTGAAGCACACATTCACAATCCAAACCTTAACAAAACAATTGCCTTAAACTTATTCAAATTTTGGAAAGTTATACTGACTAATTATACTGACTCACCATTCATGTGTTCTGTAAATTGTAATTAATTGATTGTTTAAATATAAACAATCAATTAATGTAATCAAATGTAATCATAAGGCAATTGTTTTGTTAAGGTTTGGATTGTGAATGTGTGCTTCACAGCTTTCCTTGTGTAGTCTTTCCAGAAGAAAATAACTTTTATGTAACATTCTGGTTTTGTTTCACTGAATCCTGTGTTTTGTAGATAATGCATAGTTTGCTAAACCAGATATATTGAGTTCTTTGAAGTGAAATATATTCTTAATGTTCTTAAAGATGAATTTGTGCAGAACGACCAGAAAGAAAATAACTGATTCTGACTCACATCACCACTCTTCTAAGAAATATGGTGTAATATAATCTCTAGTAGCTCATGAAATATGTTCTACAGATTCTTTTCTAAACAAAGAGCTGTCTATTATCAGAGCCAGTAGCGCACTCAGGGTTTAATCTTGGGGGAGGTGAGAGGGGTAGACGATTTGAGAATACACACTATGCATCGCATACGACCTATGAGTGAGCATCTGCAATGATCGCTATTTCATAAGTAGTATAAAAATAGAGAGGATACTACACAACATAAATAAAAATAATTAATTTTATTAATTAGGAAAATATTTTGGAAAATTTTCTAGTGTTTTTTTCCTTTTTCTTTGGGGGGGGCCTCCCCCCTCTGGGTGCACCACTGATCAGAGCTAAGTTTATCTCTAATGGTTATAATACATGAACTATCAATAAAATAATAATTATGGTCATCGTCTTAACCCACCTCAAGAAGAAGTTACCAGAATTTGTATTCCATATGTTAAAGGACTTTCAGAAAAAAAAAAAAAAAAAAAAAAAAGCAGGGCTACTTCAACAGATTAACTTACAAGGCTCTTTCCATCCGGTTCATAAACTTAATACCTTTTTTTATTTTTTTTTATCTTGCCTAAAGTCAAACATTCTCCTCTTTCTTATCATGGAGTTTACTGAATCCACCGCTCTTGCTGCTTATGTTTTCATGGACAGACTGGTCATTCTGCACATATTCATCTTGAAGAACTTCAAGAATATATTTCATTTAAAGAACCCAATAAATACAGTTTATTAAATCATGCATTATCTACAACGTAGGATTCAGTGGAACAAAACCAATGTGTTACATAAAAGTAATTTTCTTCTGGAAAGACTGTACAAAGACAGCCATGAAGACACATTCACAACCCAAACCTCAACAAAAATGACTGCCTTGACCTTTCTCAATTTTGGGAAGTTATACTGAGTAATACTTTGCATTCATGTGTGTTCCGTAAATAGTAATTAATTGTTTATATTTAAAAATATTTTAGCAACTAATTTCTTTTATTGTATATCTATTGTATTTTGGATATCCATTAATGCAGATGGAGCTATTTTCCTGTAGCCGATAGTGCATATAATATATATCATGTGCTTTCAATCGAAGTGTTGTTTTCATTTTTGCGATAATTTTTCCTATAATTGTATTAAAAATGACAATGAAACAGCCAAAAATTCTACAAATAAAGATTTAAATTAATGTAAGTGATTGTTATTAATTAGTTATAATGCACCCCTTCTCTATATTAATCTGGTAAAATCTCTCACTAACTTAAACGTCTCTATCATATCACCTCTTCTCTTTCTATTTAACCAAAATCTGCAATCTATCTACATTCCCTCAACCTCTCTGCAAACATTCTAAACGCCCTCATATTACTGTAGTCATTTATCTCTGGATGCTATGGTGTTTCCACATAACATAACAATGATATATAAGTGACCAAATATGAGCACAACAGCACAAGTGTGACTTGACCAATCTCCTCATACAGTGATACTGCCACCTCCTTATTCTTACATGTCAATGTACTGCTTATCATAACAGCAATACAATGTGCAGTCACTGCAACACTTGCAATGTGACCTCTGAACTTTAGCCCACTGTCAACTATCACCTCCATATCTCATCCTTGTCTTGATGAACATTTCCACCAACACAGCACACCCATCTTCTACACCTTTGAATTAAAAAATTAGAATAATCAAAAAAAAAATGTGTTGAATGATTTGCAATTCTAATTTATTGCATAGAAAATAATTATTACCAATTATGAATTAGCATCATTTAAATCTACATACCGTATTTTTCGGACGATAAGACGCACCCTAAATTTGAGACGATTTTTAGAAAAAAATATTTTATTATATAAAGATATTTACAAATTCTTACTTAATTTGTATTTATTGTTACAATCATTTGTATTAGCATATAATAAATTTAGTTTAATCCTTTATCCAAGTGTGAGCAAACACTTCGATAAAGGATTAACCAAGTGTTTGCTCACACTTGGATAAAAGATTATCCAATCCACGTGTGAGCAAACAAAGTTTGTGCCTGAAAGTATCTTCGGGACTGGGGTGAGGTAGTACAACACCGAGCAACTCGTTGCAAAGGTGGAGCAAGCTTATATCACTCCTATCTCAGTAACTCCCATAATGCAAAACACATCTCCTTGCAGATATGTATAATGTTATGCATTAAGGGATGGGCCCTACCCAGACTAGTCTCGACCTTTATTGAGGTCTTTTCAGTGGGAGCCAGGCCCAGATGTGGAGATACCAGGCAGAAGCAATAGCAAGGTCATCTCTACCTATAGGAGTTGCCAAAAGGTGTGCCACCTTTTTTATTAAATTACTCTGGATTTATGTGGATATGTGTAATGTTATGCATTAAGGGAAGGGCCACTACCCAAACTAGTTTCGACCTTTATTGAGGTCTTTTCAGTGGGAGCCAGGCCCAGATGTGGAGATACCCGGCAGAAGCAATAGCAAGGTCATCTCTACCTATAAGAGGTGCCAAAAGGTGTGCCACCTTTTTTATTAAATTACTCTGGATTTAGAGAAAGATGTTGAAAGTTTATTTATCACTTGGTTAGACTATAATAAACTTAGTTTAATCCTTTATCCAAGTGTGAGCAAACAAAGTTTGCGCCTGAAAGTATCTTCAGGACTGGGGTAAGGTAGTACAACACCGGGCAACTCATTGCAAAGGTGGAGCAAGCTTACATCACTCCTATCTCAGTATCTCCCATAATGCAAAACACATCTCCTTGTGGATATGTATAATGTTATGCATTAAGGGAAGGGCCACTATCCAGACTAGTTTCGACCTTTATTGAGGTTGTACTACCTTACCCCAGTCCTGAAGATACTTTCAGGTGCAAACTTTGTTTGCTCACACTTGGATATAAAGGATTAAACTAAATTTATTATAGTCTAACCAAGTGAAAAATAAATCCTTTCTCTAAATCCAGAGTAATTTAATAAAAAAAGGTGGCACACCTTTTGGCAACTCCTATAGGTAGAGATGACAATGCTATTGCTTCTGCCTGGTATCTCCACATCTGGGCCTGGCTCCCACTGAAAAGACCTCAATAAAGGTCGAGACTAGTCTGGGTAGGGCCCTTCCCTTAATGCATAACATTATACATATCTGCAAGGAGATGTGTTTTGCATTATGTCAGATACTGAGATAAGAGTGATGTAAGCTTGCTCCACATTTGTATTAGCAATATTCAGTTCATCTTTACTTTTGGTACTATCACTGGTCTCGTTAATGTCACCGTTCGTATTACTTTCGTCTGAACTATTGTTGTCACTCTTTTCAAAAACTTCATCTTCGGTACCATCCATCGCATTACTCATCCCGCATTTCTTAAATGACTTTATAATCGTCTCTTCTTTCACAAATTTCCATGAATTTTTCACCCAGGTGCATACTTCTGAAATTGTTGGCCATTTCATACGTCCTGTTGCTGTAACATCATGATTTGGCTTTGCCATCCATTTGTTCCACTCTTCCCGCATAAAATTTTTGAATGGTTTATTAATAGATCCATCCAAGGGTTGTAATTGACTTGTAAGGCCTCCAGGAATGACAGCTAATTCTGAATTCATTTCTTTTAGAAGTTTCTTGGTTGATTCTGTTTTATGTGCACTGAATTGATCCCACACTAACATAGCAGGCTTTTTAAACAACGCACCTGGACGTTTTGCCCATATCTTTTGTATCCATAATTTCATTCCTGTTTCGTCCATCCAGCCTTTATCTTGAACGTGGATAATAATGCCACAGGGAAGTTCATCTCTCTGTAACGTTTTTCTCTTGAAGATTAACATGGGGGGAGGGGGGTAGTTTTGTTCCATCCATGCTACAAGCTAAAACTACACTGCAGCGAGTTTTTTCGTGACCTGCTGTTTTGATCACTATTGATTTGGTGCTTTTTGAATCTACTGTCCGATTTGAAGGAATATCAAAAGTTAGAGGCACTTCATCCATGTTCGCAATTTGATTAAGCTCAAAATTAAATTTTCTTCTCGCTGATATGACAAATCTATGGAATTCTATAATTTTAGCATCATAGTCAGCCAGCATTTTTTGGGCTAGAGTAGTTTTTGTACGCGTGCATAACCCGTGTCTTTTCATATATCTAAAGCACCAAGACGGTGATCCAGTAAAATCTAAAATTCCATTAGCAGTTGCCCATCGTTTCGCTTCAAAAATTATAATTTTCATAGAAACAGATATTCCCATGTTTCGATGATTTGTTACCAAATTTTTCATTTGTACTTCTAATTCTGGCCATTTTTCTAGGTGCGAACGGAATGTTTTCTTGTGTTTACATAGCAGTTTTAATTGTTCTTCTTGTTTTCTCCACTCGCGAACCATTTTTTCTGTTGTTGGTGGACCAAAATGTCTTTCTGCTGCTCTGTTTCCATATTGTTTTGCATAATTTATCACATTTAATTTATAACTCTCGTTATATGAACGTCTTTTTTGTTTTACACTCATTTTTTCTAATTTTAAGATAAAAATTTTAATGACTTATAAAAAAGAATTCAAATAAGCCATACAAAAGCACATATGTTTACACACTAATGACTATTGATGCTCTAAATCGGTGATTCACCCACATGCAGCGAGATAACTTAGGTACCTGCCTTTAGTGGCATACTTACTAATTTTATTAACATATTGCACCAGGAATTGAACTTCATTAACACCTTCGGTACAGTGTAAAGATTCGTATTTTAATGTTACCTTCGGACCATAAGACGTACCCCAATTTTAAGTTGATTTTTCTATGTAAAAAAGTGTGTCTTATGGTCTGAAAAATACGGTACTTTGTAGATTATATAACCATGTAAACACATAAAAATGTGTTTACATGGTTATAAATTATACAAAAACTGTTAGTTGAAAACATTCGCAAAATTAGAATAATTTTTATGTGGTTCAAAATATTAGAATATTTATTCCAAATTTTTCTGATTGGTTTTGAGGAAAGCATAGAAATACCATATATTTCAGTAGCTGCAGAACTGACTCGTGTGTGAGGAATCATTTGCATGTGGATTTCAGTTAATCATTTGCTAAATATGGGTCGAACAAGTAACATATCAGAAGCTAAGAAGTTTTATATGGTGTCTCTACACAAAGGCCAAACTCAACAGTTTATAGCTAAGGAATTGAAATGCCCTCAAGCAAGTGCAAGTAGAGTATTCAGATGGTATTCTAATAACCGGAGTTTTCAAAATAATTGCTGCTATAGCAGTCAAAAGATTATAGCTACATCAAGAGATGAAAGGAGATTGAAGAATATCGTGAAGAAAAACCACTTCCAAAGTGTAAGGTATTTTCACAGGAGATGAAAAGAACTAGGTGCGAATGTGTCTAAATCTACAACGTTGAGACAACTTCACAAATTGGGTTTTAAATTATGTGTGCCTAAGATGAAGTTGCTTATGACTTCCAAGCAAAAGGCAGCTAAAATGCGATGATGTAAGCAAAGACTGTTGTGGGGTCAAGAGGACTAGAAAAGGGTATGTTTTTAGTGATGAAAGTATGTTTGTGTGTCCCATGGTCATCAAGGAATACGTGTTTGGCATCTTAAGCAAGAAGCAATTGATAAAGAATGCATGAAATGTTTCATGAAATTTGCAACCTCTGTCATGGTATGGGCTTGTATGACTGCAGGTAGGCTGTGTATTGTGTCCAAAGAGTCAATTCCAAAGTATACCAAGAAATTCTTGGGCACTTTATGTCACTGGCATCGAAAGATTTATGTGATCGTGATTTCCTTTTTCAGCAAGATTCAGCTTCTTGTCACACTTCCAAAACCAGTACTAGATGGAGAAAAGCAAATCAATGTAATTCCTTGGTTTACAGAGTATACAGAGGATTTGAAATTGGAAGCGATCACTATTTAGTCTTGAGCAGGATAAAATTGAATTTCATATTGAAAAGAATAACATGTAAGAAAGTTTGAAAGCAAATAAAAGTTGAGCAGCTTTCAGATGTGAACTGTAGACTAAAATACACACAGATTATTGAAGAAAAAATGAAAGAGTTTGAGAACAGGAACCAAACCTTGGAGATTCAGTGGCAAGCCTTAAAGAAAACCCTGATTGATTCAGCCAGAGAGGCATGATTCAATCAGGGTGATTCATTTCCTTTTCTTTTTTCTATCCTTGCAGACAACCTAACCATTCATGGTGAGGTTGTCTGCAAGGATAGAAAAATCAGAACTCTATGGTGGACACAGGAAGTTAAAGAGGCAGTGAAGAAAAAGAAGAAAGCATATCAAAAGTTCCTGGCAAATAAGTCAGCTTGTGCTCTTAGAGAATACAGAGACAAATGTAAGAAAGCGAAACACTCAACCTAACAATGATAAAACGAATCTATAATTTCAAAATTATTTTTATTTTTCAACATGATCACTCTTAAGACTAATACATACACTTAATCCAGCGATGATCCAGCACCATTGTTCCTTCCCTGTAGTGGTTCTCAGTAAGATCTGCAAAATACCCCTCTACAGCTGCAATCACCTCTTGATTTGAAGAAAAACGCTGACCAGTGAGGAAGAGTTTTAGTTTTGGTAAGAGATAGAGGTCAGAGGGAGCCAAATCTGGGGAATAGGGTGGATGTTCCAACAATTCATAGTGTAGATCGCTTAATTTTCCCATTGCCAAAACATGATTAAAATCAGGACAATGCACCTGCCCTTTGTGGGCAGGTGCACTGTCTTGATGAGAGATGATTTTTTTCTGCTGCAAACCAGGTCTATTCTCACAAATTTTTTCATCTGGTCTGGTTAAAAGATTGGAATAATATTCCCCGGTTATTGTTTTATCCTTTTCAAGATAATTAATAAAGAAAAGCCTTTAGCATCCCAAAACACCAATGCCATGACCATGTCTTCTGTCCATCGTTTTGACTGCTGTTTGGATTCTGGTGTGTAATGGTGAATCAGTCTCATCCATAGTAATAAATCGACACACAAAATCAATTTTATTCTTGTTAAAACACTCCAAGCACTGTTCAGAGATTTTCGTGCAAGTGCATTTTTGATCTGCTGTGAGCAAGCGCAGCACCCATCTTGCACAAAGCTTTTTTATTTGCAATTCTTCACACAAAATATATCCTACACGTTCTTTAAATGCCTAGTCTAAGCAATGTCACACACTTTGAGTCGCCAGTCATCCAAATCATTGATCAAGTGCATATCGTGCACTTGATCAATGATTTCTGGTGTTGTTACACTTTTTGGACATCCTTCACGTGGATCATCTTCAAGGCTGGTATGGCTACGTTTAAACTCGGCAGCCCATTTCTTAATTGTCGAAAATGAAGGAGAACAGTTTATGAACTTTGAATGAATTTCTTTTGCCGTTAAACCTTCTTTTACAAAAAATTTTATAGGTTTGCACGATACTCAATTTTATCCATTTCAAGGGATACAGACACTTTTGCTTCAGATAGCTGTATAAAAAAAACTACTTGATAGAATGACTTGCAATTTCACATGGATGCTTATGACAGATGTGCCAACTTTGAAAAAAAAAAAAAAATCTTGCCGATAGTGTTGCCACCTATGGTCAAGGCCAAGAACTTTTCAGACCATCCTCGTATTAGGATGGTCTGAAAAGTGTCCAAAATTGCACTGTTTGACAGTTGAATTTTGTCAACAAAATAAACCGGTAATTATAAACATAAAAATTAAAATTGGTACAATCTAATTAAATATTATTGTACATATATATTATATTGTCCTAAGCATATTTTCACAGCTTACAATATGAATTAGCTCGGTGTAATTAAATGCTTGAAAATTTTACATAACACAGATTCTTTCTTTTTAATACTGTTGTTTAAAAAAGATGCAATTATCCTGCAAAACCAAGTCAAAGACTGGATCAAGTGACTGAGTACATCCTGAAAAGTGAGTTTAGCTACACATCGAGTAGTACATACTTTCTTATTTTTAGAATTTTATCATTTGTCTTCCCTGTTAGATTACTGTTCATGGATAATTTATGTGAATTCATCTTTCTTTCATTATAAATGAAAGAAAACACCAACTGAATTGTGATGAGCTGTGTTGTGGCATACATTTTAAACCCACCTTACAAGAAAGCATATTTCTGTATAATTACACGTATAGTGAGAAATAAAGAATGTATTACCTTGTTTTGTGAACTTTTTTTAACATCACCTATAGCGATATTTATATCAAGTAGACCAATACTTTGGATAGTAAATTTAACACGTTGACCGCCGTATGAATCAAATACGATTCACACTACATTTTTTCAATGCATTGCGTGAATGATATTTGCTTCGCATAAAGATTTTTCTTTCAGGCTGCGTAGTTCACCCGTGATTCATATCTAAATGAAATGATTATGGGTAATGGAAATATGGGACTTGGTAAACAGGTTTATATAGTTAGCGCGGTAGAATTTCAACTACATGTACAAACAGGTGGCCTATTATAGGGGTTTTATTTTTACCTGATTTAGGCCAATTTCTAATGTTGAATAAAACAATAACAATAGTGCTAAATATTTATTTATAATATATGTCATTATTCTCTTCTAAAATATCCAACCTCTTCTAAAATATGTTTTTCCTTGTCTGAAATTGAAGTGAGATTATTCCTTTGGTGTAATTCCTAATAACTCTTTTGTGATTTATTTCTCTAAATTCTGTGATGCTAATATTTTTATCAGTAACTCGCTTATATACTATAAATGTGTCAAATCATAAATTTTTCTTCTAAAAAATTGAAAAACTAATAAACAAAAAATGACAAACAATAGACAAATAGACATGAAAAAAATAATTAGGTGAAATTATTACTAAGCAACTACAAAGTACAGTTACGCACAATAGTAAAACAGCGAACACAGTAAAATTTTTTGCACTGAACACATTTCCACTGTGTTTGTGTGGCCTTAGACGTTGCATATTTTCTATTATGTTCTTCGGTTAACTTTTTGTAGCAAGTGTACATCTTCTCCTATTACTGGTACCAACCTCTTCTAAAATATGTTTTTCCTTGTCTAAAGTCAAAGTGACATTATTTTCCTTTGGTGTAATTCTTAATAACTCTTTTGCGATTTTTTCTCTAAATTCTGTGATGCTAATATTTTTTATCAGTAACTCGCTTATATACCATAAAAGCGTTCGCCTAAAAGAATTTCAACTGCGAGTTTTCGGTACCATTTCACACTTCTTCGAAGCATAGGCTTTTACCTGATCGGATAGATCAATACAAATTTTGCTTTTGTTATAGTCTATAATAGCTTCTGGCTTTTGCACTTCATTACCATTTCTTGCTGTAAGAGATTTCATTTTGTTTGTGTGTTTTGTTGACAACATAAGCACTTCACGTTTATTGCACCATTTTATTACCACCACCCCTGTGTTACTTTCTTTACCAATTATTTCACCCTTTTTCAATTTCTTCTGGGTAACATCCTGTGGAATTCCCTTTCGATTTTTTCTCAAAGTGCCTACAAGGTGTGTTTGTCTATTCAAAAGTTTGCGCGCTAATTCAATACTGGTATAATAATTATCTACATATATTGGGCATCCATGGTCAAGTAGATTCATACAAAGTCCCATAACAATTGAAGTTGGAACACTATTAGTGGTATTGGTCTTTTCTGCGGTGCAGTATATCTTGAAATCATATGTATCATCTTCAATACACAATCTGAATAGTTTTATGCCAAATTTGTGTCATTTATTCTTAATGTACTGATGAAAGGCAAGACGACCTCAGAAAGGAACTAAAGTTTCATCTACGCAAATATTACTTGAAGGCATCATTATTTTCTGGAAATTTTTTCTTATATGATTTATGAGAAGTGTAATTTTATAAAGTCTTTCAGAAGTATTTCCACCCTCGTTGTCTGTGAAGTGCCAGTTACTGAGAAGAAGATCGACCAATTCCTTGACATAACTTGTTTGATTTCTGTAGAATAAAGGACGTTATTCGACAATAACACTCTAATTTTGGCATCTGCACTAAACCGAACCAAATTTGCAAACCCAAAAATATCTTCATTTCATTGGGATTTGTGTTTTTCCACTTACTTATCCTTGTTTTTGTAAAACTGTCTTACTGAGTTTTTGAAGAGTGTATCTGTTAGTTTCTTGCACCATTAGGTCCAGCAGTCCTTCATCAACAAACATAAAAAATAAGTCTACAGGCTGTTTATCGTGCATTTCTTCAATAACATTTTGTTTTATTCCAAAATTATTATCCACAAACTGAAAATGTTTTAGATTATCACCTGTATCATTCCATTGTAGTTCAGTTGAATTCACATTTCCAAGCATTTCATCTGAGGAAGATTCATTAGTCAAATGCAGATTTCTTATAACATCATCAATTGTTTGTTCTACAGAATGAGCAGCAGTAAACTGAGATGTACTAGAAGCAAATATTTCGGTATTACCAGTTGTATATACTTTTATTCTTTTTCTAGCAATGAGAGAATCGGAATCTGAAGACACAGAACTAAGATCACTTCCGTTGTAACTTTCCGACGAATATTCGTATGGTTCGTCATCAGATAGAACTTCATTTATCAAGGCTTCTAAATGACGCTGCTCTTTTTCGTAGTCTCCCATATAAGGGCAATTTATAACAATATTTATCACTATAACAAATTTATTCCACCGGACAAAACACTGAACACAAATAACTGTTCATACGCGTCATAGATATGCAAGTTTGACCTTGCGTGAAGTGCGAATCACGTGTGCACCGCTCGGCCCAGTCAGTAAAAAAATTCTTCTCAAGCTGTGCTGTGCACACGTGATTCGCACTTAACAAATCTATTTAGCTGCATGAAATAGATAAAAAATCATAAAATATTATTATTTTATGTTACTTTCAACAAATTGCAAAACAAAAAGAAGTTGGCCCGGGGATCACAAAATGTTTTAACATTACAGTGGTCAACGTGTTAAGTTGTATTTCTGGAGCCCCTGATTATAGGTACCTTATCTAAATATTGATTGGGTAGTAGAGAAAACTTGTGATAAGAATAAAGGAGAATTTATTGACCTGTTGCATGACAACTTTCTCAAGCAGCATTTGAAAGAAACAACCCAAGGACAAAGAGTGTTAGATTTGATCAGTGTCAGAAGTCATCTCAGTAAAAAATGAATTAAAGATACCAAGAATATGAATTAAAGATACCAAGAATATGAATTAAAGATACCAAGAATTTATAGAGAGCGCATCACCTGGGTGGCGGATAGGGAAGCCCACCATGTGTGTGTGTGTGTGCGCGTGTGTGCATGCGTGTATGGTGGGGTGGTCCGAATATACTGAATAAGGACTTGTGGACCAACAGGGGCAATCATCTTGATTGTAAGGGAAGTGGCACTCCCATGGACCTCTAGCTGGATCTATCCTCTTCTTCTTCTACTTTGAGGAAGATCCACTTACTTTAATCTTTCCTATAAGGCCTTATCAGCAACTCTTCTTATTTTATGACCCTTATGCTATTAGAGTACTTGAGGGCCATGGGGTGTTTTCATTTCTGGCCTTACAAAAATATGCCCTCTCTATAAATCTTACTATAATTCTTCTATAATCTACTCTTTCCCCCTTCAATATACCCTATTCCTCCTATGGGTTTAAATTTGGAAGAAGGCTAGTTCAGAAGCCTTAAGGTAGCAGCCCTACCACTGAACTATTCCATCGTCAGGCTAGTCCCCTGACAGGGAGAACATAATTCTACTTGTTAGCTGACAGAAAAAGATAATAGGATTGAATCTATGAAAAACGACTCTGGAATGGAAAAGGTAAAACAAAAATGGAAACAACAAAATAATATACACATAGCAAACTGAAATGTAAGAGGAATAGTAAATAAAGAAATAGAATTAGACCAACTATTAAATGAAAGAAATTTTAAAATAGCAGTAATCACTGAAACAAAAAAGAAATTAAAAGGAACTATGAGAACCGAAAATTTTAATGCGATATAAAGTGGAGTCGACAGAGACCAAAGAGCACAAGCAGGAGTCATGATTTGGATTCATAACTCCCTTTCAAAACAGTTAAAACATTATAAATTATGGAATGAAAGAATAATAGAAGCTAGAATAAAAATAGATAGAGGCTATTTAACAATAATTGGTTTATATGCCCCAGAAGAAGGAAGAGAACAGGATAATATTGATTTTTATAATCAGCTACAAAACATATATAATAAAATAAATAAAAATGATTATGTAATTTTAGCAGGAGACTTAAATGCAAGAATTGGAAACATGAAAATTAATAATAATATACGAATACATGGAGAACATACTCTAAACAGGAATGGTAAAAAACGGATTGACTTTGTAGTTTATAATAACCTAAAAATAATGAATTCCTTCTATAAACATAAAGACATACATAAATATACTTGGGCAGCAAGAGGATGGAAATCAATATTAGATTACTTCATATTAAATGAAAAGACATCAAAATTTTCACTAGATGTTAGAGTTCACAGAGGATATGAAATAAACAGTGACTACTTCCTTGTCAAAATAAAATTAAGATTACCACCTAAATGGCTACAAGTAACAAGAACAGAAAGAAAAATTGAAACATTTGTTTATAAAACTAGACTATTGAATGACACAAATGTACAATGGCTATATGAACAAAGAATTAACCAATATCTAGATAAAATAAAACAAAATGAAGAAATAGAAATAGAATGGCTTAATATAAAAATGATACTAAATGTAGCAGCAAATGAAAGCTTAGGAAAGACCAAAAAATTCAATAAAAGGAAAAAACTGAAGATCTGGGATGATACAATCAAAGAAATAATCAAAAGAAAAAAGAAGCCTATCACAAATTGTTAAGCAGTAAAAGATTAGAAGATGAAATAGAATATAAAAGAATAAGAGTCATAGCTAAAAGAGAAGTCAGAAAAAGACAGAGAGAATCATAGAACAAATTTGTTTCTAATTTAGAACATTATTTATATAAAATAAGACCCAATGTATATAAGATTTTGAAACACTTAAATGCAGATATAAAAAAAAACATAAAATTAAACACCGAATTGAAATTAGAAGAATTTCTAAATTACTACACAGAATTGTGGACAGACAAATATTTTAAAAAAGACAACTGGCAAACTTTCACTTCTTTCACTACGCGTTATTCCCGCTTCCTATGCAGGGTCCACGTGTTACTTAGATGCGACTTCATGTTAGTACCACTCCCAACCGACCGGTCACCTAGTCTGCAGCTGGGGGGATATATTTTTGACTGTAGAGGCAACTGGCAAACAATTAATGAAAAGGAAATAACTAAAGAAGAATTAGAAATCAGCCTGAAAGAAACAAGAAACGGAAAATCACCTGGAGAAGATAAGCTAGGTTCAGAACGATATAAATATGCAGGAACGAGATTCAAAGAAAGACTCTTATTATTTTTAAATAAAATTTATTCAACTGGTATCCCTCCAATAGAATGGAAAAAAGCAATTGTGATTCCTATGTTTTAAAAAGGTAATAGAGATGACCCTAAAAACTACAAAGGTATCAGTATACTAAATTCCTGTTACAAAATATATAGCAGAATCTTAAATAGCAAACTAATGAAATATTCCAAAAACTTTATTTTAGAAGTACAAAATGGATTTAGAAAAGGACGATCATGTATAGACCGGGCCTTTTGCCTAAAACTAATAATAGATACAAAATTAATAACGGAAAAAACTCGCGTACAAAGATTATTTAATAGTATAATTTTCGCCTGTGTGTCACAGGCATCTTCAGTACATTAAGCTCAAATTAAACAATAACTAACAATTCCAAAAAGCGCCACCTAATGGTGTAAGATAACTAAAAAGGTCAATAACTTTCCTAAAAATAAAAATAAATTAAAATAAAAAAAATTAAAAAAATATTTAAAAAAATCAATACAATAAAAAGTTAGGAAAGATTAGCTGATTTGTAAAGTACTATTGTTAATAATTGGTGGATTTTTATATTGAGGAGATATTCATAGATATTATCTTAATATTTAATCCTACCATAGAGATGATCTCTGTTTCTAACAATTATTTTTTTAATTCCGAGTGCACCTATATGTTTTTATATGCACAAGGGTTCACTCCAATTGGTGCAATGACCTTAACTCTTTCAGAATCCAAATAATCACTGACTCAAGACCAAAATACAAAATAAACACATTTAATAAAACAAAAACAATATATATACACTTCAAACAAATATTACATAACTACAAATTAATTGGATCCAAGGCCTTTTTAAATTAAACTTACACTTAAGACTAGACTAAACACTTTGTTTGCACAATCACAAAATGTTCATAGCCAGTTTCTCTCTCTGTCAAGGCCCTTCTCCAAAGATATATGACTTTATTCTTCATTTTCACAGGATCCTTTACCATCACTTATGTAGCACATATTAATTCTTCCTGACTTAATTCTATCTCTTTTCTTCAGTAGAAATAATAGTCAGATCCGGCGTCCTTAATACAGATGAAACTTCCTAATCAGAGTTTTTTTCGAACATTCCTTTAGAACGTAAATGGCAAATTCTTCTTTTATTTACTAAATGCTTATTGACAGTCTTATTCTTCCAATTAAAAAAACTTACAGCTCTATGATTCCCTTTTCGGAATCTACTATTAATCTTTCAATTAGTGTTTCCTCCAATATTCCGTTTAAAACGCATATAGCAATATTTTCCTTTTATTCATCAATACTTATTCCACTTTGAAACTTAATAGTTCCACGATTCCTTTTTCGGAATATACTATTAATTTTCTTCCGACTGTCACATAAAAAACTTAAGTTCCTTCGAACTAAATATCAGCCGGCCTGTATTCTAAATTCCTCCGAACGCGCTCTTGTTTACAGCCGTTACTCAGATAGCGGACGCTTTCTTTTCAGCTGTCAATCACTCATCAAACTTCTCTGCGAGCATGCGCACTCCACTAAAGTGGCAAGCGAGAAAGTTAGGTATAAATAATGGCTGACACGCTGTCTCCATTAGCGACAGGAGAATGTCCCCATAAAACACAACTTTTGATAATTTTAAATTACAATAAATTTCTTGTAAGTAATACAAATATCAAATCTAGTAAGTACATCAATTTTTTAACTTCTTTACATATCACTTTGGACAAAACAATTCCATAACGGACACATCGCAAGTGCCGACAATGCGTGTTATGAAACTAAAACTAATAAACATAACATAAATAATACGTAAAAATATTCAGAATTTTAATTATGATTATTTTTACACTATTTCCCATAAAGGGGATAGAGGTAAGCCGTCGGATCTGTTTAAGTTAGGAGAATGAAGTAGAGTTTCACATGTTTCTTTATAAAGGCGTTCCATGAGAAACTGACTTTTGTGAAGAAATCGTCTTTCTCCAATGAACTCTGTGTCTAGTGAAGATGGCATGTTCTGCAAGTCCAGACTTTTCAGGTTTAAGGTATTCAATATAAGATTGGTGTTCTTCTAGCCGAATAGAAGCACATCTTCCCGTATGTCTGAAATAAGATAATCCACAAGAGCAAGGAATCTGGTAGACACCTGGATGATTAAGATGTGGAAGCTTGTCCTTAGGAGAAGTGAGAAAGGTGGAGATTTTTCTAAACAGTCGAAAGGCAACAAAAATATTCAGTGGTTTTAAAACTTTTGCTATACGTTCACTGATGCCTTGTACATAAGGGATAGTAACGCGTGTTATTTCTTCTGTTTGAAGAGGAAGACATATTAAAACTACTCAAAGTTCTTTTAATGAAGCAATTCTTATAACCATTAGATAGGAAGAAAGAAGTTATATATTGTAGTTCTTTCTGTAAAAGATCATCTGAAGAACAAAAGGAGTGGGCCCGATGAACCAGTGTTTTAATAGTTTCTGCCTTTTGACTGGGATGGTGATGAGATTCCGCATGGATATAATGGCCTGTATGAGTCTTCTTTCTATAAACTGAGAAATGTAGGTTACCATCTGGTTGGCAAAGAATTAGAAGATCTAAAAAGGCTAACTGCTTATTTGATTCTACTTCTAGGGTAAACTTGATCCTAGGATGAAATGCATTTAACTTAGTGAGAAATTGTTGAAGTTCATCCAAAGAGCCATTCCATACAGCAAAAATGTCGACATATCTGAACCAATGAGTAGGTCTGGGAGAAATGTTGTCAAAGATACGTGGTTCAAAATGTTCCATAAAGAAATTAGAGATAGCAGGAGAAAGAGGATTACCCATTGCTGTTTCTTCAATTTGTTGATAACTTATTTTTAAAGGAAAAATAACCAGAATTTATTACAAAATCAAATACGTTTACAATGTCTGAAGGAAATTCCTGTTGTAGTAATTCAATACTTTCCGAAAGAGTATGTGAGTTTTTTCCATTATTAATTTTGTATCGATATGTCTACTCACGGTATACTTCTTTTAAAACTTACTAATAATAGAGAAAAGAAGAGAATACAATTTAGAGACACATATTGCATTTATTGACTCTGAAAAAGCATTTGACAAAGTTAAAAGAAACATATTATTTAACATATTAAAAGAAAGACAAATATCAAATAATATCCTAAAAGCTATCATAAGTATATATGAAAATAATCAAATACAAATAAGATTAAACCATGAGCTATCATATACGAGAGAGATAAACCAAGGGGTCCGACATGGATGTCCCCTCACAGCAACTCTTTTTAATATTTACTTAAATGAAATAATAATAAAATGGAGTAAAAATTTACATCAAGGAATTAAACTTTCTCCTACAGTGAACTTAAACACTCTCCTTTTTTGGCAATGACCAAATAATAATTACAAATTCTGAAGATAACTTACAGAAAGCTATTTTAGATATAAATGAGATAGCCAAAGATTATGGTATGATAATATCAACAGAAAAATAAAAAACTATGGCCTTTAAAGGACAAGATCCAGCAAGAACTAAAATAGTAATAGATAACAAGATCTTACAACAGGTGAATTCATTTAACTACCTAGGATGTATGATCACATATGAAAATGAAAAAGATATAAACGTAAAAATTGCAAAATATTTAAAAATAACAGGTGTAATTAACTCTAAATTTAAATCAAACCTAGTTCAAAAACGAACCAGGCTAAAAGTATACAATCATTAGCCCTACCAGTCTTAATGTATGGAAGCGAGGTCTGGACAATAAAACAAAAAGACAAACAAAGATTAATAACAGCAGAAATGAAGTTTATGGGAAAAACTGCAAAGTATACCCTATTCGATCACAAAAGAAATAAAGAAATTATGAAAGAATTAAACTAAGAACCAGTAATAGAAAAAATTAAAAAATATAAACATAAATGGATGGAACACATTCAAAGAATGAAAACAGAAAGATTACCAAAACAAGCCTTAAAGTACAGGCCATTAGGAAAAAGAAAACCAGGACGTCCTCTTAAACAATGACTTCTAAGGCCGGAACAGGCCAAGCTAGGCCTAAATCCTTGATACGCATGATGATGAAGAATTGATATACTTCGTTTAATCCTTTATCCACGTGTAAACAAACAAGGTTTGTGACTGAAGTATTTTCAGGACTGGAGCAAGTCCTGGTAAAGGTGGTATGACTTCACATCACTTGCCTTAGTATCCTACAATGCAAAGCACACCTGGCGGACTTGATTATACTATAAATTAAAGACCAAGAAATTATATGCTTGGTTTAATCCTTTATGCAAGTGTAAGCAAACAAGGTTTGCACCTGAAGTATTTTCAGGACTAGGGAAACTTGTAGTAAAGGTGGTATGACTACACATCACTTGCCTTAGTATCCCATAATGCAAAGCACATGTCCGCAAGGATCACGCTGTACTGACCTGGGAAGTCATCTATATGGATGTTCCAATCAAGACAGGTTATATGCTGCACTTTGTAGTTCAAATTTGGAAATTATGACAAACTCAGGAGAATACTATCTTTGGTTCCATGGTATTCATTGCTAAATGGGAAGGATAGCGGCAGTACATGGGACCACATATAGACTATTGTGCTCAGATTTAGTCACCTAGTTTTCACTGTAATATGGAAACACTAGAGAGGTCCAAAGATATATAGTCAAAGTGATATCAGGACTCTGGAGTGTTGGTTATGAAGAGAATTTAAGAGAATGTGGATTACAGAGGTTGGTGGATAGGAGGAAAAGCAGAGATATGATAGAGTTCTTCAAGTTAGTTAAGGAATTCTATCAGATTAATACAGAAGAAATTATAAAAAGAGTGGATGTTAAGATGGGAAGAACGAGAGGTCATCCCTGAAGTTGTATAAAGATGTGGTGAAGAAGGGTGTGTGAAGTAGATTTTTTATGCACAGAATTGTTACTGAGTGAAATGCATTGCCTGAATGCATTGTGATAGACATGTTGCTGGTTGAGTGGGCCTCCTACAATGAGTCTGTCGACTCCATGGAGGTTACCAAATAACAAAAGATGCTTGAATTGTGTTATCTGAATGTATCACAAGAGTTTGAAGAACAAATAGAATTATGAAATGGATGGGCAATCTCATTAAACAAAAGATCCACAAGAAGAAGAAGATTATGTAGGAGGAATATTGTGAGAGGAGTTATGAAATATATAGAGCTTAAGCTAGACAGTTATGAGTATTGTATGGAAAGCTAGTATGAACAGAAATTGGCTGCATAGGCCAAAGATAACAGAAAAGAATTTTATTATGCTGCATAAAAGAAAGAATGACTGTGGCAGAATACTTTACTGAATGCAGATGTGATAGCTCAACTAATGAGTGCTCACTTTGCCAAGATCTATCAACCTGGGTATGTAACATAGTGCACAGTGCTACCAATACATTGAATGAAGAAATAGAGATGCATGAGGAGGTTCTAGAGCTATTGCATAACCTGGGTAATAATTTGGAAATAGAGATAGGATATCGGCACGTAAACTAAAGGAATGTTCAGCTGAACTGGCTAGGCTTAATTGTCAGGAAAGATCCCATAGGAATGGAAAGAATGTATGATAATCCCATTGCATAAGGATGGTGCAAAGACCGATGTGTCTAACTGTTGTCCTATCTGTATCTCTGAAGTGATTGTAAAGCTTTTAGAAAAGTTGTAAGAACTTGCATATAGATGTCCATGGTATACCAGAATGGTTTATTAACTTTTTCTTCTCAGTTAACACAGATTCGGTTAGGGGATTTTTTTTTATAAAAATAAATTAAGTTAAGAATTAAAGAGATTAGGTGATGGATAAAGTAAATTAAAAATTAATATCTTTATTTACAAACAAACAACATTAGTGTAAAGTATGGCATTGCAGTGTAACAGCATGTGTAAAATGTTTGTTTCACAAGTGCTTCACAATTCAGATCTGCATTATAACTTAACACTTATATTCTAAAGAGCCCAAATCAGACACAAGCATCACACAAGATTATAGATCATAGGATTTGATGAGAAGTCACAAACAGAAGCAGTTCAATTCCAACTTAATAAGACAGTTTCTTCTCTTTATCAACAGTGGCCACTAAAATATAACTAATTAACCTACTCATCATCATCATCATACGTATCAAGTATTTAGGCCTAGCATGGCCTGTTCCGGCCTTAGAAGTCATCGTTGAATCGTTTCAGAGGACATCCTGGTTTTCTTTTTCCTAATGGCTTGTACTTTAAGGCTTGTTTTGGTAATCTTTCTGTTTTCATTCTTTGAACGTGTTCCATCCATTTATGTTTATATTTTTTAATTTTTTCTATTACTGGTTCTTGGTTTAATTCTTTCATAATATCTTCGTTTCTTTTGTGATCAAATAGGGTATACTTTGCAGTTTTTCTCATAAACTTTATTTCTGCTGTTGTTAATCTTTGTTTGTCTTTGTTTTATTGTCCAGATTTCGCTTCCATACATTAAGACCGGTAAGGCTAATGTATTGTATACTTTTAGCCTGGTTTGTTTTTGAACTAGGTTTGGTTTAAATATAGAGTTAATTACACCTGTTATTTTTAAATATTTTGCAATTTTTACGTTTATATCTTTTTCATTTTCATATGTGATCATACATCCTAGGTTAAATGAATTCACCTGTTCTAAGATCTTGTTATCTATTACTATTTTAGTTCTTGCTGGATCTTGTCCTTTAAAGGCCATAGTTTTTGATTTTTCCGTTGATATTATCATACCATAATCTTTGGATATCTCATTTAGATTTAAAATAGCTTTCTGTAAGTTATCTTCAGAATTTGTAATTATTATTTGGTCGTCTGCAAAGAGGGGAGTGTTTAAATTAACTGTGGGTGAAAGTTTAATTCCTTGATGTAAATTTTTACTCCATTTTATTATTATTTAATTTAAGTAGATATTAAAAAGAGTTGCTGAGAGAGGGGACATCCCTGTCGGACCCCTTGGTTTATCTCTCTTGTATATGATAGCTCGTGATTTAATCTTATTTGTATTTGATTATTTTCATATATACTTGTGACAGCTTTTAGGATATTATTTGATATTTGTCTTTCTTTTAATATGTTAAATAATATGTTTCTTTTAACTTTGTCAAATGCTTTTTCAAAGTCAATAAATGCAATATGTGTTTCTAAATTATATTCTCTTCTTTTCTCTATTATTAATTTTAGGCAAAAGGCTGGGTCTATACATGATCATCCTTTTCTAAATCCATTCTGTACCTCTAGAATAAAGTTATCGGAATATTTCATTAGTTTGTTATTTAAGATTCTTCTATATATTTTGTAACAGGAATTTAGTATACTGATACCTCTATAGTTTTTAGGGTCATCTCTATTACCTTTCTTAAAGATAGGAATCACGATTACTTTTTTCCATTCTATTGGGGGGATACCAGTTGAGTAAATTTTATTTAAAAATAATAAGAGTCTTTCTTTGAATCTTGTTCCTGCGTATTTATATAGTTCTGAACCTAGCTTATCTTCTCCAGGTGATTTTCCATTTCTTGTTTCTTTCAGGCTGATTTCTAATTCTTCTTCAGTTATTTCGTTTTCATTTTCATTAATTGTTTGCCGGTTGTCTTTTTTAAAATATTTGTCTGTCCACAGTTTGGTGTAGTAATTTAGAAATTCTTCTAATTTCAATTCAGTGTTTAATTTTATGTTTCTTTGGTATCTGCATTTAGGTGTTTCAAAATCTTATATACAATGGGTCTTATTTTATATAAATCATGTTCTAAATTAGAAACAAATTTATTCCATGATTCTCTATGTCTTTTTCTGACTTCTCTTTTAGCTATAGCTCTTATTCTTTTATATTCTATTTCATCTTCTAATCTTTTACTGCTTAACCATTTGTGATAGGCTTCTTTTTTCTTTTTGATTATTTCTTTGATAGTGTCATCCAAGATCTTCAGTTTTTTTCTTTTATTGAATTTTTTGGTCTTTCCTAAGCTTTCATTTGCTGCTGCATTTAGTATCGTTTTTATATTAAGCCATTCTATTTCTATTTCTTCATTTTGTTTTATTTTATCTAGATATTGGTTAATTCTTTGTTCATATAGCCATTGTACATTTGTGTCATTCAATAGTCTAGTTTTATAAACAAATGTTTCAATTTTTCTTTCTGTTCTTGTTACTTGTAGCCATTTAGGTGGTAATCTTAATTTTATTTTGACAAGGAAGTAGTCACTGTTTATTTCATATCCTCTGTGAACTCTAACATCTAGTGAAAATTTTGATGTCTTTTCATTTAATATGAAGTAATCTAATATTGATTTCCATCCTCTTGCTGCCCAAGTATATTTATGTATGTCTTTATGTTTATAGAAGGAATTCATTATTTTTAGGTTATTATAAACTACAAAGTCAATCCGTTTTTTACCATTCCTGTTTAGAGTATGTTCTCCATGTATTCGTATATTATTATTAATTTTCATGTTTCCAATTCTTGCATTTAAGTCTCCTGCTAAAATTACATAATCATTTTTATTTATTTTATTATATATGTTTTGTAGCTGATTATAAAAATCAATATTATCCTGTTCTCTTCCTTCTTCTGGGGCATATAAACCAATTATTGTTAAATAGCCTCTATCTATTTTTATTCTAGCTTCTATTATTCTTTCATTCCATAATTTATAATGTTTTAACTGTTTTGAAAGGGAGTTATGAATCCAAATCATGACTCCTGCTTGTGCTCTTTGGTCTCTGTCGACTCCACTTTATATCGCATTAAAATTTTCGGTTCTCATAGTTCCTTTTAATTTCTTTTTTGTTTCAGTGATTACTGCTATTTTAAAATTTCTTTCATTTAATAACTGGTCTAATTCTATTTCTTTATATGCTATTCCTCTTACATTCCAGTTTGCTGTGTGTATTATATTTTGTCGTTTCCATTTTCGTTTTCCCATTTCCATTCCAGGGTCATTTCCCATAGATTCAATCCGATTATCTTTTTCTGTCAGCTTACAAGTAGGATTATGTTCTCCATGTCAGGGGACTAGCCTGACGATGGAATAGTTCAGTGGTAGAGCTGCTACCTTAAGGCTTCTGAACTAGCCTTCTTCCGAATTTACCAATTAACCTACTCATACTTCCTTTTCTTTGAAAATTTAATAATAAGCATCACTATGTTTATGAAATTTATATGCACATTAATGAATATACACAAACACAGAAAATCTCCTGATAGACATACATCATCAATCAAACAGACCATATCTTAATCGGTAAGACATGGAAATTGCATTCAGAAATCTGCAGTTTCAGGGGAGCTGAGTGTGATAGCAACCATTTTCTAACTGGTGCTATTCTTAAGGTTAAATTAAATTAAAATAAAATATAAAAATAAAATAAAAAATTAAATTAAATTAAAGAGGTTAAAATAAACAGTAAATACTTTTCAGCACACATAAATTAACTAAGATACAATATTAACAAACTAGAAAAAAACAGAAGAGAAGAAAATACGAGTGTGAATTAAAACAGAAATTGAAAAAGACACATCTGGAAGAAAACAAAAACACTGAAAACATCTGGAATCATATCAAGAATAGCATGAAACTCAATTGGAATTCAAAGTAAAATACAACCTAAAAAAATGGATTAATGAAGAATGTGAACTGGCAGTAAAGAAAAAGATAAAAGCACTTTGCTTAATAACCTAAATGATATTCATGCTGCTCAGAGATACAACAGAAAGCAGCAAGGAAGCCATAAAATAATCAAACAAAGGAAAAGGAAATTTTTACATGAACAAATGAAGAAATCCAAAAATACTTCACAGTAAATAACACTAGAAAATTTTTGCTTGAACTTATAAGCCAAAAAACAGGTGCTCATATCAAAGCAACAATAACCAATGATAGCAATGGACAAACACTAGCCAGTAGAGATGAAATAGCAAACAGGTGGAGAGTGTATTTTAACAAACTCCTACATTGTGATAAACCTGCTATGTCTTTTAAACAGAACACTTATCATACTGTCACCCAGAAATATTAAACCTTCACTAGCTGAAATAGAAGAAACTGTAAAGCAGCTCAAAGACAACAAAGCACCAAATACTAATGAAATAGTAGCCAAACTCATCAAATATAGGAGAAGTGAATTAACCACTCATATAATTAAGTTGCCGAAGTCTACAGTTCACCGCTTCTGCCAACTGAGCTATCGACGGTGTGTAGCTCAATGGAAGAGGCACTTGCATCCTCTGCACTTGGTCGCTCGAAATCAGACTTAAGTTCAAGTCTAGTCGCTGACTGCAGGAACTTTTTCTAAGCCTTTCTTCGACCGATTCCCGAGTTAGTCAATCTCTGGCAGGGGCAAGCGGGTTTTTCCTCCCGGAAACTCGGGTTTTTTATCCCGTAAACTCAAGAAAATTGACCGTAGTACCCACATTATTTCAGACAGTAACATATCTTGTTAGGGTTAGGTACCAAGAGATGGCAGCACTTGTTTGCCAGCCTCTTCATCGGTGGTTGCTATAATTAGTGATAGACATAGGCCAGCTATCTCTGATTGGCTACAGGTGGAGACTGAACTGCCCATTCAGTCTCCAAAAGATAGACAGGGTATAAAGGCCTCGTCTACTAATAATGGAATAAAAGGCGTTAGCTGATTTATTTTACTTTTATAATTAAGTTGGTAAACTTAATACTGGATAAAGAAGAGATACTCGCAGAATGGAAAGAAGTGCTAATCAGTATATAAAAAGGGAAATAAATAAAAATGAATGTGAAAATTATAGGAGGATATTGCTATTATCAGTTGACCACAAAATTTTATCTAAAGCACAAGGTTTTAACAGTTAAACTTCTTACTAGTTACTTATTTTATGACAATTTTCTGAAGATGTAGTTGTTGTTCTTCACCCATAGCCTAAGTAGACCTTTGTGGCACTATAATCGTGACAGTGCTGACATACTCTGTCAAGGTATTTCTGTCTTGGGATCCCCTTAACAAGGTGAAGAACAAAGAATTAGCCCATTTTCTAATATTATCTATCCAGGTGATTTTAGATCACCCGTGGTGTTTCTTTGCCAGACATCTAGCCCTCTGGTGCTATTTTAGGTAAACTATTCTGATCAGAATCTGTAGTCCAGCCACTGGAGCTGTTTCTGACATATTTTAGTAATGATATATATTTCCTGTGTTCAGTAATGGAGCAGATGTTTCTTCTAACCTTGTCATTTGTTATGTGTGCACGTATAGTATCTTCAAAAGTTTTGAAGCACTCCATCTCGAAGGCCAGTAGTCTTTTCTCATATTCCTTTAGCAATGTCCAACTCTCGCATCAGTATAGTAAGACAGAGTTAACAAGGGTATCGATAAGATAGAGTCTTGTAGTTAGCTGTATTTTATTGTTCTTCCAAAGTGGCTGTAACCTCTTGCAATAGTTTCATTAGCAATGCATGATTTAATATCGTGGCCATCAGTTAATTAACTGTAAATCATTAGTATCAATTAAGAACAAAATTGCAAGGATTTGCTACTGAATAATATATTTTTATACTAAGTGAATCCCCAGGGGCTCCCGTCTTGGGAGTACGGGGTTAGCGACCACGGGGTCCCGAGCTGAGCCTGACATTGCTTCCACTCACTTGGCTGACTCTTGCTTATTTCGACCCCGAGAGTATTAGAGTACTCGAGGTCCAAGGGTGTCTCTCCTTTTCCCAACTTTTACTCTAACTGGTAGAGGGCAGCAGCTCTACTAGTACTTGCTGGAGCACTGCGGTGGAGAAAGCAATGGGAAACCACTCCACTAATATCCCTAGAAAAGTTTAGTAGCAATGAATAGAACTTATAAGTGGGCAGCTACCAGCCGGCAAACCAAGGTGGTGTCTCTTGGCACAGAGAGGAAAAGAAGGTGCACATTGAAATGGATACAATATCGGGAAAATGGACACTTCAAGGGCTGATGTTCCTCCCGATCAAACCTCTAAAAGTGACTTAAAACAAGCTATAAACAAACTGAAAATGAAAGATCATCAGAGAATCAAAATTGCAACATGGAATGTGAGAACAATGAACAGATGTGGAAAATTAGAAAATCTCAAACAAGAAATGGACAAAGGAAAAATTGATATCATAGAACTCTGTGAAGTCAGATGGGAAGGAATAGGTGATTTTTATAGTGACGAAGTAAGAGTAATTTACTCAGGTGGAGATAAAAAGGAAAAAGGAGTTGCACCTGTTTTTAATAAAAGAACAGCAAAGAGCATCATTAGCATAAACTGTCTGAATGACAGGATTATGGTGGTAAAATTGAAGGCTGAACCAGTGGACATAACAATAATGCAGGTATATATGTCAACAAGTGACCATTCAGATGAGGAAATAGAGGAAATGTACAAACAATTACATGAACTAATTAAGGAAGAAAAAAGAAAAAACTATATGATTATAATGGGAGATTGGAATGGAGTTGTAGGAGAAGAAGAGGATGGGAGTATAATAGGAAGATATGGACTAGGTAATAGAAATGAGAGAGGAGAAAGGTTACTGGAATTCTGTAAAGAAAATAAGCTAATAATTACGAATACTTGGTTTAAAAAAATCTAAGAGAAGACTATAGACATGGAAAAAACCAGGAGATACGGAAAGGTATCAAATTGATTACATTATAGTAAGCAAAGATACAAGAATAGTGTAAAAAATGCAAGAACATATCCTGGAGCTGATATTTACTCTGACTACAACCTACTATTCATAGAAATAAATGTGAAACTAAAGAAAATAAAAGAAGCTATGTAAAGGAAAAAAATGCAACTTGGAGAAATTAAAAAATACCAAGGAATTTGGAAATAGATTGGAGAAAGAATTAGAGGAAACAAGTTTTGCCAAAACTGAAGATCCAGAAAAGAATTAGGACCAAGTTAAAGAGAAAATAAAGAAGATTGCAGAAGAAGAAATTGGATATGTAAGAGCTAAAAGAATTAAAAAAAACCTTGGATAACTAATGAGATGATTTCTCTAATGGAAGAAAGAAGAAAATGGAAAAATAAAGACACCCCAGAAGGGAAAATACAATATAGAACCCTGAATGACAAATTGAGAAGGGAAGCAGAAAGAAGTAGAAAAAATTGGCTTAAAAAACAATGTGAAGAAATGGAAAATTATGAGAGAGTGGGAAGGTATGATCTTTTATATGAAAAAGCAAGAAGCATGAATCACAAGAGAAATGGAATTCTAGCTAGAGGCATAAAAAATAAGAATGGAGAAATCATAACTGAAGAAGATAAAATCCTAATGAGATGGAAGGAATACAGTAAAGATCTATATGACAAGGAAAATAGACCAAATGAGTTGCCGTTAGAAGATATAAAGAAGGTAAATGAAGATGATCTAGGCCCAGTGGAAGGAAAGTTTCTGCTACTGAAAGAACCTGCTCAATTGCAGAATACTCAAGAAGAGAAGAAGATACTAAGTGAAGATCACACCTAACTTTTAACTTGGTTTTCACTAAATCTTATATGCATATATATATATATTTTATGATTCGAATTTAACTTGGTTTTCATTATATCTTATGCATACACACACACACACACACACACACACACACACACACACACATACCTGAGTACCACAAATGAAGCGAACAGAACTTAAACCGGCTCCATATTTTTCAAGAGCTTCTTTTCCGGCTTTTATCACCTCAGGATGACTCTAAATAAAAATTTAATAAATAGTTTACATGTTGTATATTTGCTCTGACTATAACTACAGTACTATTATCATCATCAAATTCCTGCCATGTACTCTCAAGGGGTGTACAGGATATGATAGTACTACATGAAAAATTTACATCATTATTAACTTCCTATCTACAATTTCCTCCAAATCAGTCTGTTACTTGTCAAGATTCCAACATTATCAGATCTTACATTTCTATCTGATAATGTTGAAGTCTTGACAAGTAACATGACTGATTACTATAATTATATATGATTACTATATATAATATAGTACTATTACTATAATTATAATATCATCACATATTCCCTAAATCTGTTTATCATAAAACTTGACAAATGCATAAACCTTATTACAAAAAACAAGCACAGAATTAAAGCAAGTATAGTAATTCTGATATTTAAACAACTTTTTTTTTACACTACTGAATGTTTTTAAAAGAATTTTTATTTTAAAAGCATTATCTTCTATAAGAGGGCTACTAATATCTGGTAATTACTAATAAAATTTTATCTTTGGAATATCAGTTAAGTTTGTTGACAAATTTTTATATTAAATGAACATCTTAAATCAAAAATAAGCATCATGTACAACTATTTATTAACCTTAGATCAATCATCATTTTCATCACACAAACATCAACAGCAGACAATTATTTGCCAAGATATATACCTCAGGTTATTCAACTAAATATTCCAGCAATGCACAGATATTATTACAAATTAATAAAACCATTTAATGACTGCAATAAATTAGCATTTATAAATTTCATTTTAATTTTTCTTAATTTTATCATTTTAATTGTTTCACTTTAGCTTCAAAATGAAAATAAATGAATCCTAAATTTAAAAATATTTCAAAATGTAAAAATGAGGAAACAACTCAGTGCAATTGTTGTCCAAAGCATATTTCATGTACAATAGAACACTAGTTGAATAATTAGGCATTTTGAATGTATGCATGAATCACATTGTAAAAGAAGGACTGAGGAAAGTGCAGAACTTTCAAGTAGCTCAAAAAAGAAGTAAGGTTGATAAGTCAATTTTAAACTTTTGTAAACAAGACAATTAAGTGCAGTTGTATCTAGGTTGTTGCTGAAGATGGAATCTCAATTTGAACAACTGCCAATAGTTCTTTTACACAATAATCAATTTCGAACTGGAATTTTATATTAGCAAAGAAGAAGTCAAATATCTTAAATTTAATTTTGATAGGCCATAAAAAATAAGAGCAAATATCAAGAATTAATGGAATAAGATCACCATTTTAGCCTTACCTGGATGAGTGAACCAGTATTGGAAAGATCTTTCAGTATTGTTTTTCATTAGATGTCACAAAAAGTTTTAATTTAGAATCATATACCCAGAAAATGTTTGTCAAATGACATTCAGAATATTGTGGATTTACAAATGCAAGAATCTGGAATCATTTTGAAAAAAAAAAATTGACTATAACAACAGGTGAGGATGAGGAAATTGGACGTCAAAACTCAAGTTGAAAATTTACTATGTTTTAATCATATCATTAATTTAAAAGTTGTTAGCGCATTTTATAAAAAAAAATATAACAAATAATAAATATTTTTTTTTTAAAAAATTCATGAGCAAAAATGTGTAGTCCCAGGAATTCCTGAGACTTGGAAAAAAAATGTTTTGAATAACAGGATCAGAAAAATAGCAGAGACTCAGAAACCCTAGTTATAAGATATGCACTGTAGAAGTGTTTCACTTTTGTGTTACGAGTTATGTACAAGTATTACCATCATTTTTGCATTATGGTTTAAGCCAACAAATACAATTTTATTGGCTAGATCCCAAACTGGCAGCCCACCCCAATTTGTTCAATATCCAGGAAGATACCTACACAGCCGATTCTAGACTTAGGCACAAGCGACACCGGCCTAGGGGTGCAATTTGGGGCTCTAACATCGTTAAAAAAAAAGTAATAGTATTAGTTGAAGTAATATTAATAATCAAAGCATTGGTGCCCCCCCCCCAAATGCTCTATACGTATTTTTTTTTGGCAATAACTATAAACTGCTTTTAACAATAAAGAATTTTATGATGCCCATCTTGTCATACAATGCATTGATAAAACTTGCCTAGGGGCACCACATACCCTCGAGCCAGCACTAGATACCTAATAAGGTACACCACAAGGTAAGGACTCTGCAGAAGCTCTGGTCAGTTTCTTTGCATTCTTTAAAAGGCTATGTGAAGATCTCCTCACAATTAGCTTGACCTTTAAGCATCTGTGGATCTGAGAGCTGGATTAGAAATAAAATACTTGATCAAAGAATGGAGACTACAAATATGAGACTTCAGAGAAAGATTAGGAGAGCGAACAGATGGTATCAATGGTAGTTTCATATTAAAAATGAGTAAATAAGTAAAGAAGTTGATGTTGTTAGCATTCAGGAATGTGTTTAGCAGAGCTAATCTCAGGTGGTTCACCACTTAATCAGAATGGGAGAGGAAAAGATGGCAAGAAAAAACTTAGAGGAAGACCAAGCTCTAGATGGATTGATAGTGTCTTAGAAGAGAGAAATATAAGATATGATAATATTGGACTCTTAACACATAACAGATTAATTTAGAGAAAAATTGTCAATAGGAAGTTAATAATGATATATAACTTTTTCATGTAATACTATCATAATATCCTGTACATCACCCGAGGATACATGTCAGGACAATGAAGTTATCAAATGAAGCTGGCCAGGTTGGCCAAGTGGTTAGCATATCCGCTCTCCAGTCAAAAGGCTGCGTGTTCGAATCCAGTCATGGTCATGGATGTTTGTGATTGTCCTTGAAAATACTAGTCATGGTGATGGGCAGTAGATGCCATTGGTGTAGATGATGTGGCTCAGTGTAGTTGGTGGATTTGAGTGGTGGAGACTGAGAGTTGTAGTAGGTACCCTCCTCGATGAGTCTTTGGACTCCTTGGAGGTGTCACGTAATAATAATACTAAGTTTATGTAATAACTTGTATTGAAAACTATTTCTGAGGCACATATAATATATTAACTATGTGTTTTATAAGTCTTACAAACAAGCTTACCACTTCTAATACCATTACAAACGAGACTGTGGAAAAAAAGCTGATGACATATTAAGCCTGCTCATATATAAAAAAGATATGTCCATGAGGACTGATAAGGAAATGAAAAGACAATGTGTATCTTACTACTGTAACCCTTCATTAGAAGAGTAACTAGTATTATCTCATAGAACTAAGTTCCAGCAGTATTCCTCAAATTATTTTATAAGAGGATATAGTAATCAACACTAAACACATGATAAAATTCTTTGAATAGCAGATAACTGCAAATGGGTACTTTTCTACTACAAAAAGTTCTAGTAGGAAATACAGATAGGAATATTTTGAGTCACTAGAGATGTGAGTTGACATAAAGCAACAGGAAAAGTTATGAATCTCAGATATCTAGAAAATGTTCTAGGAAAATAGCAAAACTAATAATAACAGTATGTAGGGTTTCTGTTCAGGACATGGACCATCCATTTTGTCAACATAAATATGTGCATAAATTCACATGGAAGTAATAAGAAAAGTCTTACTAATTTAGCATCTTCAAAAAGGGTACAGCAATGCTGAATGATTTATTATTATTATACACATATCTCCATAGAGTCAGAAGACTCATCATGAAAAATCCATTATTCACACATCCTTAATGGGATTTTTCATGCAATACCTATCATGCCTTGTCTTTTCAGGTGTCCTCTCTCTCTCCAGGAGATTGACTACCATGCATCTCCAGCATGTCCTGTGACTCTCTGTTACATTCCTCGTATGAAAGATCGGTCCATTCATCTATATTTTTCATCCACTCTGGTCTTGGTCTTCCTTTTCTTCTCTTTCCCTCAATAATTCCTTCAAGAAGTGTCCTTTGTAAGCAATTGTGTCTATGAATATATCCAAAATAGCTGACTTTTGTCTTTTTAATTTCTTTTATTAGGCTTCTGTTTTCACCTACCATTTCTAGTACCTCTTCATTTGTCTTTTGGTCTTTCCATGATATTCTCAGAATTGTTTGTAGCATCTACATTTTGAATGCTTTCAGTTTTTTCACACTCAATGTCTATGTCTCTACTCCATATAGTAATGTGGACCATATGTAACATTTGGAGATTCTTAGTTTTGATTTCAAATTTAGTTCTGTACATGTCAGTAGGCTTTTCATATTACTGAAGGTTGACCTTGCGATTTTAATCCTAATTTCATCTTCTGTCCTTCCATTCTCTGTGATCAAGTGTCTGAGGTATATATATATATATATATGTTTGCACTTGTTCTAGTTTATTTCCTTTTATATTAATGTATATTTTTGGTATTTCCTTTTCTCTTGAAATTATCATTTTTGTCTTTTTAAAGTTAAAATTGATGTCATACTGTCCGCTGTACTTGAGGGTTTCATCTAAAAGAATCTTGAAGTCATATTTGTTTTCAGCTAGAAGGACATGTCATCTGTGTGTGTTAGGTTAAAAATATTTCTGCCTCCTACACTGATTCCTTTGAGATTACTAATTTATTAAATATTTCTGCTGTGTATAGGTTAAAGAGAATCAGAGACAAGACGCAACCTTGTCTCACACTTTTCTGAACTGGAAATTCTTCTGAGGTCTCTCCATTTATTCTCAGAGATGCAGTCTGTTCCTGGTTAAGATTGGTTATTAGCCTAATGTCTTTTCTGTCCATGCCTATTTTCGAAAGAATGTCAATTGATTGCTCATGTTGAACAATGTCAAATGCCTTTTTGAAATCTATGAAACAGAGGCACACATCTTTTTTGTTTTTCTAAATCTTTCTATGATGGTTCTGATGTTGGAAAAAACCTTCTCTTGTATCTACATTTTCTTTAAAGGCAATATGTGTATCATTTATTTCTATATATATTTTTCTTTTATTTCTTTCAAGAATAACACATAAGAGAACTTTTGATACTTGACTGATGAGGCTAATTGTCCTGAACTGCTTTCTTCACATCTCATAGCTTTTGATATTTTGGGGATTGGAATAAAAATTGAGTAGTAATATCTTTGGGAAGAAATCCAATCTCATATATCTTACTGCATAATTCTGTTAGGAATTTCAGTCCATCTAGAGTCCACAACCATTCTGCCAAGATATTATATATACCTGCAGCTTTATGTGCTTTTAGTTTTTGGACGGCATTTTCAACTTCACAAAGTAAAATGGATGGTCCTAAATATGTCTGTAAATTAAAGATGCCAAGAAATTATATTCTTGGTTTAATCTTTTATCCAAGTGTAAGCAAACAAAAGTTTGGGTGTGAAGTAACTTCAGGATTGGGAAACTCATATATAGAGGCTAATGACTTCACATAATTTGCCTTAGTATCCTATAATGCAAAGACACATCCTTACAGATATGTATAATGCTATGCATCATGGGAAAGATCACTATCCAGACTGGTTTCGACTTTTATTGAGGTCTCATCAGTGGGAGCCAGAAGTGATACCAAGGTTGATGTTGCTTTGAAGGATATGTTTTGATTTATCCTTCTGACTCTGGGTATACATCATGATACTGCTTTCTTCAAACACTTCTTGACCACCATCTCTCCCTTCCAAATTCTCATTCCATAACACTCCCAGATTAAGATTATTTTTAACAATTATTATTTTATGGACACCTTCATAGAAGCCAAAGACTCATCATGGGAAACACAATCTATCATACCTCTCCTTGAACCAATTAACAGGCAAAGCATTCACAAATGACTCTGGCAACTCATTTCTCATTCACAACTCTTCAAGCAAAAAATCTAGTCCTCACACACCTACTAACCATACCTTTATTCAACTTCCAGGGATGACTCCTTGTTCTGGTCCCTCTAGCCAAGTGCTAAAACATTTCCCCTGCATCAATCCTATAAAACCCTTTAAGCAACTTAAATGTTTCTATCATATCCCTTCTCTTTCTCCTATCAACCAACTTCTGCAATCCACACACACACCCTCAACCTAATTCTCACAGGCAACATTCCACAGGTAATTCACCATCTTGGTCACTTGTCTCTGAATCGTCTCCACTGCTTCCTCATCCCCAAGAAACCCAGGGGACCGGACTGGAGCACAGTAATCAAGATATAGGCATATCATGGCATTATAAAGAGGAATAACAACTTCCTTATCTCTACATGTTAGTGTGTTCTTCAATAGCCAAGTAATCTTATGGGCTACCTTAGCAATTATGTCCTCTAAACTTTAACTCTGTCTACCCCCATCACAAAATCTCTAGCTTACGTCATCTATTTCCTGGAATACAGTGATATCAATATGATACACGGCTTGTAATCTATTTTCCAAAATGCATAACTTTACATTCCTCCACATTAAACTGACACCTATTATCCTTTGCCCATACTGACAGATTATTTAAATTGTCCTGCAAGCTCTCCATATTGCCTTGATTAACTATTACTCTACCTAATTTCATATCATCAACAAACAAATGAATATTTCCTTTCAGGTTATTTCCCACATCGTTTATGTACAAAATTAAACAGCAGTAGTCCCAGCACACCTTGCGGCACATCACCAGTCACCTGTTCACCAAGATTCTGCTCCTCCATATACCACTTTTTGATATGTCTAGCAGCCACCTTACCTTATCCACTTAACCAGTGTCATATCCATCCCCATTTGTTCTAATTTGCACAACAGAGTTCCATGTGGTATTCTGTCAAATGCCTTTGCAAATTCCAGCAAAATCATCATGTAGCATTTCCTTTATCCAACTCAGCTGTTACTCTATTATAAAATGTTAGTAAATTACTAAGGTATGACCAACCCTTCACAAAATATGTTGACCTTCATACAGTATCACGTTTTTATCTACCCATTCTTGAATGCTTTTTTTTTTTTGATCAATTTTTCTAGTACTTTTACAACAATGCCTGAGATACTGATTGGTCTATAATTTGCTACTGCAGTCTTAGAACCTCCCTTATGCATGGGAATTATTTTGCTCTCTTTTCACTCCCTTGGAACTCTACCAGAGCAGAGATTTAAATTAAACAGCCTAGTCAAAGGCAATGGCCAGTTCCTTTGCACATTCTTGCAAAACTCTAGCTAATATCCCATCTAATCCCACAGCTGTATTTACAGTGAGATTCTGCAATATCCTAAGAACCTCCAATTCATCCACCTCTGTTCCCACATCAGTGTCCATCACATGTTAAAGCAGTAACCTCACTAGGATGATACCCTTGCAAAGTGGTCACTCAAGTAACGCAACTATTTTATCTGCTTCTGTCTCCTTGTGACCATTATCACTCATTTAGGTTAATCTTCCATAGTCATTCTTTCTCTTACTTACCACATAATGAAAGAACGCTTTGGAATTTCCTTTGGCTTGCTTGGCTAGATTCTTCTCATAACCTGATTTTGCCTTCCTTGCCATGCTGGTACCTTTCTTGCTTGAGCCCTGTACTGTTCATGAGTTTGCTGGTCACCCTTCTTTTTATATACCTGCCACAGCATTTTCTTCTTCTGCAGTTCGTGCTTAATGATATTACTCATCCATCTAATTCCTATCTGATTAACTCTCCTTACCTTAGGTATACAATTTAAAACTCCTTCCTCTAGATGATCCTAAACTATCCCATGAACTACTAACATCCTTGCCATCCAGTGTTTTATGACATGGCACAAATTTAAGCTTCTTCCTATGCTTGTCATAATCATCTGCCTTGTAGTTCCACATATACCCCTTCTTGAAAGAATATTTCTCTTGTTTTACAATTTCCCAAGTCAAGACTGCATGGTCACTTTCACCATCAGAGGCAATGTGATCATGTTGGTTATGGATAGCTCTTCTGATCCTATGACCAGGTTCAATACTCTCCCACCCCAAATCCCCTCCATCATGTGCTGCTCTTACTTGACTTGTACTAATGATGCTAATTTGTGAATGCATGTTATTTACATTCTCCCTTACACCTCCTGGATTATTGAAACAACCAACTACATATTTAGTCCTGTTGGCCTCTATCTCACACCAGATAGTCTCAAATGAACAGCCCTCTGAATTCCTGGTGTACTTCTATTCTTTTTGACTTTAATTTCTCTGCTATCATTAGTAAACCCCCCCCCCCTCCTGTTCTTTCTTTCTGTCCTCTCTGAAGATACCATATCCCTTGCATTCTATTCCTATGACCATATCATCCTCAGACTCACTAATGCTTATAACCTTTGGCAGAGTTGTTCTAACCAATGCCCAAAACTCCTCTTATTTCAAATACAGGTAATCCTTGTATAACACAGTACTTATACAACACGGTTTGGAAATAACGCTGTCTACAAATTGTAGTAATTCTGGTTGAACACAGTACTTATACAACACGGTTTCGATATAAGACGGTCTACAAACTTAAAAATCAAATTTTTATCTTCGTTAAATTTGCATCTGCCCATATCACATATGTAGTTATAAGTAGCGAATTTATATTAGGGGAAATATCCTTTAGCATGCATGTTTACCGTATAAAGTATTTATTGTTGAAAATTGTCTTCGTTTTCTGCCAGGAAAGCGTATTAAAAATCATAAGTTGTTAATCTCAAGCTGAGCACTTTATTTGTTGGTGAGTTACATACAATATGTAATGCTTTTTTTTTATGTAAAAAAAAATTATTTTTATAGTAATGGCCACTTACAGCGCTTTTGCGCTATACGAGTTTGTAGGGATAAACCCACTTTAAACTGCCAAGGTAACAATTGAACAAGATGATGATACATTCGGTTTCGATCAGCACATGAGACTCAATCTTCGCGAACTTCTTCATAAGTGCTCCAATCTCTTCAATAGTGAATTAATTGATGGGGAAATAGATTTAAATGAGGAGGAACTGGTACAATTAATAGATGAAGTCGAACCAAATGGCGGGGAAAGTTCTGCCAAAGATTCTGATTGTAATGAATCCGTTAAAGAATTCAGTTTAAAGAAATTAGCAGAAGGATTGAACTTGACAAGAAAGTTATTTTATGGATAATGATCTCTCAATGGAGAGCAGCAGAAAATTCACGAGACAATTGGATATTTGTTTAGCTCTGTATTATGAACTTAATAAAAAATTGCAGCATAGTGGTAATCAAGGTCTTATTGCTGACTTCTTGATAACTAAACCAGCCGAAGTATGCAATGAGAATTATACTAATTCTTTATGTCCAAGAGATTTCAAGTGATGACGATGTCCGGCCATGCATAAATAAACAACATCTACAAAATCTTAGTTTTGAAGAGAGTGATGACGATTAAAATATATACTTTATTTTATTTTGACTAAAACATTTATGTATTATGTTCAATGAAGTTTACGTACAATTTATAATTTTATACTATGTATTCGTTTCATAGTTTATTTGTTTTCTTATATTACATGAATTACCTGAATTAAATAAAAAAATATTTTTGTTGGATATGTCATTGTGTATATAATCTTAAAAAAAAAAACGAATTCGGAACCTAACCCTACTTTTTCTATGTGATCTGAGTCTCGTTTGACAGGAAGAATTTATATAAGTTGGAAAGCTTGCATCTGAATGGATTTGATGTCAGGTGTCTTGAGAAATTGTTGTACAGTGAGAGTGCAGAAATGCAGAGCAACGGAAACTAGAATGTTTGGGGAAGGATGTAGGCGAGAATGGATCCAGGCCACCTTCAGGTTAGTAAGTGGGAGAGTGATTACATTATGCAAAATGTAGCACCCCAGGTTGTTAACTTTAGTGGGCTAAGTAACACAAGGTGTAACGTAGATTGTGGGATGAAGGGGATATTGCAGTTTATATATACTGATGCCAGAAGTACAGCTTACCATCGCATAAAGCGGATTTTAAGTTCCATAGAAATGCCACATTATATAAATTGTGTTACGAGGAGGCACTGCAGTCGTGACAGAAGCAGACGACGCTTAGGACTTCATTAGCAAAGTTTCCGCTGTGTGTGGTATCCATTTTTTTTTAAATGTGCCCAAAGTGAAAGAATAAGTACAACATTAGTGTTTGAAAGCAAATTATAATGTTTTTGTAATTTCAAGAATCTTGTAAAGTTTGTGTCAAGTTTTTCAGAAATAAATAACATCACTAGAGTTACATCAGTGAAATGCGTATGAATGTGTTCTAAAAGTATACGTATAAGCGAGCATTCATTCTGCGTAATGATCAAGACTTTCACCAGCTTTACCACTCATCACAAGTCCGAGTTTTACTGGCGCAGCCGACAGGATCTACAAGGTGTGAGCAATTCGTTATGTAAATACATGCTCCCATGTTTTAGAGTTCTATTTTGATTATTTGGGCGGAAGTTTGTTTTAATACAAAACAAAAAAAATGGCGTTCGGAGTTTGTTCAATCCTGGAACAGTAGTAGTTTTGATTTCTCGCCAGAGAAAGAATACATCAGTATTCAAATTTTGTTCCATCCTGGAACAGTAGTACAACAGTTTGGATAAATGAAAAACATGCCAGTGTTCAAGCTATATTTTCGTCCCAGATAAATCAGAATAGTTTTTTTTTTTTTTTTTTTTCCATTTTAAATTTATTTTGTTCTGCAGTTACCGATTTGTCCTTTTTGCATGTTAGTTCCATCTTGGAAAAGTAAGTACTTGTGATTTCTCGCCAGAGAAAGAACACGGCAGTGTTATCATAATTAATTTTTGCATACTGTTTTGATAGTTCTGTTTCGAGATTTCAGTTATTATATAGTAGCGGTGTAAAATCGGAACTATTTTTTTGTTTGTTTTGTTTTTATATATCCACAGATATATATATATATATTTGTGTATTTGAAAGTGTAGTAAATTGTGTAGTTGAAGTTTTTATCTGATAATATTGTAAGATTTATCTATGTTTACAAATGATAAGTTGAATTTAATTATGAGTCCCATAATCGCCAAATGTATACATCTCTTTTTGGGTATTTAAAAAAAAAATTGCAATTGATTCTTTTTTAAGGGTGATTTTTTTTTTAATCAGTAAAGAGAGTTATTGTTTAGCACCATGGCTTATTTAGCCAAAGGTAGAAAGGAAGATTTACGTAAATTGGCTGAAGAACTGGGAGAGAAGCTAACTGTTGAAATGAAAGTGATAGATCTTAAAATGATTATTACGGGAAGTAAATTTTATGAAGAAGAATTTGTTAAAGGGATGTTGGAGACGATTATTAGTACCAGACTCGAGGAAGAACTGATGAAGAAAGAACTAGAAGCCCAATGCCGGAAAGATGAATTGGGAGCCCAACAGAAAAGAGAACAAATGGAGTTCGAGTTGAAGAAACTGGAAATTGAAGCACGTGTTCAACCAACCTCAACTCCAGTATCCAGTGACAATAAACCATATTGTCTTGAACTAATTAAGCTAATGCCTAGGTTTAGATTACAAGAGGATGACATTGTGATATACCTATCCCTGTTTGAAAGACAAGCTAAGAGAACAAAAATAGATGTTAAAGACTGGATATCATGTCTCTTGACTTTGTTACCATTTGAGATTGTCCAATTAATTGGTAGAGAGTCAGAAGAAAATTGCGAAGATTATGAATATATTAAAACAATTCTACTAAAGGGATTTAGACTGAATCCTGAAAGTTTCAGAAAAAAGTTTGTGATGCACCAAAAGGTTGCTGAAAAATCTTGGAGGGATTTCTGTTATGAAATAACTAATTATTTCGAAGAGTAGATTGGTGGCCTTGATATCAAGGATTTTGAAGGGTTAAAAGATCTAATTATTACGGATCAACTGAAGAAGAAAGTACCACATGAAGTGAGAGAACATCTCTTAGACGACTGGGCAAAATTCGTTTCTCCAACCAAGTTAGCTGACAGATTGGACGAATACGACAGTGTTTGTAGTACATCAAGGAAGCCCATCGGAGCTATTCCGAAGGACAAGGTTACTGAAATGTTTAGACCTTATACTCCACCTGCTGAGCGAACATTCAAGAATAAGTTATTATCTCCCTCTCAAAGTCCACCGAGATGGTACCAGCCGCGGCGAAATGATGATTCATACAAGCCTCACTACAAACCAACTTGTTTTACTTGTAGAAGGGAAGGTCATATCGCCAAGTTTTGTATGAAAAATAGTCAATCAACAGGTACTCCTACTACAGCACACAGTAACCTAGTTCAAACTTCTATCACTGGGGATGACGATAAATCAGGTGTGTTGACTGCCAAAATTTCCCTTCCAGTATCCAAATCAGTGGACATTGATCGAAACGTAGATGATTTGAAGGTCATCAAAATCAAATGTGGAAGTAGGGTTTTAAATAGAATAATAGATACGGGAGCGCAAATATCGGTAGTGCGCGAAGATTTAGTGGCAGATACGCCCCATGATGGAGAAAGTAAGATAGAAATATCTTCTGCTTTCGGAGAAAATGAAATAACACCCTTAAGGATTTTTGAAATGAAAATTGATGATAATTTACATGGTAATGTTCCAGTCACCTGTGCCGTCTCAAGAAGACTGGTTACCGATCTGCTACTGAGCTCCTCTGCCTATGAAATGCTGGTCGAAAGCGTCGAGCTACATAAGAGTAGTCATCATTGGGAGACACTGGTTCTGAAATCAAAAGATTTAAGTGATAAACGGTCAGAAGATGATGAAGACGAAGACATGCCTTCGAAAATAACCAGTACAGCATTGGCAGTAAGTACGATAGAGTCCCCACCAGGTGCAGAAAATGAGTGTATACCAGAAAAAACAAAATTCGAATTTGGCAAACTTCAAAAGGATGATGAGACGCATCGAAGGTGTTTTGAATGGGCAAAAAGGCAGAAAAATTCCTATGCGTTTGACAATGGGGTTCTGCTTCATAACGAACATATTTATGGCGAGAATATTAGACAAGTAGTGCTACCGCGTGTGAAACGAGAAAATGTCTTAAAGATGACACATGAAATCCCTCTTGCTGGCCATCTCGGCGAAAAGAAAACCCGTCAGCGAATCAAGTACTCATTCTTTTGGCCTACCATTAAACAAGATGTGAAAAAATATTGCAAAAGCTGCAAGGAATGTCAAATGAGAAGGACTGCTACATATAGAGATAGAATCCCCATATGACCTATCGTCAGACCAGAAACTCCGTTTGAGATGGAGCGTGGATTGTATCGGACCGTTAGAACCTCCATCGGGAAGAGGACATCGATTCATAATATGTGCTGTTGATTTATGCACTAGATGGGCCGAAGCCATACCTGTCAAGGAAATAAGTGCTAAAACTACATGTAACGTTCTAATGAGGATTTTTACTCAGACTGGATTTCCTAAAATGGTCTGTACCGACCAAGGTATGAATTTCACATCTAAACTCACTCAAGTTTTTGAAGATCTGCTAGGCATAGCTCCACGTTTTTCCACTCCAGGACATCCTGAGGGTATGGGCACTGTTGAACGTTGGAACAGAACTTTAAAAGAGATGAGGAATAAGAATATACAGGAACATGGAAAAAATTGGGATTTACATCTTCCCTATCTTCTATTCGCATACCGAGAAGTACCACATAGCACTACTGGGTTATCACCTTTCCAGTTGGTATATGGAAGATTACCTCCAGGCCCCTTATCTTTGTTAACAGAAATTTGGACTGGTGGACGAGTCATCCCAACCGCTGCCTCTCGCTCGGTTGAAAATTATTTACAAGAGCTTCTTGAAAATCTAAGAAAAGCTCATGAAATTGCATCCGAGAATGCCAAAGGGTCTCAAGAACAATACTCCTCCAGATATAATCTTCGTTCTAAAGAAAAATCCTTCATTGTTGGTGAAAAGGTTTTAGTATTGTTACCTTCATCCTCTCACAAGCTTCTAAATACTTGGACAGGACCTGCTACAGTCGTCCAACTTACTAGAACACATTCTGCAAAGGTTGAGATGAAGGATGGAAGTATCAGGGAGCTCCACATAAATAAGCTTCGACCATATATTCAAAGAATTAATCATGTCGGTCTAGTTTTTAGAACTAGATGAAGATTTCGGAACACTCCACTATGCACCTGCTGACAAGATGAATAAATCAGTTGAAGATATTAGGAAACACCTTGAGGATATGAAAGCTCTCTTGACGGGAGAACAAAAACAAGAACTTTTTGACATCCTCTGGAAATATGCAATGTTTTTAGTTCCAAACCTGGTCATGCCAAAGTTGATGGACACTCCATCAAAGTTACAGAGAACTGTTCCCCTAAGAGACTCAAACCCTATAGGGTGCCAATCACTCTACAAAAGGAAGTAGATTGACAAGTCAAAGAACTGTTAGATATGGGTCTCATTGAGCCAAGTGTCAGTGAATGGGCTCATCCCGTAGTTTGTGTGGCTAAGAAAATTGACTTTATATTGCTGAATAGTTTTACTATTCCAGATGCTTATCCAATGAAAATAGCTAGAGATTTATTATTTGAGGTAGGACAAGCAAGATTTATCACTGTAGTTGACCTCACCAAGGGATATTGGCAAATCCCTATGGAAAAGGAAGCAAAGTCCTTCACCGCATTCGTGACGCATTCTGGTCACTATCAATGGAACGTCTTACCGTTTGGAATGAAGAACGCTGGAGGCACATTCCAGAAATCATTAGATAAAGCACCTCATAAGGCATACTGCCAATCTTATATCGACGATTTGGCTATATTTTCTAAAACATGGTCTGAACATCTCACCCATATAGATGAAGTCTTCAAAACATTAAGAGAGGTGGGTTTAACAGTAAACCTAGAAAAATGCGAATTCGGGAAAAATCAAGTGAAGTTCCTAGGTCATTTGATTGGATCCAGTCAACATTCCCCGGACCCAGAGAAGGTCGAGGTTATAAAAGGTTTAGCGACACCAGCAACAAAGAAGGAAGTAAGAAGTCTACTTGGACTGGCTAGCTACTACCGTGACTACATACCACGATTCTCCCAAATTGTATTACCACTGACAAATCTGACTAAGAAAAGTGTCCCAAACAACATTCCTTGAACTACTGATGAAGCTCTTACGAAACTCAAAGAAGAGCTTATAAAAATGCCTTCTTTGCATACTCCAGATCTCGACAAGCCGTTCCAGTTGTATACGGATGCATCAGCAACAGCAATTGGCGCATGCTTAGCTCAAAACAACGAACAAGGAAAAGAATTGCCCATTGCTTTCTTCAGTAAGAAACTAAATTCCTGTCAAATGAATTGGTCAACCATTGAAAGGGAAGCTTTTTGCGTCTTGGAGGTGTTGAAAAAGTTTGACACATGGGTATTTGGTGCTGAAATACAGGTAATTTCAGATCATAACCCTCTGACCTATCTAACTAAAAGTGCCCCTCATGGTGCCAAGTTGTCCCGATGGGCTTTAGCCCTACAACGTTATAATCTGACCGTTACATATAGAAAGGGTAGTCGTCATGGTAATGCTGATGCCCTTTCCAGATTAAAAACTGATATGATTAATTAATGTTATTGGCTTGTTTCTTAATAATGATTATATATTTTCTTGATGTTTAGTTAATGATAATTATATAGTTTTTTTTGTGTGTGTGGGAGCTGCATCGCACCATAAAGCTCTAACCTCATTTCTTGTATTTTAGTCAATTACTCGCCTGAGTTTTTTTTTTTTTTTAGATGCAACATCGACACTCCTGTGATGGATGTGCTTCCCCCAAAGGGAGTTGTAAAGATTTTTGTCACAAAGACTTGCGAATTCTCTTTAAACTGTGTACTGTGGCGAGGAGGCGCTGCAGTCGTGACAGAAGCAGACGACGCTTAGGACTTCATTAGCAAAGTTTCCATTGTGTGTGGTATCCATTTTTTTTTAAATGTGCCCGAAGTGAAAGAATAAGTACAACATTAGTGTTTGAAAGCAAATTATAATGTTTTTGTAGTTTCAAGAATCTTGTAAAGAAAGTTTGTGTCAAGTTTTTCAGAAATAAATAACATCACTAGAGTTACATCAGTGAAATGCATATGAATGCGTTCTAAAAGTATACGTATAAGTGAGCATTCATTCTGCGTAATGATCAAGACTTTCATCAGCTTTACCACTCATCACAAGTCCGAGTTTTACTCATACTCTCCTCAAGGGCTTCTTTTATCAATGAATCATCATAATCATCATCCTACAGTCCATAAAGGACCACAGAGTAGATATTAGGAAATGTTCCTTACAGAAATCTTCCACTCAATCCTTGATTGATACTTTGCTTTCAGCTCTGTAAGTAAAGCACCAGTCCAACTTTTTATATTGTCTATCCAGTTTATTCTAGGTCTGCCTCTTTTTTGAGTCCCTGAAATAAGTCCTTCAAGAATGCATCAATGAATCACCATACAAAATCTGATCCTTATTCTCACATTTTCCCTCTTTCATGCTCTGTTTTTTCTCCCCTTTCTTTTGCTTCTGATCTGCCAGGCATTTCTCCAACCATTCATTCTCATGTTTTGTTCTGTGAAGAATTCCATGAAAGTGCACTATCTTTTCTATTACCATCTGGTGATTCTCTTCATTTTCCACTGCATCATTCATATAGTCACTCATACTGCTTGTAATACTAACTATGCCAATCGCATTATCATGCCAATTTAGCCAATGAGGAATGTCGTGAGATTGTTTGTGATGAGATGCTATTAGAATAGTTAAGGGCTAGGGATGAATCCTTCTTATTTTACAATGTTTTGCTTCATGCTGTGGGAGTCAGCGTCTCTTCCACATTTGCTTTACTTGGTAGTCTGAATCTCAAGATGTCTAGTCACTGTAGGAAGACTGACCAAATATCCTCCTTAAAGAAATGGAGTTGACATGAACTGAAGCTGCAGCAGCCAAAGCCAAAATGAGCATGTTATTTTGAATGTGATATCAACTTCTCAGACTAATGATACAACTGACTCAAATCCAGATGAGAGGTCCTTTCTAGACATCTGTGAAGAATACCATGATAAGGAAATTGAACATTGAATTTTTAATGCCAGAACTTTGAAAGGAGAAGAAAAAGAAGAAGAGGTGTATAAACCTTATTTATAAATAAATTAGGATACACTTGGACATTCTAAAACTAGAAAATAGAAGAAAAAATTACTGAAATAAGTATATTTTACATGCCACTAGGAGAGATTGTGGTCCTTAAAAGATGAAAAAATTACATTCTTGAATTTAAACCAGTCCCAAAGAATTACAAGTCTTAGAGTGAAAATCAATAAGAAGCTTGACTTGAGCATAATACAAAAGTATACACCTAACTCTTCCAGTCTTTCAGATGAAGAAATTGATCATTTCCATAAGGATCTCTCTCTAACGCTCTTAAAGATAAATAGTCATTGGTTCATCATGCAGTGACGATGCATGATGAACCAATCGATTCAAAACAACGTGGGCAAAAAAGTCTTTTTTTATCAAATTTTAGCTAATAATACCAAGTTAATTTATTGTACATTTATTTTATTCATAAGTGTGAGAGACAGACTGAGTATTTTAGACCTATGTAAAATGTGTATACAGCAATCCTTTGATTAATGCGTCTCTGATTGGTGTGTTTTCAATTAGTGCATCATTTTTTTCTATACCCAAATGCAATTAATGCACCTCTAAAATTCTATTAGTGCACCTATATATATATATTAGGATAACCATGTTATTTTATAAACTTGGTTATTTTACTCCTAATCCCAAGTATGCAAACAATTAAGTTTGTGCCTGAAACAAAGTTCAAGTCTAAAGATGGTACAACACCAGGGCAACTCATTGTAAAGGTGGGTAAAGATCTGATCACTATTCTTAGTGTTTTCCCATAATGTAAAGCACATCTCACTAGAAGATGTATATTGCAATGCATTATGGGTGAGGTCACTACCCAGACCGGTTTCAACCTTTTTTGAGGTCTCAGTGAATAGCTAGACCCTAAATACCAAGGTTATAGTAATACGGAGCATTATCAACTTTACCTATAGAAGTTATATCTCCTCCAGACCGGTTTCAACCTTTTTTGAGGTCTCAGTGAATAGCTAGACCCTAAATACCAAGGTTAGAGTAATACGGAGCCTTATCAACTTTACCTATAGAAGTTATATCTTCTCCAGAGATTTTTATTAAAAATAAAAACACCTTGTTGCAACTTCTACAGGTAAAGTTGAGCCTTATCAATGGAGCCTTATCAACTTTATCTATAGAAGTTATATCTCCTCTAGAGATTTTTATTAAAAATAAAAACACCTTGTTGCAACTTCTATAGGTAAAGTTGATAAGGCTCCGTATTACTATAACCTTGGTATTTAGGGTCTAGCTACTCACTGGGGAGACCTCAAAAAAGGTTGAAACTGGTCTGGGTAGTGACCCCACCCATAATGCATTGCAGTATACATCTTCTAGTAAGATGTGCTTTACATTATGGGAAAAAACTAAGAATAGTGATCAGAGCTTTACCCACCTTTACAATGAGTTGCCCTGGTGTTGTACCATCTTTAGACTTGAACTTTGTTTCAGGCACAAACTTAATTGTTTGCATACTTGGGATTAGGAGTTAAAATAACGAAGTTTATAAAATAACTTGGTTATCCTAATATATAATATCCCCAAGTTAAAAAATTTATTACACATATATATATCTTAAAAATAAATGTTATTACAGATTTTAAAAATTTTTCTATCTATACATTTTTTTATGGCTAACTATTTTAAAAAATCACTCACCAGGATGAAATAATTTGTTACCAATTTAAAACATTTTACAAAGTTATTTTTTAATTGCATGCTATGCTATTTCCATGCACACCATGTTCCAAATTTACCACCAAAATTTATGTTGTCTGCTAATTACACAGCATTGGCAATTGTTTTCTTTACTTTTTTATTTTCAAGTATTTTCCCGACTTTTAATCATGAGTGAAAGAATTGGTGAGAAAAAAGCGGAAGTGTGAAAAGGATTCGAAAAATAATCTCACTGGAAGAAAAACTTGAAATAATAAAGAAAAATGAACAAGGTGAGCCCAGAGCAAAGATAGCACAAAAACACAAAATGGGTGAATCAACTATAAGTGCAATTTTAAGCAAAGCTGCTAAATACAAAGAGAAAGGTAAAGTTCTTTCAAGTTTATCATGTATGCAGACCACTCGAAATCAAAGTATTATAATGAATTAGAGAGACTTCTTTCTACATGGATCGAAGATTGTAATTAAAAACAGTTCCAGCTAAGCACTGATCTGGCCTAATCAAAAGCATGAAGTCTCTTTTCAACCTTGAAAGAAAGGGCTATCAATGATGGAAAGGAAGAAGAATTCCATACTAGTGCTGGTGGTTTGAGCATTTCAAAAAGAGAAATAGCCTACATAACGTTCAAATCACAGGTGAAGCTGCGAGTACAGATAAGGAGGTGTCTGCAAATTATCCAGAGATTTTGAAGAAAATTGTAGAAGGGAGCTATTGTGACTAACAAATATTTAATGTCGATGAAACTGGCTTTTTTGGAAGCGAACCTTCCAAGACTTTTCTGGCCAAATCAGAGAAATCTCAGCCTAGTTATAAAGTTGCAATGGATAGAATGACTCTTCTATTAGTTTGCAATGCCAAAGGTTATCTAAAGTTAAAACCCATGGTAATTTATAGGGCACAAAATCCAAGGGCCCTCAAAGGCATTAATCAATATGCACTCCCCATTATTTGGAAATATAACAAGAAAACATGGATTACTAAAGCTTTATTTGAAAGTGGTTGACAAGTTATTTTTGCAAATGAAATAATCTTCATTTTAAAGCTCTGCTTATTTTAGACAATGCACTGGTCACCCTGCTTCTCTTGATTTAGTGTGTGAGAACATTAAAGTGATTTTTTTTACCACTGAATATAACTTCTCTCATACAATCTATGGACCACAGAATTATTGCAACCTTTAAGGCATACTACCTGAGAAGACCATTTACACAGGCAATAGAAGCAACATCTGGAGAGAATTCTATGACATTAGTAGAATTCTGGAAAAAATGTAATGTTAAATCTGCCATTGAAAATATTCATAAATCTTTGAATGAAATTACTGCTAGCAATATGCAAGCCATTTGGAAGCGCATTCATCCACATTGTGCAAATGATTTTAGAGGCTCTTCAAATGAAATGGATAATGTTGTTGAGGAAATTGCCAACATTTGGTGTGAACTGGGTTTTGATGAAATTGACAATGATAACATCCAAGAGTTAATTAAATCTCATTCTAAGGAATTGAGTGATTCCGACCTGCTAAATTTAGATGCACAGCAGGAAGATCCTGAAGAATATAAAGAAATTTAATCACTGACAGTCAGCCAAAAGAGATTTCACAGAAATGATTTGAAAATATTTTTCATACAATCAAAGTTTTTAAGCAGCAATGCTTAGAGACTGACCCTCATGAAGAGAAAAGCAGTAAAATTTACAGAAGAGGCAATAGGGCCATACTGTCAGTTGTATGAAAAAAAGAAACAGAATGCCCTCCAAATTAAGTTAGCCCAATTCTTTGTTAAGAAATAGAATAATAAATTTATATTCTGAATATGTTATATTGTCTTTCAGTTTCATGGTTTTCGTATAACCTCAAGCATAACCTAATTCTTTTATAAAACATAACATCGAGTCAAAAAAGAAATTTGAGGAACGAATTATACTTTTTCCCATAGGTTATTATATTCGATTAGTGTGTGTTAGATTAATATGCCCATTGTAAAGAATGCATTAGGTGCATTAATCGAGGGATTGCTGTATTTCTTTAAAGTATATATTGTTAGTATGGCATCCTATAGATGGAAGAACAATGGGCAGCAAAGAAGTCATTGTTGGACAAGCTAAATTTGCAAGATTTTGTCCAGAGCAAAATTGTAAATGTATTCATTAAGAAAGTTCATTTTTCTCTGAAGGACTACATATAAGCATGCTGTTTCTTTATTCAGGTCTTCTACGTAATCCTGTTCTTACACCACCATACTTTCAGTATTATCACTGATATTTACATTTCTGGTCTTCTATCAGTACTCTCTACTCTAGTATCACATGATTTGTTCTCTCTCCGCATTCATTCTCAAAACATTTATTGCACACTCACTCACAAGTTTCACTCTCCTTCTACAAATCTTTCAACTTTCTTAATTGAAAGATTTGTAGAAGGAGAGTGAAACTTGTGAGTGAGTGTGCAATAAATGTTTTGAGAATGAATGCGGAGAGAGAACAAATCATGTGATACTAGAGTAGAGAGTACTGATAGAAGACCAGAAATGTAAATATCAGTGATAATACTGAAAGTATGGTGGTGTAAGAACAGGATTACGTAGAAGACCTGAATAAAGAAACAGCATGCTTATATGTAGTCCTTCAGAGAATAATGTAAGAGATTGAAAGGCTGCAGAAACAGCAAGGATTCAGTCAAACTAAGAACAGAAAAATAAAATAAAAAGCAAAAGGTCTGACTGAAGCCAATAAATGAAAGAAAGAGCATAAGCAGATAACTTTTTATGGCAGTTCTATGATAAGGAACTTGAGTACTTCATCAAAACACTACAAAATCTTGTTTCCCCTGGAGTAAAAATTAATAATAATAGTAATGTTGTTAGAATGCAAAAAGAGAAGGTGAAAGAATGTTCACACAAAAGTTAAACAAAACACTATGGATGGTGGTCAGTGAAAGCTAGAAAATTACTCAGAATCCTGAAGTCAGGTTTTGTGGAAACTTAAAGAACTAAACAGACTGAATGTGTGGCATCCAAATTCTTGGTATTTTTATGTCATCATTATTTTTAAGATTAGGATGGTTAATCAAAATTTCATAGACTTCTTTAAATTTCCATCTGTACCAGGTTTTCGTCTAATGTAAAGAACAAGTACTTTTCCAATCAATATGGTGTAGGGTGTTAAGAGCGTGATCTGAGAGGCCTGCTTCACCAATGTTGTTAAATTTAATGTCTTTCTTTTTTTTTTTTTTTTTTTTTTTTTTTTTTTTTTTTTTTTTTTTTACGGATAGGGATTGTACATCAGTTTCACCAATACAAGGTAAGTTACGGGTGCAATAGATACAATACACTCCAGGGTGAGCCAATGGGGGTTGGATATGTTTCTTAATTTTATAGGTGGTTTAAAAGTGGCATTAAGATTATAATAGTGCAGAATTCAATTAATTTTTTCTTGCAAAATGGTGCAGAATTCTATTAATTTTTGAGAGTGTTAATGACTCCAAGTTTTCACGAAGGGTGGTGACATGAGTTAGCATGTATATATTGGCCAGTATATGTAGGCTTGTGGTAAACAGTGGAGGATAGACTGCCAGAGGGAAGATGTGTGACCAGTGTACCCAGGAAAGGAAGTGAGTTCTGATTTTCAATTTCAATAGTAAATTGTATGCACTCATGTTGTTTGTTCAGGTGGCTAAGGAAGGTGTTCAACGTTTGGCAGCTGTGTGGCCAGATAATGAAATATCGTCACCATCATGGAGTCAACATGCATCACAGCTCTTACCACTCTATTCCTTGATTGCTCACCTGCATCTCTCTCTCTCTCTCTCTCTCTCCTCTAACTCTTTCACTCTGTGTTTCCATACTACCTGCTGTCCTGGCATCACTCTATCCCTGGTTTCAACACTTCCTCGCATTCTTCTCATTCTCTCTCTCTCTCTCTGTCTGTTTCCATTCTTTCGTTCCCATAACTCTCTCATTCCCTCCCTTCCACTGTTTCTATTCTCTCCTCTTCAATCCCATACCTCTCTTCCAATGCTCCTATTCTCTCCTCTTCTATCCCATACCTCTCTCCCATTCCCTCTCTTCCAATGCTCCTATTCTCTCCTCTTCTATCATTCCCATACCTCTCTCTCTCTCTCTCTCTCTCTCTCTCTCATTCCCTCTCTTCTAGTGCTCCTATTTTCTATTCTTCTATCATTCTCATACCTCTCTCTCATTCCCCCCCCCTCTTCTACTGTTTCTATTCTCTCCTCTCCTCTTCTATCATTCCCATAACTCTCTCTCACTCCTACTCTGATTTGCCTTGCATTCATCTGTTTCATTCACCTAATCTAATCTTTCATACTTCTCATCTCATTCCTGAGACATTGCAACACCTCACTCAGCTCATCTATCTTTCTCTGCAAGTTAGCCACTCTTGCTCACCATTCATCCTTTCCTTCCAATCATGACCATCTCCGAAAACTTCACAATCGTTTAAGCCTTCCACTCCCCATTCTTATTTCTTCATTCATATTTCGCTGCTTGTTATTCTCACCTATCACATTACTTGTCTCTCGAAAATCTCCTGCTCCTGACGCAACCAGGTCGGATATCGTAGCATAGAACTCACTGAATTCCTTCTATTGCCTACATTTTAAGCATATACGCACTCCCCCTTCTCTCACCCGCCACATATCCAACTGCTGGGACGCATACATGTCACAAGTCCTGCATACCACAAAATCCTTTATTATGTTACACAAAATATAGTCCTTGAATGGGGGAGGATTTGGTGACATGCCATTTGGACATGCTATGATATCCTACACCAGGTCGGATATCGTAGCAGCTAACTCACTGAATTCCTTCCATTGCCTACATTTTAAGCATATATGCACTTCCCCTTCTCTCACCGGCCACACACCCAACTGCTGGGATGCATACATGTCACAAGTCTCGCATGCCACAAAATCCTTTATTATGTTATGTAAAATATAGTCTTTGAATGGGGGGAGGACTTGGTGACACACCATTTGTAATTGGATCAGTGGCAGCCACCATTATTTAAATTGTGCCGAGAAATTACTACAACTAAAATGCTAAATACTATGTTATACGCTCTACTGTAAGCCAATTTACCTACTTGATACTGTAAGTATAAACTATATTTAACTATACTAAATAGCGAATAATGAAACCTATCTTTTCTTCCGCCGCAGATGTCTGACTCTGACCTCGTGTTCTCGGTAACCCAAAAATAACACAACTCAATTCCAAATGCACACCACTAAAGAACATTTGTGATACTGAGAGAAATGCAGCACAGTTCGTGACAAAAGTCACACTCGAATATACAAATATACAAAGAAACAAACTACATTACAATCTACATAGTATGCTAAAGTTACATTGATTTTGTCGCCCACTATGCAAAAACATGGAGTCATTAACACCCTCAAAAACAGTGCTATGACAATTTGCTCTAATGAACAAGCTCTTAAGCAGGAATTATAAATTATTAGCAATACATTTATAAATAATGGCTATAACAAAAATACTATCAATAAAGTTCTTCATAAAACTTCATCAAAAAATATATATAATATACATTACAATAAAACCAGCTATTCCATACATTAAAGGGATATCAGAAAAAAATTTTATAGAATTCTGCACCATTATAATCTTAATGCCACTTTTAAACTACCTATAAAATAAAAAAATAAATAAAAACATATTGAACCCCCATTGGCTCACCCTGGAGTTTATTGTAGCTGTAACTTACCTTATATTGATGAGATTGGATGTACAATCCATATCCGTAAAAAAAAAGAACACAAATGACACATTAAATTTAACAACTTTGGTGAAGCAGGCCTCTCAGATCATGCTCTTAACACCCTACACCAAATTGATTGGAAAAGTACTTGTTCTTTACATCATACAAAAACCTGGTATGAATGGAAATTTAAAGAAACCTGTGAAATTTTGATTAACCATCCTAATCTTAAAAACAATGGTGGTAAGAATTTGAATGGCACACATTCAGCCTACTTAGTTCTTCACGTTTTCCAGCAAACTCTGACTTCAGGACTCGAAGCAATTTTTCAGCTTTTACTGACCACCACCCCATAGTGTTTTGTTTTAATGAGTAACTTTTGTGTGAACATATTGCGCTCTAGCTTAATTTATTTTTGTAACCTAATAGATAATAATAATGATGATAACAGGACTAGCTTCGATGTAGTAAGGTTTTTTCCCCTTTTCACCAGAGGTCAGGCCAATAGTTTTAATGGTTGATGACATTAATGTACCTTTAGCATACCATGTAGATTGCAGTGCAGCTTGTTTCTTTGTATATATGTGTATACTCCACATGATGACCTTCATGTGAATGTCAAAATGTGGAGTATTATTTTGTTTATATTAAACTGAAGTTTTACTTCAGTTTAACAATAAATTATTCCATAATTTTAATGATGAATTCTGATCACCATGTAAGCATGAAGGAAAGGATCACTCATTTCCACTGGAAATCTGTCAAACTTTATGTAAATCCATGTAATAGTTTATCTCTGGTTTAACTAAATATTTTTAACACATCTGATGGTGTGAAAGAATAAATACTACTAGTCCCTACTAACTCTTTTAAAACCTTAGTCACTTGTTTTGCCTCTTCATATCCTGGAATTTCAATTCCTAGAGTTTGAACCCTTCGAGGAATTGGTACCATTATGTCAGGAAAAAAAAAAAACTAAAAACTCTGCATTTAATTACAAGAAACACCTTTCAGTCATAAGGTTAAAAATAAGTCATCCAGGAATATATAAACAATTCTACACCACCTGTGGCCAAAAGTAATCCACTACTGAATATATTAATATTGCATTACTAGCAATCTTATTAGTGCCTACTTAAATAATCCTGTGCCAGTGTGTGTGTGTGGGGGGGGGGGGATGACCACTAGCACCATAAAAATTAAAATATCAACATAAAAAAACAAAGCAGTTCTCTTGCTGAAATTCCAAGGTGCCATCAAGTGGGAGCCAAACCCAGGACTGACCAAGGTTAAATTAATGCAGAATTCATATATTTTCATATATGAATTCATATATATTTTATATCCAAGTAGTCAAAAGGTTTATCACCTTATTATGAAAATATTCTGAATCAGAGATAGTCAAAGAAATTTTTTGACTTACTTAGATAGTAAATTATACATCATCATCAAATTCCTGATATATACCCTCAAGGGGTGTACAGGATATGATAGTATTACATTTAAATTTACATCATTACTACCTTCCAATCTACAATTTTCCTCCAAATCAGTCTGTTACTTGTCAAGACTCCAATATTATCAGGTCTTATATTTCTAAGGCACTTTTTACTGTATCAATCCACTTATATATCTTGGTCTTCCTCTGGGTCTTTTTCCTGCCAACCTGGCAGAGAACAATTGTTTTGCTAATCTTCCCTCTCCCATTCTGTTTAAGTGCCCATACCACCTGAGAATAACTCTGCTAATGCATTCCTGGATGCTGACAATGTCAAGTTCTTTCTTAATATCCTCGTTTTTAATATAATATTGCCATTGATGCCATTTGTTCATGTCCCTAATCTTTCTCAGGACTCTCATATCTGTGGTTTCTAGTCTCTGGTCAAGTGTTTTACTTCTAACCCAGCTCTCAGATCCATAAGTTAAAATTAGTTTGATCACAGTCTTGTAAACAGCTAATTTAGTGTTTTGACTAATTTCTCTCTTATTCCATATAAATTTATTCAGTTGACTTCCTAACATACCAGCTTTGTTGATTCTGCTGTCTATTTACATATTTAATTTACCATCTTCACTAAAAATTGTGCCTAAGTAGCTAAAATGTTTTACTTGTTCTATAGGATCTCCTTTCACCATGCAGTTGATATTTTCAATGCTTCTGCCTATTTTCGTTGTCTTTGTGTTTTTAATGCTGGCCTTCATACCATATCTATTACAACAGTTATTCAATTTAGTCGGGGAATCTTGCAGACTTGTAGCAGATTTATCTAGAAGTATAACATCATCCACATAAAGCAAAGAGCTCAGATTAAAATCACCAATTTTGATATCAGGTTTAATACCACTTTCCTTCATAATGTGATCCATATAGATAATGAATAACAGAGGGGATAATGTACAACCTTGTCTGACACTATTTAACATTAAACCACCTTCCTGTAATTCCTTCAATTCCAACTGCTGACTTACAACTCAAATAAAGACTAACAATTGCTTGATATAATGTCTCATTAACACCATATACTGTAGCGTTTTGAAGAGCTTCTCTTTTGTACCTTGTCATATGCCTTTTCCAAATCTACAAAACTTAAATATAGATCTTTGTTATATTCCCACGATTTCTGAACTATCTGTCGTAAAATGAAATTCTAATCCTGACAACATCTATTTGGCCTGAATACAGCTCGTTCTTCACCAAGCTTCTCTTCCATAATCTTTCTCAACTGTTTTTTCTCAAGTATACTTGCATATGTCTTACCAGGAACACTCAGTAATGAAATACTTCTGTAATTCTCGCATTCAGTTTTATTTCTCTTTGTATATATGGGTACTATGAGAGCTCTACTCCAATCATCTGGAATTCGTCCCTCTGTCCAGGCTTTCTAACTATGCAGTGAAGCCACTGTAAGACTTTTATACTTCCAAACTTGAGCATTTCTGGTCGAATATCATCTACTCCTGCTCCATTTCCACATTTCAGACTTTTGATGGCTTTTTCTACTTCAAGTATGGATATGTATTCCTGACTGTATTCCATCAGTGTTTTTTACCACTGAGCTGTCATCACTGCTTGTTGCATTTAGCAATTTCTTGAAATAATTACTCCATACTTCAAGGATATATTTTTTTCTGCTGTTTTCATGTCACCTTTATCATCTCTAATTCCTTTTACAGCAGTCTTTCCTCCATTTCTGAGCTTCTTCAACAATTTCCAGAATATCTTCCCACCTTCTTGATATTTATTTTCTATGTTCTTACCCAAGTCTTTTGTTTAGCCAGTTTTACAGCTTTCTTAGATTTGTCTCTTTATTCTCTAAGAGCTCAAGTTGACTTATTTGCCAGGAACTTTTGATATGCTTCCTTCTTTTCCTTCACTGCCTCTTTAACTTCCTGTGTCCACCATGGAGTTCTGATTTTTCTATCCTTGCAGACAACCTCACCACATGCCTCTCAGGCTGAATCAATCAGTTTTTTCTTCAGGGCTTGCCACTGAATCTCCAAGGTTTGGTTCCTGTTTTCAGACTCTTTCATTTTTTTGTGAATAATATTTGTGTATTTTAGTCTACAGTTCACATCTGAGAGCTGCTCAACTTTTATTCGCTTTCAAACTTTCTTACATGTTCTTCTTTTCATGAAATCCAATTTTATCCTGCTCAAGACTAAATGGTGATCACTTTCAATTTCAAATCCTCTGTACACTCTAGTGTCCAGGGAGAAAACATTACTATCAACAATAACATAGTCAATGAGACTTTTCTTAATCCTTGCCTCTTCTCTCCATGTGAATTTGTGCACATCTTTTATGTTGGAACATTGTGTTAGAAATAACCAGTCCATGTTCTGAACAGAAATCCAACAGGTATTTGCCATTATTATTAGCTTTGCTCTTTTCTTCAAATTTTCCCAAAATATTTTTGTATGTCTGACAATCATTTCCTACTCTACTATTTAGATCCCCAACAAGAACCAATTTTTCCTTTTTCACTGTGTCAGTTGCTTTCTCTAAAGCCTCAAAAAATCCCTCCACTTCTACCTTAGTAGAACGTTTGTGGGACCATAGGCACAAATAAGTCTCATTGTCCAGTTTCCCATTCTCATAATTGTCCACATCGCTCCACTTGAGACTGCCTGCCATTCAAGAAGATTAGCCTCGTATTTAGTGTTAAATACTATGGCTACTCCTTCTTTTCCTTGATTGTCATTGCCCCTGGATATAACATTTTGTATATATTACTCAGAAAGATCACACCAGTTTTTGCCTTTTTTGTTTCAGTCACCCGTATTATGTCGATCTGGTACTTATCTAATTCCTCAGCTAGCTCCATTTCTTTGCCATTCAGGCTTCTTATGTTGATAGTGCCGATCTTGAACTCTGGTGATGTTGAGTTGGGGTGAGTTTTAGGAATTTTAGGATTTGTTCTAGTAGCTGACTTTTCACTGTTTGCCCTGGTTCCCTGGCAAAAACAACGGGGGGACTTCTTTAACAGGGCAATGCCCCAGCCGGCATGAAATTCTGTCATGTTGTACCATCATTTGAAATTTTGGTTTAAGCCAATAAGAATACAATTTGGTCGGCTAAATCCCAAATTGCTAGCCCATCCTTGTCCGTTCAGTATCCAGGTAGATACCTAACAGGGTGCACCATGAGAAGGTGAGGATTGGACATTAGGTCAAAAGCCCTGGTCAGTTCTCTGCATTCTTTTAAAGGCTATGTGGGGGTCTCCTCTCAGTTATATAGCTTTGACTCTTAAGCACCCCAGTAAATTATACTTTCCAATAAATTATATTTTCATTTAATCTTTCATCCAAGTGTAAGCAAACAGTGTCTGACCATGCAGTATATTCATGATTAGGCTACTTGTATATAGAGGCTGTTGACTTGACATCAGTTACTTTCATAATGCAAAGCACATCTTCTTTCAGATGTGTATATTGCTTTGCATTAAGGCTACCCAGACCATTTGGCTCCCACCTGAACAGACCCGCAGTGGAAGCCAGATATCAAGTATACATCAAGTAATGATATGTACTCAACTGCATTGATCTTGAATATTTTCTACCAATGTTCTGCAACTTCCTGTTTTATTTAACAAATCTTTTGAATAATGTAGATGGCACTGGTGTAGATGATGTGGTTCACTTTCTAAGGTGGAGTGAGTGGTGAAGATGGAGAGTTGTAGAGTAGGTGCCCTCCCTTGATGAGTCTTTGGAGGTGTCATGTAATAATAATAATAATAATTACAACAATTACTCTCAGCATGTAGAACATCATAATTATCAGTTTTATGTCACCTTTATCATCTGATTCATTTTATAGTACTCTTTCGTCTTCTAAACTTTTTCAATAGTCTCAAAACATTTTGTCGCGTTCTTGATATTTATCTTCTAAATTCTCATCAAATGGTTCCTATGAATTTTTTTAGCTACAGTTACACATTGCTTTGCTTTCTAAGATTTTTCTCAGTGTGTGCTCTGAGAGCACACACTGACTTACTTGCTGGGATTTTTTCATACACTTTCTTTCTTTTTTTTCTGCATCTTTAAATTCCTGAGTCTATTATGAAATGCTGATTTTTTTTTATTTTTTAAATTCTTGCAAGTAACTTTGTCACACATCTCTCTGGTTGAATCAATGTTCTCTTCAGTCCACTACCATGCAAAGACTACATTATTCACAGCATAACTGAGGATTTCGTAGCATGGTTCACATGTGGTACACTGCATCCCATGGATTAAAACGTAGCAGGTGAGGAACAGGAGTGAATGCAATGGGAAGCACCAGGTAACACATGATATCTCTTGGGCTTTAGCAACATTTCGTGAAGAATGTGATGTAGAGAGAGATTTGATGATTCAGGTGTCCAGAGTGGTGTTACAGGAGTGCTTGTCTGGAAGAACAAGGAAGACCAAGACATAGTTGGACTGATACAGTACGAAGTGCCCTGGCCACTGAAATATAATATCTGACAATATTGGAGTACTTATAGATAACAGATTTAATGAGAAAAAAAATTGATAATAGGAAGTTAGTAATGAAGTCAGCTTTTCAGATTGTACTATCACAAATATATTGTACCTCTTGAATGATAACCTATTTTCTACTTGTACATGGAAAATTAGTTCTGAACTGCTTTAGCCTTGGTATCTTCCTGGGTCTGGCTTCCACTGCTGACACCTTGGAATTTCAGCAAGTACTTTGGTTTTCTTTGCTCTTTACTTTGATAATTTAATTTTATTTTGCTACTGCTGGTTGTGCCTCCCACCATTAGCATAGGATTATTTAAGTAAGCACTGATACGACTGGTAATGCAGTAAATATCTGCACTACAGGATTTCTTTCGACCACAATTTTATAGCTATAGCATTTACTGGTGTTGTTGAATTGTTTTTATATCATGAGATTATTTTACTTTCAGTATTATGACTAAAAGGTGTTTCTTATAACTAAACACAGAATTTTTACTCTTTTAAGGGAAAATGGTACCAATTTCTCAAGGGGGGGGTGAACTTGAGGAATTGAAATTCCAGATTGTGAAGAGGCAAAACAAGTGACTAAGGTTATAAAAAGAGATAGTAAGGGGACTAATAAGATTTACTCCTTCGTGCTCTATGGTACAGCAAAATATTTCGTTCTAGTTACAAAGATGTGGAACCCAAGCATAATGTATTTTACATTATGCTTGGGTTCCACAGGGTTTTACATTTCAAAGTAGCACAATAATTCCTGTAATGATAGGAAGTCAGGTTAGAATAATCAGAAGTTGAGAGATTTCTAACAGAACATATAGAAAGCAGTGATCAAATACTTATCCCGACTTTCTCAAAATGGATAAAATCAGTAACATTCTCACCTGAGTTCACATTCTTAATGGACATGAAGATACCCTACCAAATTTTGTCAGCTGTGGTATAACTGAAGTAATGGTGAACTATCTGGGGATGTAGAAACAGTGCCTGCGTTGCAATCCATATGATCACTTAAGCAGAAGTAACTGCTCCAAAGTTAAATGTTTTAACTACATAGAAATGGAACATATTGCCAGTCAGTGTTCTTAACCCTGCTGGAAATGTAAAAATTCTGAATACTGCATTGCAACCTTTCCCTTTAGAACCTTTAGCCAAAGAGTGGGTTCACCAATGGATCCTATCAGGACAGCATATACATCAGAGGCAAATAAAAGAGAGTTTCTAGCATGCTGTCAAACAAATCATACACAAGTAAAATCACAAAAAGTATACAACAATGTCAACCAGAAATTAGCCTCAAAATTCCAGAACAGCAGGAGCCACTTTCCCATGGAAGGAACATGTTAGTTAAGCTTGAAAGTAATAAATTTATTATAAAAACTGAACAGATAGAACAGCAAATGCAAATTAACAAAACCCTTATACATGAAGAAATCAGAGAAGAGGAAAGAGAAAAGTAAATAAGACTTGAGAATTTAGAATTTGTGAAATTCATGGAATATCAATGCCTTTCCAGTTCACATCCAAGGACTAAACAGATCTATTACTGCAGCCAATAAAGAATGCTAGACAAAAAAATATCAGTACCTCATGGTAAAGGAATAGAACTTTACTATAAGACCTGAGATTTTATTCCTCCTATTAAGGTTATACTCCTTAATTCCTTTCTCTCTCTCTACAGGTTGCATATCAGGTGAATCCGTAGCCAGCTAACCACACTCATTCCAAACTTAATAGGGATCATATCTTAATCAATGGCTGGAGGCCTATTTCACTATTTAATACTGACTAAAAGATCCCTTTTGCATTATCAATATTAGGCTCAAGGTAGGAATGAGATAAATAGTCAAAAAGCACACAAGTCTATGTAGACAAAGCACACAAGAGTAGGCTGAGCAGTAAAATTTAATTTCTTTCTGCTACAAGATCTACTATGCCTAGTATGAAAAAAAAGCAATCAACATCA